>NW_027186304.1:72956306-73157105 GCF_028583685.1 Petaurus breviceps papuanus | reverse complement strand
GAGAGAGAGAGAGAGAGAGAGAGAGAGAGAGAGAGAGAGAACCAAAGCCAGAACTGCTGGGAGCAAACAGCTAGGAGACTGAGCAGCTAGTGGGGGCTTTTTGGGTTGGGGATTCAGCTTTCTGGTATTTGAATCAAAGTTTTGGTTCTGTCCTCCCTATGGAGTCACCTTTAGTGATTCACAACTACACCAGTATATTCATTGCCACTGTGGGCACTGTGAATATCACATTGGTATTATAATTTTCCACTACTTTAACTCCTTTAGACTGGACCCTATCATAGGCCCTCCAGAGACTTCATCATCATGAAATTCAACATCTTTTGAGATTGCATCAGTCTTGGTACTCAGCCTCATCAAAGTTCGCAGCCCCTCAGACTGGTGATCTGAAGGTGGAGCAAAGAACTCCTCCAAAAACTTCTATTTAAAGAGGTTTCCCAGGCCAGCCATCTCCTCATTTCCTACTCAGCAGCATTCCTTTGAACTGGGGGGGGTCAGGAAGGAAATAAGCATTTATGTAGTACCTACTCTGTACCAAACACTTTTTACAAACATTTTCTCCTTTAATTCTCACAATAATACTGTGAAGTAGGTGCTTTTATGCTCATTTTACTGTTAAGGCAATGAGGCAAACTGAAATTGTTAGTTGTTTAAGGTCACAGAGCTTGTGTCTGAGCCAGATTTGACTGCAAGTCTTCCTGACTCCAGGCCCAAAGGAAAAAAAGGAATGTTTAGCCTAGAAAAGAAAACATTCAGTGGGAACACAATTGCTGTCAAGTATTTATTTAAATAGCTGTCCCAAGGAAGAGGGGTTAGAATACTTGTGTTTGGCCCCAGGGGACAGAATAAAGGGCAACAGGCAGAAGATGGAAAAAGGCTTGTTTAGACCTGGTGCCTCTATTAGTCAAATGTTTATTAAGGGGCGGCCAGGTAGCACACAGCGAGTAAGAGCACCGGCTCCAGTGTTGAGAAGACCTGGAGATCGAATCCCGGGCTCAGACACTTAGCACCCACCCAGAAACACCTGGCCGTGTAACCTTGAGCAAGTTACTTAACCCTGATTGCTTTAAAAAAAAAATGCTTATTAAGCACCTATATGTATCAGGCATTGTGCTAAGTGAAGGGCCTACAGACACAAAGCTCCTCAAGGAGCTTACAATCGAGTTGGGGCAGACAACACAAGAAGGGGAGGCTGGTTGGGAGAAGTCAGAGCATCTAATGCTGGAACATGGTGGAAAAATCAGAGAAGTCCTAGAGCAGTGCAGCCAGGTAAGAAAGCAAGAGGTTTTTGAACTGAGCTCCTTAAACAAAGGTTTTGGTTCTTTCTCTGACTGGACCCTCTGTCTGGACTGCTCTGGGGCCTCCAATCCGGGGAAACCAAGGCAGTCAGAAGTCAAAGGTCCTCCTGTCCTCGTGGGCAACTGGCCAGCTGAGCCATGAAGATGGGCTCGGCCAAGAGCGTCCTAGCCACCCCAGCCTGGCCTGCACCATGCAACGAGCATTTGGCACAGGTAACAGACCCTCATTCTCCCAGCGCAGGCATTCTCCATACCCCAATTCAGGGGAAGAGTTCGCCACAATTAAGTTCCTCATCGGGGATATGGAGCAGCCTCAGGGTTCAGATCCATGATCTCCCATATTTGGCATTATCCGAACAGCCATGAAAACCAGCGCGGTAGACCCTCCAAACCAGCTGATAAAGCAGCTTAGTGAGGACGTTGGGGCTGAAGCCTCTAGTCCAGAGCATTGCACTGAGCTGTTCCTCCCTGGAGGTTTTCATCACAGCCTGAGCTGGACTTGTCTCTGGATACTCCACTATCCCTCGAGCGCCAGAAACTACCAGCCTCCCTGAGCCAAACTGAGGTTTCCCACAGGCAAACACTACAGAAGTAACAACAGCCTCCAGCACTTCAAATGACCAGCCAGGACACTGACAAGTTCTTGAGAGGTTCTAGAAGAAAGCCTGCTGGCAAGGTCCTAGGAAGATTACCCCTCACCACCCTGCAGGATGATAATTCCCCTGGTTCCTTGATGGCCCAGCACAGTAAACGGTCCACAGGGCTGAGGATTCAGAATAGAGAGGAGCTATTCTGGGAACTGGACACCCTCTGAATATCACCGCATGGGCCTGGGATCAGAGTCATAACAAAGAGAACCAACATTGTCCCTTGGTTGAGAACTAGACTAATTCTCTCTCCTCCTGGACTTGGCTACTTCATTTTGTCTCCTTCCTTAGGAGCCCAGACATGGACCCATGCATTCATCTTGCCTTCCCACAAAACTGAGATAATCTGCTCCGAAGAAAGTGTCTTGTCAACCATCATCTTCTTGCTCCCCTTCTGAGTTCCAGATAATCCCCTCATCCCTCCTTGAACAGTGTGTATTTGATGTAGTATGATCTCTTTTATATTAAAGAAAATGTTTAAAAAGTTAAAAAACGAAGGTTTTGGAGCTCACTCTCCAATCAGAGGGACAGAGAGTGGTCTTGAGGTGGAGTACCAAGGCTGATGGGATTTTGCAAGATGTCAAGGTTTTCCCAATAATGAGCTCTGAACAATTAGTGCTGTCTAAAAGTGTAAGGGGTATTTTTGAGAGGTGGTGGATTCCTTCTCCTTATAGTTTTCCAAGTAGAGAATATTTCACCCACTGTCAGATATGCAGGATTTTTTTCAGGTATGGGTCAGATTTAATGGCTGCTTAAGCTCTTTCCTCTCAAATTCCATGATTCAAAGAATAGGTGGGGGGCGGCTCAGCGAGTAAGAGCACCGGTTCCAGTGTTGGGACGACCTGGAGATTGAATCCCGGGCTCAGACAGTCAGCACCACACCCAGAAATAACTGGCCGTGTAACCTTGAGTAAGTTACTTAACCCCAATTGCTTAAAAAAAAAAAAAATAGGTGGACCCCACCAGCAGCCATGGATGATCAGTTTTTCACCTTGGTATTTGGAAGCTAGAAGCCTCCTTTTCACCAGTTAACCTTACATTACACAGCCCTTATTATTTTCAATGTCAGAAATATACTTTTGGAACCAACTTGTCTCACTTTTAGTTATCAGAAACCTAAATAAAAGGTGAGTCTAGTCACCTTTGAATTCTAAAACATATGATACTACAAATTATTAGTACTACCAAGATGTGCTATAATAGGATAAGAATGGAACAAAGTGCTTTGAAAAAATAACAATTTTGTTGGTTTTTTGTAAGGTCAGTGCTCTCACATCTGGGCTGATGGTCTTGGGTCTTGGCCAGTCCTCATAACAAGAATTTAATAGTTATCTGAGACATTAATTAGGCTAATTTTTGGCTATGTCAGGATTCAAATCCAGACATCACAGAAATCAACAATTGTTTAATGAATGGTTTTCCAGGGATACTTTGGACTCAACTTTTAAAAATTGTCCTTGGGATCAGGGTGATAACCAACAATATTTCAAACATTTCATTTCACCCATTTGCTGAAACAATTCATTTTGAACTGGCAATGCTAGTCAGTCAATTGGGAGCAGCTAGATGGCTCAGTGGGTAGAGTGCCAGGTCTGAAGTTAGGAAAATCTGAGATCAAACCTCAGACACTTACTAGCTATGTGACCCTGACCAAGTTACTTAACACTGTTTGCCTCGGTTTCCTCATCTGTAAAAACAATCTGAAGAAGGAAAGGGCAAACTACTCTAGTATCTTTGCCAAGAAAACCTCAAAATGGGGTCACAGAGAGTTGGATATGACTGAAAACATGACTGACTGAACAACAAAATTCATTCAATTGAGAAAACAATGATAGGCATTGGCAAATCAAGTGGTGGGGCTGGGGTGATGGAAGGAGAAAAGAAATACCAGGATGCAGTTCCTTTCACTGGCCAAATTGAATATTTGAATACTACATATATAATGTGTGTGTGTGTATGTATATGTACTGAGTACACTGAAAAATCTAGTATCTGTTACCTATGCATTAGTCACCTTGTCTGAGCTCATAATTAGTAAAAACCAAAACAAAAAAAAAACCATTAAGATAACTGCAATTTATGTACCAACATTTTTGCCGATAATGAGATTAAGAAATATTACAAAGAACTCAAAAGATCCTTCAAAATAAGTTCTTAGTGACTTCAATTTTTCCAGGACAAGAAACTGGCAGCTTGGGAGAATTAGGAAAAACTTCATGTAGGATGTGGTGTCTGAGCTGAGTTTTGAAGGAAACAAGGGATTCCTAGGATAGGACAAACACTGCAAATAACTGGAGAATGAAGTTAGGAGGGGTTGTATAAAGAACAGAAAGTTCAGTCTGGTGGGAATGCAAGATACAGTAAAGGGAGTAATGTATAGACTGAAAAGCTTGATTGGGGTCAGATTGTGAAGGGCTCTAAATGTCAGTTTATATTTGATCCTAAGGGAAAGAAGAACCACTTTAGTATGAGTAGGGGAGTTGCATGACCAGAACTGTGCTTTTGGAAAATCATTTTAGAAGCTATTTAGAGGATGATTTCAAGTGGGGAAAAAATTGCAATGCCAGACTAATTACAGATGGAGATCTACAATAGAGATTTGCAATAGTCCACATGAGAGTTAAGGAGGCCCAAAGTAAAGTGGCTCATGGCCATGTTAAGCAGGAGGGAACAGATGGGCAAGGTGGAAGATTTAGCAACTGACTGGACATGTGGGAATGACTGAGAGGAGTTGAAGACCAAACCCAATGACTTAATGTTGGTGGTGTGCCCATCACAGAAATAGGTAAAAATGGAACAGGGATGGGAAAGGTCACAAGTTCTGTTTTGGACATGTTGAATTTGAAATGTCTATTGGACATAGATGGATAGGTTGATTAGGTAGTTGGAAATGTGTTATTCTAAGTAAGCAGAAACACTAGATCAGGAGATAAGAGATTTAGGAGTCCTCTGCATATAGATGACATTTTAAACTCACTGAAAATGATGGGGTTACCAATGATAGTATAGGAAAGAAAGAAAAGGACTCATAACAAAGCCTTTGGTATACTCCTAGTTTTGGGGTGTGATATGCATGAGAAAATACTAAAGGATAGTGAGAAGTAATCAGGCAAAAAGAAAAGTGAAAAAGCTATGTCATGAAAATCCAAAAAGAGAGGTGGCCAATAATGTTAAATACTGAATAAAGAGGTCAAACAGAGTTGAGTGTGGAGAAAATGTTGCAATAGAGAAATTATTGGTAGTTTTAGACACAATAGATTCAGCTGAGTGAAGGGGTCATTTAATGATAACACTAAGAGATAGAAAAGATCTTTAATTTTGTTTTCCTGCAAGTTTTTCACCACCAAAGACAGTGGAGCCACCACACTTAGAACCCAACATTCATTCCAGGTGTCCTTAATAGCAGAAGTGGAATAAAAGGGAACACAGAGAAAAAGCAACTGGACTAAATCAAGCACAAAGGATTATCCACACAGGAGGCAAGGGCATTGAATGTGATGAAGCATGGTTCAACAGAACGCTCTAATAATACATGAGCTTGAACCCCCATATGTATCAATCTGCTCAAATGTAGAGTTGGACTAGATGACCTCCAAGGTTCTTTTTAACTTGATATTTATGAACCTTCAAGGCATCAATTTTTATGAGGGAAGGGCAGATACTAAACAAGTAGGAAAAATTTCTAACATTACCAAAAAAAAAAAAAAAAGACCAAGAATATCTCTACAACCTAAACATTTGCTTTCTATTTTATAAAAAAAAATTTCAAGAAAATAAGCTGCTTCATCACCCTTGATGAGGGTAGTGGAAAGGAAAAGCTTTGACAAATGATATTCTATACTAGGCCACATCCTTACCTTTACAAAGGCCAAAAAACATACAATGAAAAGTCCTGTCTTATTATTTTACCATCAGCACACATACTTATTCAGTAGAATAAAATACCACCTTAGATTCTAATCAAATGTCTTCCACATATGCAGCAAAACCATTCAAGACTTCTTAAAAACATAACATTAGTCTTACTTGCTAGTCTGGTAGGAGACAGATTTGTTTTTCAAGGTGTTTGTAGCATTACGAAGGCTATCCAGCACACATTCTAAATTGAGAATTCATTATAGATGATAAGGGCCTCCAGATTCTCCTGTTTGCAGATGGCATCATACTGATTATATTATACCACAGAACAATGCATAACCTCCTAAGTAAGATCCATAATCATATAAGAGTCTAGCCTAACTATTCAAATAGGAAAAATATCTAAGTGGGTCATATTCAGACTATGATATGCAATCACATGGACAACCCCTAAAACCTGTTATGAGTGAAGTTGTGTTTATCTTAGACACTACTACCAGATAAGTTGGGCTTGGACTTAAAACAGTAAGAGGAGGGTGAGCTGGATGCCTTTCGGACAATTGTCTTCTCCCTAAACAAAGCCCATCCTTTAAATACCAATTTTCTACCAATTTGGCTATGCAGCTAGGTCATGGAATACTAGTCTCTGAAGAACTTAAGTGAATATCATCTAGGAGGCATCAGAGGTGTATTGTAAACATGAGTAAGCTAGACATATTACTAGAGAAAAAAATGTAAAAAAAAAAAAAGGTATGTGCAAAAAATATGGATTAACATCTTTGGCCTGGAAAATGATGCAATACTCTATTATGTATATGATGAATGACATGAAAAAAAAATTTCATCAAGAACACTTTAAAAAATTACAAAAGTATATATGATCCATTTAATATGCCTCTCCAAATTTAGCTAAGTTAATGCTCAGATGAGACACACATTTCACCCCCAGGCCCATACTCAAAACCTTTCCAGATTTATGTGTGACTTGTCAGAGCTTATATACTATTGGCACAACCCCTGACAGCCCAGTTAGCCCCCTCCCCAAATGAAGTGCTAGAGCAGGATAGTGATAATTATATCTAAGCACACATTCATTGCACAAACTCGTTCAATCCATCTGAAAACTGACCGTTGGGCCCTCTTAATATGAGGGAAAAAGAAACTGAAGAAAAAGAGTATTACAGAGGGTGTCCCAAGTTTTGGTGCAGTTTTACGCCTTCATTGCTTGGAAGATTTAACTGAAGGCACATAAACATGCATTTGGATGAGGGCAATTTTGTAAAATACAAAACAGCATTATTGTGTTGGGTGGTAAAGAAGGAATGATACTTAAACTGTACAAAGGCTTTTGGGATACCCTGTAATTTTAAAATATTCCAAGTCTGGATGCCTGAGTTTAAAATGACCTTATGTACTCTAATTTCCTCATTTTATAGATGAGTAAAATAAGCCCTTAGGGGTGAGAGTGGTCTGCTAGTCACTTAGCTAAAGTGCCTACACAGGAATTTGAATCCAGGTCTTATGACAAAGGTTCCACTCTAACAATTTCTAGCAACTTCAAAGCTATCTGTACTGCTACACTGTGGCAGTAGGTGACTGCAGGTTCTTAAGATGTTACAGCAGTGGTGTACAACCTCTGTTAGGTTCTCCACTTCTGGAAAGGGTTCAAGTCTAGGCCCAGTACTAAAATATTTCAATCACCTGAGAAGCAGCAAGGCTCTCAATCCCAGAAATGTCATTAATTTTTTTAGCTATGTGAACTTACAAAAGATGAAAATGCAAAATGGTCATCAGAACGGTGTGGTCACCTTTCCACTATGATGCTATGACAGTGGTAAAGAGGGCTAAGAATCGCATTATGCAAAGATTATTTATTAACAATGAATATAATCTCAAAAGAAGTCTATCTAGTTAACAAAAATAGAAACAGAAAAGCTCAAAATACCAACTTAGTTTTGTTTACTTACACATTCTTTTTTTAAAAAAATCGGTGGGGGGGAGGGGTGGTGGCAGTGGTGTGAGGTAGGGGTAGAGAACACTGAATTTAGTCAAAGACTGGGTTCAAATCTCAGCTTTGTCAACTACTGCCTGTGTGACTGTGAACAAACCCACTCTGCAGACTTCAGCTTCCATGTCAATAAGGCTTGAACTAGAAAATCTCTAAGCTCACTTTCAGCTCCAGGTTGATGACATTCAGCAGAGTTCTCAACTTAAAATCTTTCCATGGCCACTAACACATCTATTATGTGCATATGTGCACCCAAGTCTACACCATGGCATATTTAATAGAGATCTGGTGTCAGTTTGAAGTTCTTCCTCACACTGTGCAGGACAGTCACTGTGTACCATCACTTACCTCTTCATACCCCCTGGTAACTTAGCCTAAGCCTATAGAAATGTCTGGGCATATACTGCACTGCACTGGCAGTGTCCTTGTCAGGAATTCCCTATACCAATGGATTCCCAGGTCCAGTTCTCACAACCGCACACGCACACACACACACACACCTCTCTCTCTCTCTCTCTCTCCCCGCCATGGAATTGCTTCAAAAGTTGTTCAGAGCAGACAAAGAAGCTTCTTGGGGGGAGGAAGAAACAACTCTTTATATTGTACTATGGCTCCATGCTGGGAAAAACAAAAACAGACTTTGAATACTGTTCACAGTGTTTCCAACACATTTTAAGAGACATTTATTGAGTATGTACAGGATAGAAATGGGGATGAAGGAAGAAATAGTATGCAGCTATTTATTCATCAATAATCCAAATGGAATAATACTGCTTATAAGCACTTTGCAAACCTATTTCTGAAATAGAAACATTTTCTTATTAAAGAAACAGGATTTATCTCCTGAGGTTTCTTGCTATTCTATTTCTCTAAATTTTCCTTTCAGATACCTAACAATTTTCCAAGAGTTGAACTTTCTTCACTTTTATTTTTTGATGATGATCTTGTAGTCTATCTTGACTGATTTGTCCAAGCTAACAGGCTTGAGGTCATCTAGGTAGTAACAAAGGTTCCAAATTCCTAAAATATTCTGCTTGATGTTTATTTACCTTCCCATGATTCCAGAGGCTCAATCACCTTCTATACTGCCAAGTTTCACTGTGGAAATTTGCAGACTAAAGAGCTGCACTAAGCATAGCCACATAAAACTCAGTAGCCAGGCCAGTCTTTACTTAAATATCCAATAAAAGTAAAAACAATTTAAATTTAAGTAGAATTAATTACTTGCAAACTAAGTTTTAAGGACATCTACCACTATACTAATCTCAGTGGTTGAGAAATAATGAGCTAGCTTCTGGTAAACATGTAATAAGATTAGTTTTGGCAGTGAGAGGATAGGTAAATTGTTGCTAAATTTTGACTGCTGTGTTATGGTGGGGGAAAAAAGACATGAAGAAAAACAGTTCAAAGTTGAATATTATTTGAGTAAATACTAATTTTTCTATCCCCAAAATAAATAAAACATGTAATGTGGCTCAGAGAGGGAGAACATTATTACTTATAAATGCCAAAATAGCTTCAAAATGAAGGCATAATGATCAGAAATACAAAACAAATACTAAGGTCAAGTCAGGGGGAAAAGCTTGTTTTCAGTTTATAAGAATTTTAGAATTACATTAGAAAATAAGTCTTTATATTTTTATTTGCAAATTTGGCCTCTTAAAAGTATGAGAAAAAAATTACCTCAAGAAAACACCCCGAATGGGTCACCATTTTAATAAAAATTACCCATTCAATTTTAACAAAAAGTTTTACCTTTTCAAAGTTATAAAAATTGGGAGAGGCCAAAATGTATAATTAAGATTAACATGGTTATTAATATTATTTATTCCCTCCAATTTGTACATTTTCAGAACACTTCTAATTATAAATAAAAGCATTACAAATATATTAAAATGACATACATCATCTTATTGCATTTTGTAGTAAAGAAAAAATTAGCTCACAGGTATTGACTTTTATCCTATATTTTTACTATTGCTTTATTCTTGTTTAGGTTAATTTCTGTCATTTGCTCCCACATCATAAACTGACAAGGCATTTACTGAGCAGCAGTAAGATTAGTCAGCATAAATGAGAGAAAAAAAAACGAAATGTAGCAAAATCATCAAAAATGAATCTTAAAGAGTGCCTTTTGGATAGTAACTATTATTATTTGAATGACATGTAATTAATTACATAAATTAGAAGTATTCAGCTTTAGTGACTACCCTTAATAATAAAGTTACAAGTTGTTCCCAACACAGAAATATCCCATATATGTGAATAGATGGAAGGAAATCAAGTATAATTAAAAGTACAAGGGGGAATCAAAATAACTCCAATAAATGAAAAGGGTGTATTAGGTGGGGGAGGAAGAGGCTGCTTTGTGTCACCATCATCCCCACACCCTTGTTTTGTTAAAATATCTATCTAGTATAAAATAACTGCTATTTAAATGTATACTCTAACAGTATTATGTCATGTTACAGGGATAAGTAAGACTGTGACATTCAGCTTGGAAATTAGGTGGAGGAAGAGGAAAAAGGTTGGAACGATAAAAAAAAAAAGGGGGGAAATTTAACAGGCATGTAAGACTAGAGAAGGGCTGATTTAACTTTATATTAGATTTCCTTTTCTTGATACTTGGCTAAAAAGGAAGCAGCTATATAATGCTAAAGAACTGAGCTTGTACGTCCTGTACAAATAATGAGAAAAATTAACCTATGAAATCCTGAAGTTAATATAAACCTGAAAAAGCAGTTTTAAAATTAAAGTTCATACTAGATTGTGCTATAATCTATTTGTACTCAGAGGGGAAGGTGTAAATCAGGAAAGCCATAATTCCATATGCAAAAAACGTTGCAAAATTTATTCTTCATTGGGCAATATCTTATATATTGACAAAAGAGAATATTAAAAAAAAAAAAGGCAGGTGTGAGTGAACAGTTTTTATTGAAACCCTCAAAGATTAAAGAGGACCAAATGGTGAGTTTTGGTACCATAACAGAAATCCTCACCCAACTGTACCATCATTCACATGAATGAACAAACCCAAACACGACAAAATTCAAAGTCCCATGTTTTTGCTACAAGAGAATGTAAATGAACTAATCATTTTATCATAACCTTTTCTTTAATCATAAGAAAAAGAGAAGGGAATTTACATGGCATAACAAAAGATATGCAAAACTTAATGAAAACACAAGTCTCTTAAATTCCTTAAACTTATTTTTTAAAGGATGCAAAATTCATTTGAAAGTATTAAATTTTAAGCTGATTCTTTTTATTGCAAACCGTTTAACATCAGCCCCACCCCCATGCATGGTATTCAAAAAGAACAAAGTTCTTGAGTTAGAATGACCATTATAAGTTAAAAAATGTGGAAACAAATACCAAAATTAAAAAAAAAAAAGGCTGGGGCTTCTTTTGGAAAGAATCTGCAAGTACCAGTATGTATAGAGAAAGAATACTAATTTTGGTTAGTTATTTCTTTACTTTTAAATATACAAACTAGAACACCTTCCAAAATAAAATACCCACAGAAGGTAATTTTAATAAGAAACATTCAAAACAGAACTAGGAAAAACATTAAACAAGAAATTTACTGGGCCAATAATTTTTCTGTATGCTCTATTACTTCAAATATTTGGTAAGTGCTCTCCCATCTCAGAACCCAGGTTCTCTCCCATTTGGTCCTACAGTTAAAGAACATTCAGTTGTGCTGCTGAAACAATCATCTATTAGCTTCACTGCAGGAAAATAAATCTTAGAAGTACTATGTTGATAGACCAAGAAGGAAGAGAAGACGGGTGCTTAGAAGAAAATTTAATGAAGAAAAACAATTACCAATTGGGAGAAAACCGTACATTATAAAATAGAAAATTCTTATTCCAAAGGACTATTGCACCTATTTCACTTAACATCAGCAATCCAGGTTGAAGGCACTGCAATGTATTTCTCACTGTGAATAAATCTTATTTCAAACTATTTAATCACATATGACATTTGAGTCTGCTATTGCAATCAGCTGGCTTGCTGAAAAGTACTCCCAAGCTGATTTATCCCATAGAAGTCTATGTAAATTAAACAAATTTGAATTAGATGTATTTTTAAAAAACAAAATTTGTATTAAAGTGCCAAAAAGAGAGGCCCTCTGGGGGTAGAGAAGGGCTCAGGCTCTCTCTTAAGCTCTAAAGGATCAGCTCTTCAGACCATACAGAATAGCCAACATCCTGATGGTATGATATGCCCTATAGTATTACTGACTAAAAAAAAAAGTCTGGTAACTATACCCAAATGCCAATTGCAATTATAAACAACTATAATAGACACATTATAAAAGGTTTCATGGCTTACTTTTTTAAACACTTAGAATGGGTAAAATAGGTGCAATTTCCTTTTAAGAAAAGTGTTTTTGTCATATGCTACTGAGATATGAATGTTCTCAACACAATAAAATAACTAGATTGACTAAGTAGCTGTGAAACAGCTATAGTTATTTGCAAGTACTGCATCATTTCACTTGGACACAGTATTTGCACAGGAAGGAGAACTGTGCAACCTAAAAATATTTAAATGAAAGCCTCAGAGAAACCAATGCTATATTTACCATTAAGTTTCGGAATTGATCACTGAGACCACAGTAAAGGAAAAGATTTCCAAACATGATGTAAACATATGTGGAGTAATATGAAACATCAAGGTATTCGGATCTACTGTATTGCTATTATCAGCTTTAACATATTTTTTTTCTACACAGCTTTTTACTTTTAGGACAGTAATCTCTGGTGCTAGTATATTATGTTCATCATCATCATGTTATGCAGTCAAATCAGTTAATACAGATGCTTGATGTTTTAAAATATTTAAATCAATTTCTTCCAAAGATACAAAATTAACGTAGCTAAAATTAAAGAAAAGGTAAGATGTTTAAAAAAAAAAAAGACAACTATAAGAATACCCAGATATGCTATATTCCCACTTATATAGCTCTGATCAAAAACATCAACACATTCACTTAGATACTGATTTAATTCATGGATCAAGGCCATATTTCAAAGTATTTTGAGGATGCTAGGACACTGCAAAAGCTGGAGGAAAAAAGGTGAGAAACGGTATATGCTTGCTAAACAAGAACTATGTTTATTTAGCTAGTGAATCATCTAGGAGTAAATTTTTACTGCATGATAGCAATCTCTCAGGCTCGCAAAGACCCCGAAATAAGAATTAAGGATTATTTTAAATGTAGTTAGAAAGGTCATAAAAAGTCTGATTAGACTGAGGTACGTTTACTCAAAACTTTGAGATTCATCAAGTGGTAGGTAGCAAACAAAATAATTCCTCAGACAAATGCACATTTTTCAGTATACATATTATAAGTTGGGAAGTAGGAAAATAGGGGAAGAGGAAGAAGAATGTGCATTAATTGGTGACGTCCACCAAGCTGCATATCAATATTCTGTTACATCAAATAATTTGAGACGAGGGAAATATCATTCTAATATAATTTCAGATTATATTTTGTTTGGCTAAAATATAGTTTAAGGTTGCTTTGCCATATTGAAAGTTTACTACAATAATTTTCACATGAACATTTAGACTTGAGTTTTAATCCAGGACTAAATATGGCATGATTTTGCATTTAATCTGTCAAATAGCTAAAAACTGACAATTAAAAAACTACAACAAAGAAAAAGTTGAAGCAGTGTGAATCTTATATCATTGAACCACTTCTAATGGTTGTTAGTATTTAACAAATTCAAAGAGTTAATGAATTCTTGCATTCATTCAGTCTCCTGTGCCTTAGCTAGGATGCATAATTACAAAAGACAGCAGATACTGGTAAAAGCTTCAGGACAGAAAGTGCTTGACGAAGTTACAGTTCTCAAGTGTTTGGTGAGAGAGTATAAGGGCAGATGCGCTGATGAGAACCAATACAAGAAGAGTCAGTTGTGTGTTAAAGTGTTCAGATGTCACCTTAAGCAGAAAAAAAAAAGCTTTAATAATGTCTTCTTAGACATAGGAGGCATTTCCAGAGTCTACATCATTAGTGTTGTATTTCTAGCAGGGCATCTCCACATAGTTATTGTTTGTTTCTATTTCTCTCCTGAAAGAAAAACACAAAATCAAGTTATAACAAATGCTTTTCATTTAAGTATGTGTAGCAACTGTCACTTTTTCTGTGTAACACAAGGACATTTTACATACTGCTGACCAAAACAACATTTTCCAACGTGGTCACAAACACATTATAGTCAAATGTCAAAGGCATAATTACTATGTCATAGTAATAATAATGATATTTAAGTGCTAAACAGTTACATAGCTTCTATTTGGTTAGAGTAGATAGAAACATCAACAAAAACTCATTTTTTAAAAAAACAGAAAGGCTTGGAATAAAAAAAAAAACGTGCTGAAGTCCAATCCTAACCTCAAATTTTGTGTGACCCTGTCACTTGTATGACCAAGTCACTTAAAAGTGTCAGAGCCACAGGCAACTCTCTAAGACTAAGTCTCATCTACCTTTGATCCAGTAACATAATACTATTAGGTCTATTTCCAAGGATGATTAGGGAAAAAGGAAAAGAATCTGTATGTTCTAAAATATTTATAGTAGCTCTCTTTGTGGTGGCAAAAAACTGGAAATTGCAGGGATGCCCATCAATTGGGGAATGGCTGAACATATCGTGATGGAATACTACTGGTGTTATAAGATGTGATGAGCTCAATGATCTTAGAAAAACATGGAAAGACTTGCACAAAATAATGACAGGTAAAAATGAACAGAACCAAGAGAACACTGTGTACATTAAAAGCATTATTGTTTTAAGAATGACTTTGAGGTATGGCTATGCGATGCAGTGAATAGAGCACCAGCCCTGGAGTCAGGAGGACCTGAGTTCAAATCTGACCTCAGCCATTTAACACTTACTAGCCATGTGACCTTGGGCAAGTCACTTAACCCCAATTGTCCCTGCCTTCCCTGCTCTAGAAAGCAAAAAAAAAAAAAAAAAGACTGATTATAAATACCTAAATTATCTAGAAGACGTGAAGAAAGAGAAAGAACTGATAAACAAAAGTGTTTATATAGAATTATTTTACACATATATACCTATTTGTATCTAATAGTGGCCATCTAGGGTGGGGGGAGGGAAGGAAAAAAAATTTAAAATTTACATGATAGTTTTGTTGTATATTTAAAAGAAATAGCAAGTTATACATAGATTTACAATTTCGTGTGAAATCATCTTTTTTAAAAATTATACCATGTTATAGAAATGCATATTTTATTCTGGAAGAGAGAGAGAGGGAGGGGGAGAGAAAGAAAGAGAAAGGGAGGGAGGGAGGGAGAGAGGGAAGGAAGGAAGGAAGGAAGGAAGGAAGGAAGGAAGGAAGGAAGGAAGGATTAGGTTACAGAATCGGTACTGATCTGCATTGGTAAGGAAGATTTTCTCAGCTGGGATCTCGTAACACTGCTGAAATCACAAATCAGATCAAAACCAAAACCAAACCCCTAAAGTCCTTGTTACATTTACAGTACAGCTCCTAAAGAACGAAAGGTCCATATAACATATTCTTGTCAATGTACTTTTAAGTACCCAAATATATTTGAAGGGTAGGGTGAAGAGTCTCAAAACCTTCTCAGAAGAGATCCTGTAGAAGAACCAGGTAGAGTTAGGAAGGTTAGGGTAGATATACCATATTTAGACAGGAAGAAATTATTTTTGTTTTACCTGTAAACAGGACAGAACTAGGAATCCATAGATGAAAATTAAAGAGAGGTATATTTTAGCATGATTAACAGGGTAAAGTCATTTAGCCTTTTAAGGCCAGTTTCCTAGTCAATAAAACAAGTGGTTAAGCTAGATGGCTTCCAAAGACTGGCAGCTAGGTCACATACAGTGGGCGGAGTACTAGGCCTGGGATCAGGAACACCTGAGTTTAAATCTGATCCTGGACACTTAACTAGCTATGACCTTGGGCAAATCACTTAAGCTGTTTGCCTTAGTTTTCCACAACTGTAAAATGGGGTTTAAAAACACATTTTCCAGCAGGATTGTTATGAGGATCAAATAAGAGGACATTTGTAAAAAATGTTTAACAGTGCCTAGCACTTGATAAACCCATTAGAACATGAGCCTCTTATCTCCAGTGCTATGCACAATGCCTGCATCAAGATGCTATACCATAAGATTCAGATACGTTTTGGGGAGAGGGAAATCAATAAGGCCTTGAGTATCAGAAAAAGATTCATGAAGATGAATCAACTCAAGCTAGTCCCTGAAAGATAGAAAACGATACCATGAACACAATTAACAGCAGTTAACACCTATGGAATGATTAAAGGTCTATAAAATGCTGTTTGTGTACATTATCTCATTGACCCTTACAAAGAATCTTTGAGGAATAGCACTGCAGGTGTTAGAATTTAGACAGATATAGGGGCAAGTGTAAAAATTACTGTTAGCAATAAGCTAAGAATGAACATCATATCTATACCTATTTTTTTGTTTGTTTTTTTGGAGGGGGGAACGGTAGGGTAATTAGGGTTAAGTGACTTGCCCAAGGCCACACAGTTAGTTTTTTGTGTCAAGTGTCTGAGGCAATATCCCAGCCCAGGTCTTCCTGACTCCAGGGCTGGTGCTCTACTCACTATGCCACCAAGCCGCCCCCAGAATGACATCATATCAATGAAAAAGAGTAAAGGATGGTCTGTAGCAAGCAGAATGCATACACTGGGAAGGAGTAGGAAATAAAGGACAGTCCTAGTGAAGAACAGGATGATGAAAAGCCCTGAAAGTAAGACTGTCCATTTTCATATTATCACCAAAACAAAAACAACAGAATTTCTTCAAACAATTTTATACAATTGAAACAATGCATCTTTAACTTATATATATCCATTTATTACATTAAAAACATTCTATTATAATTCTTACAGTCAACTCAAATTTTGTTATTTCAAATGCAACAGACTGAGAAGACATCAATATTGAATTTCTCTGCCAAATCAATCTGACACTAGGACTTAAAAGTATTTTTTGATCAATTCAGATTTTTTGCCAAGGGACAGTGCAGTCTGTTTCACTTTGAAATTTATAGTGAGCAATGATACTATTAAGCTTTGGGTGGGGTTTTTCTACTAAGCATAGAGATTAATTAGCATTTGAATGAAAAGTACTGGAGAATTCAACAGCTGGTTAATGATAACTGCTAGCTATGGACCACATGGCCAACAGATTTTTCACTCATTTGCAAAAAGAATTTGTTACATATATTACCAAAATGGAATAGAAGAAATAAAAGAAAATCATAACATCTATATACGTCCACACAGAACTGAATAACTTGTGTAGCATAAAAGGACTAGGGAGTGTTCTGTTTTCCCTTCCAAGTGTATTATTCTAAATTCACAATTATTTACCTACTTCTTATAAGGATTTTACTAATTTCTTCCACTTAAGAAATAAAAGAAAGGCAGTATAATACATTGGAAAGTGCATGGGATTTGGGGCAACCACATGAAGTTCAAAATTAGTGTAACATTGGGTAAGTCATTTTACCTCCATGTCAACTAGGTGAGATAGAGACTTACCTGGAAGTCAGGATTTAATGCTGACTCATATGCTTATTAGTTACATGACCCTTTCCATTGCCCAGTTGTTTCAGCACGTCTGACTGTCCATGACCTCATGTGAGGTTTTTCTTGGCAAAGATACTTGAGTGGTTTGCCATTTTCTTCTACTGCTCATTTTAAAGATGAGGAAACTTAGGCAAACAGGGTTAAGTAACTTCCCCAGCTTCACACAATTAGTGTGTGTCTGAGGCAGAATTTGAACTCAGGAAGAAGAGTTTTCCTGACACCTGGACCCAAACTCTTATCTATTGTGCCACCTAGTTGCCCCAAATTTGTTCTTTAGTCATTTTCAGTTATGTCCAACTCTTCGTGACACTTGAGATTTTCTTGGCAAAGATCCTTTAGTGGTTTTCCTTCTTTGGCTCATTTTACAGATGAGGAAACCGAGGCAAACTGGGTTAAATGACTTGCCCAGGGTCACACAGCCATTTAGCATCTGAAGTCAAATCTGACCTCAGGTCTTTCTGGTTCCTAGCACTCTAGACACCATGCCACCTAGCTATCCCCTTACATGACTCTAGACAAGTCTTCAGTAATCTGTCTCAATTTTCTCATTTGAAAAATGATGAGATAATAATACCACTTAGTTGTAAGGATCAAAAGATGGTGTAAGTAAAGTGTTTTGCACATCTTCAAAGGTGCTACATAAATGTTAGCTATTATAATTTACCCCTGTGGACTTTTCAATTTCCATCCCTGTAAAATAAGGGAATTTGGAAGAATAAGCCTATGAGGTCCCACTTAGCTCTAAATCTATGGTCTTATGATCTATTTCTGATGGGATATAGGCTCTGGGAACCCCCTTGAACTCTCCTGAATTTTCTCAACTTAATCTGGCTTTTTCATGCCCAAATCTGATACCCTTACCCTAAACCAAGCCCTACATTGCCTGTTACCTCTGGACTGCCTCCTGCTGCTTCCCACCCTTGATCTCATCAAATTCCCAATTCTCTTGATTGCTGGGAATCTGACTTCTAGTCCCCCGAGTCTCATCAAGATCCTGCTTATACCCCTCCCTCCAGTCACCCAGACTACTAGACCATCCCTCCCACAGTCTTTCTGAACATAAGACCCATCTTGCCTCCATGAAGATGCTCAGATTCAATCTAGCTCAGAAACAGTCTGCGTCACATTGTTCTGGCCCACTTGTCAATACAAGTGCCACAAATGCTCAGATTCCTTAAGAATCTAGAGAATAGTGAGGCTCCTTAAGAGCTTACCCAATGTGGAAAATCTTTAATAAACTTTGCTTTTCTTTGGCTGAAAGAAGGCTCAAGTCAAATTCATTAGGCAGGACCTGGCGTGTTGGTATTTTGGGGTCCTGAGAACCCCTAAACCTCAACATATGGTTCCCTGACTGAGAAATACTGTTAATCTCCAATTCTTCTCCAGTCAAGACGGGAAGGTATGTAAGCCCCCCTTTCCCTATCACCTTCTAGCTCTCCAAGTACCTTGGTCTGACCTCTCAGGTCCCATTAGGTCAGAGAGTTAGGAGGTTCTCTCTACTGCACCTGATGCTTTCAGGTTCTTGGTCCAGTGGTTATATTGGAGGCCACACACCTGGGCACAGCTTCTGAAGCATGGAGGACAAGGACAGGTGCCTCGTCCCGAAGTGTATATCCAGTTCTTTCAATTCTCTCGGTGCTAGGCAACTGGGGAAACTTCAGGTACCTTTTTGTGTTGAGTTTTTTTTTTTTTTTGTAATTTTTGGTTTTATTTGTTTCTTGAGGTTTACTCCTAGATCCTCCTTTACAGAGGAAGGGCCTTCCAGTCCCTATGCCCATAATGGGTCAGTGCTTTTCAATTCCCAAAAGTTCACCTTTGGGCTGTCTTCTACAAAATTGGGAAAAATTTAGTTTCTCTAAAGAACTTAAAAGCTGGTGTTCTTTACAACACTGTTTGGTCTTGGCATCACCTAGAGGACCACAAAGAGTGGCCCATTTGGAAGATTTTACAACACAATACAAAACATCCCCCTGAACAGTTACTGTTCCTACTACTGACCCAGGATGGGATTATCAAAAGAGTGAGGAAAGGAGAAAGAGAGATCAGATGGTAATTTGTCTTTTAGAAGGCTTAAGAACTGCATTTCCAAAGCAAATAAAGTTTTTTAAAAACTAGGGAAAATACAGGAGAATTCAAGAGGGCTCCCAGAGCCTATACCCCATTGTTTCCACTCTCAACTAAGGTCAATAACAAAAAAGTTCATTAGAATCTATTCCTCTATTACTGACCACATCAGAAGGAAACTGTTTCAAGTTAGATATAAAGCCAGTAAGTCAATAAAAATTTATTAAATGTCTATTACTTAGGGATACAAAAAAAAAAAAAAAGGTAAAAGACACTCCCCCTGCCCTCAAGGAGCTGTTAAGGGGGAAAGAATAAGGAAACAAATATGTACTAACAAGCTACATATAGGATGAGTAAGAAATAATTAATGAAGGGAAGAGCACTATAGAATTAAGAGGGGTTCTTACAGAAAATGGGATTTTAGTTGGGAAACTAGGTAAGCCAGAAGGCAGAGATGAGCAGGGAGAACATTGAGCAGGGTGGGGGTAGGGGGACAGCCAGAGAAAATGCTTGGACCTAAGAGAGTGTCTTATACATGGAACAGCCAGGAGACTAGTGTCACTGGATCAAAGAGTACATGGTGAAGAATAAGGATGTAAGAAAACTGGAAAAGTAGGAGGAGGTAAGGTTATGAAGGGTTTTGAATGTCAAACAGGATTTGTATTAGATCCTGGAAGTGATAGGCAACCACTGAGTGGGAAGGGGGTTAGGATGGGTAGGAAGGGAATTCACATGGATGGACCTGCACTTTCAGGAAGGTCTACGTGAGAGTGGTGGCATTTGTCAGGAGTGAAAAGGGCTTGTTTAAGTTTAACAGCATGTGCTTCTATGACAAATTTTGATTCTTTATTGCAATATGGATAAAAATTACGCAACAGTAACTTCTAGCCTTTTATTACATAGTATAAGATAATACGCTCATGTAACTTTCTCAAAAAAGTTATATGAAAAATATCTGAGGTCTTCTACAACTCATTTTCTTACTAATAAATCTATCTGGGCTAATCTCGATTAATGGGGAAGAATTAAACATGTGGAAATCTTTTTTTCCACAATACCATCAACCACAACAAATTTCAGTTAAAACTAAATAAATATTTGTAACAGAAATCATAAACTACAGCACACCAAAGGAAATACAACTAACCAACAAGATTAAACATCTACTATGTCTAGCTATTATGTACTTGGATTTATCCTTATTGAATCATTATTTTAAAGCTGAAGTTTCTTCTGCATTTGAAAAATTATTTCCTATATTTTGCATTGTAATTCAATTCAATTAAATAAAAAAGCACAGTTCCAGGCCCCAGGGACACAACAACAAACAAAAGGGTAGTTCCGGCCCCAATGCAGGTCAGGTTACACACAACTGTAACTTCATTCCAAATGAAAATCTGTTTGAGAGCTAGAAAAACAGGAAGGTGCATCTTTCTTTTATTGCCTAAACAAAGATTAACTGACTACATAATATTCTAAGTTTCTTGTGTTAAATGAAAGTTGAAGGCATCTTATTTTTAAGATACCTTTTAAGATGTTAAGGTGAGTTTAAATAGTGCTCACTGAATTGAAGTGCTTGTTGTTGAACAAAAATACCTAGAAACAAATTTATTTCTGACTGTATGTAAGTTAAACCTAAAGATATTTTATTTGGGGATTACAACTATACTTTTATCATGGTAAAAGAAAAAAAAATTCAAAATACAAAGGCTTCCGTTTTAGTAAACAAAATAAATTCTCACTACCTCATCTGTGTCCTATAAAATTACCCTGCTCCAACAAAATCACTTTGTGTGTGTGTGAATCTAAAAATAAACCTTATACCCACAAACCATGGTGGTGGTTGTTTTTAAATTCAATTTACACCACATCATCAATGCACTATGTGGTTTGTGTGCATGAGGGGATAGGAGAGAGAATGGAGACATTTTTCCTTCTTGGGTAAGAAGACAGGTGATATGTAAACAAAAGATACCAATAATAATCTATTTTCCAGAAGTTAATCTATTTAAACTTTCCAATAAAGCTACTAAAAATTTGTTTTGATAACATAATTTAAAAATTTGGGGCAGTTAGGTGGCGCAGTGAATAGAACACCATCCCTGGAGTCAGGAAGACCTGAGTTCAAATCCGTCCTCAGGTGGATCCACTTCTTGGGCAAGTCACTTAACCCCAATGGCCCTGCCCTCCAAAAAGAAAAATTAAAAAATTTTGGCATGTTTTTCAAGTGTGGCTATCATAACGTTTGGCTACAAAATTGTTTTCTAGGGAAAAGTCTACATTTTATGATGGAAGTCAATAGAAAAAACAAGATCTGAATTTTAAAAATTCATTTCAGTCAACTTGCTGAAAGAAACAATTGCATATAGTGAGTCATACCTTAAGAAATATGGTTTGGTAGAGTAGCCTGTTATCTAAATTCTGTTTCCTCACACTGGAGACCATAATTTTTGCTGGTGGGAAAGTAGATGTTATATGCCTAGAAAGACTCTCTATGTATTTCCCTAGCAGTATGAGGGAGTGCTGTGTCTTCTATAGATTGGAATTGGAAAGCAAAAAAGTTTTAGTATACCTCAAAGAAAAGTATTAGAAACTTGTCAAAGTAAATCTGGGAGCCTATGTATCATCTTTACCTCATAAATAAATAAAAAATGCTTAAGATTCTGGAAGACAATGTTCCACATGTTACTAAAACACAGCAACACATTTTGGCAATGCTCAGTAACTGAATTTAAACAGGATAATCTTGAGAAAAAAAATACTGGGTAGAAAATATGCAAATTTGTAACTTTCAGAGTCACCATTAAAAGTATGTCATGTTTACTTTTGACATGAGCCCTAATATATGCTAAAGAGTCAGTATCTGTCAGATTTTTACAGAATCACAAGCCAATGAAATTGTTTTGTTTATTTGTTTCATGGTAATGAGTTCTCTCTGGACCCTTGGAAAACTGGTCACAGAAGCAGACAGTGTCTTACACAAAGCCTTCATTACATGGTAGAAGCTTCCAAAGCCCACTTTTACTGGCATACCCTTAGAGAAGGTTATGTCAATGACACAATGAAGAATAGGAGATGAGCACCAACTATTTCTGTGTACAATAAATAAATAACCCTAGAAAAGTATAAAACTTGGTAGAATCAGTTATAGCTGTGCATCATTTACATTTTATTAAGCAAAAGACTATTAAGTGACTTTCTCAAAGGTATACAGATATCAAACAGAGAAACCTGAGACCTGAACCCAGGTTATCTGATGCCCAAGGTGATGCCCCTTTCTTCCACACCAAGCTGCTTCCATGATAAGGAGTGCAGTATAACTGATAACTCAGCTAACCTCGGAGTCAATCTTATCTAGGTTCCTGTATTTCTGAAACACTGAAACAACATGATTAAGTGACAATTTAAGTTACAGAGCTGTCAACTTTAGGGAAGGGTATTTCCTTAACTTGATAAAATCACAAATCTAAACCAAGAAAGTTCTTAGTAATAAGGTATTTTAAAGGATTTTTTTTTGCTATTTCTTTTTTAATTTGGAAGTTTAATTATAGTGATACAATTAACTGTCAAAAATGAAATGGGTTGTGTTGGGGTGAAAGGTACAAAAGTTCATAAAACATAAAGGATAGCACATATTTGTGGTTTTATTTTAAAAATATCTCCATTCGAAGATTCTGTTTGCTTCCACTTAGCTGAGGGTAAATAGGTCCAAACTTAGGTAAACTCATATCTCCTCTTTCCTTACTTTTTCTTTTCTTTCACAATACAAAGGATCTTTTAAAGATCTTTTTAAAAATCCTTAATTTTAAAGCCCAAGCAAATGCCTTCCTACTTCCAACTAATTTCACACCATTAAAAAAAAAAAAGAAATCCGATCTCAAATCAGCACTTGCATTTCAAGTCTTACCTCTAATCACAATTTAGGGAGCTACTGCTACGTAGAGAAACTTGTGTCGCTCATCAATAACTTCTTCCAATCTATGACCTGATGCAACATCATTCATATCTCTGAGCCTTAGAGCCACATCTGCTAAATGAAGGTAAGGGGGAGAAGTATCCCACTAGCTGGTCTCTTGAGGTTCCTTTCTAATTCTAATTTTTTTTTTTTTGCTTTTTGTAGGGGGGAGGGCAGGGCAATTGGGGTTAAGTGACTTGCCCAAGGTCACAAGGCTAGTAAGTGTTAAGAGTCTGAGACTGGATATGATCTCTGGTCCTCCTGACTCCAGGGCTGGTGCTCTGCTCACTGCACCACCTAGGCACCCCTCCTTTCTAATTCTATTATCAGACCTGCACAACTTGGTAGTAGGTAGGGACCAAAATTAAAATAGGCTAAACTTCTTTGGGCTACAGATAGTTTTTTAGCGTCTCACTTTCCAAGTAAAGGTAAAATTAATGAAACCAACTATTTTCCAAATAAGCCATATTTTTTAAAAAGGAGGGCATGTCAATTAATATCAATTAATTACACTTATTATGTAAGATTTTTATTTAGCATAAAATTGATCCTCTCAGACTAGAGATAGACTGATGATGGTTGGTTGCCATGGGTCATGTGACAAACAGGAGCGAGTACACAGTAGCAACCTACCTGTGGGCCAAAGACAAAGCACTTGTTGCATCTCTACTTTCTTTTACATCTGCTACATTTTTTTCTGGTTGCCTGAAAGCCTTTGGCAGGCCACATGTTGTACAAGCCTGTTCTATTTCTAGAATCCCTCTCTGGTTTCCCTTGGTCATTCTCTAACATCCTCCTTAATGTCTCTTCCAGAACTAAATCTGTGATCAGTCCTATGAATCCTCTCCTATTTTAAATAAAATATCCGGGGAAGCAAATGTTTAAAAATTTAAATGATAGACACGAAGAAATGTCCCCCCGTAATCCTTTCTCATGCTATGGACTTATTTCAGGTAGATGAAAAGAACACTACTGGACTAGAAGTAAGAGGATCAGAGCTTTATGAATATCCTGAGTTGTTTAACCTTTCTGGTCTTATATCTTCCTCATCTATCAGAGAATTGTACTAGATCAGGGGTGGGGAGTGGGGAACTTGGGGCCTCAAGGTCACATGTGGCCCTTTAGGTCCTTAAGTGTGGTCCTTTAGGCCATCAAGTGCTGCCCTTTGAACTAATCCAAACTTCACAGAACAAATTCCTTTAACTTGGACTCAGTCAAAGGCCACACCCAAGGATCTTGAAGGAAGGTCACAATTTCCCCACCCTGGACTAGACCAAGGATTCTTTATTTTGTGTCATGCATCCCTCTGGCAATATGGTGAAGAGATAGACCCCTTCTCAGAATAAGGGGAGAGGACATAAGAACTGATATAATACCTACTATAATAGGTCAGACACTGTGCTCAGCACTTTACAATTACCTCATTTGATCCTCACAACATACAGAATTACACTGGAAATCAATTATATTGAAACACAGTTATCAAAGTATTAAAAAAAAAAAAAGAAATTCTTTAAAAACCCATGTACACTAGATGATCTCTAAGGTCCTACCTAACAAAATTCTACAATCCTAAGTGCTGATTTGGAAACAGCTAGCGATGTCTGTACAGGAAAGGAACAGTCTTACCCAAATTATGAGACTTCAGCATATCAATTTGCAAGTGAGATTAATTTCATGTATTTTTAATTGTGTTTGTCCTTCATTTTCAAAGAGGATCATGGCATTAAGGGAATGATGACAGGACTTGCAGTTAACTTTGATTTGAGTGAGTGAGGGCTGTGCAAAGTGTGCAAAGTCATCAGCCCTACTTTTTCCTCCAGAGCCATCTGGCTCCAATGGCCAGATATTCATCAGGATGCCAGGGATGACTCGAGTTCAATGGGAGATCCTGGCCCTTTTAGCTAAGGTGCTTGAGACCTATTCACTGAATGGGTGTTTTCAACAGACATTCATTAAATACCTATTGTGGTAAACCTCTGAACTAGATCAGGGATAAAGACATGAAACAAGGTAAGACACTGACCTCAGGGACCTCCATCTCTAAGGGAGTGTGGAGTCTTGGAACATGAATAGCTAATATAAAGAAGTATGTCATAAATGCAAAGGTGAGACCATAAAGTAAGCAATGAGGTTGGAGAAAGTTTCCCTGAGGAAAATGGTTACAGATCTTGAAGGAAAAGAGATTCAGTAAGAAATGCTTCAGAGATTGGTAAGGATGAGGGCTGATAAAAGTACCATTTGAGGTAGTAATAAAGAAGTCATTAGCTAACAGGAGAAAAGCTGGAATCAAGCCAGACAACAAGGGGTTTGGGGAGTGAATGGGAGAAGTAGAGATTGTATAAACAAATTAGTTTGGCAGGAGAGAGAAATCACAGCTTGGGAGAGGTGAAGAGTAAGGTCATGCATGAGAATGGTGCTTTTTTTTTTCTTTAGGAGACAGACCAGAGGATATCTATATTGTATATAAGATAACAGGGAAAGAGTCAATAAAAAATGAAGAGTGAACATTTGGTAGATGGAATTAGCAAAAGATGGTGATCAAGAATACAAGAGTCACTTTTCCTCTGAGATCTAAGAAAAGGAGTGACAAAAAAGAGATTTAGAATAGGAAAGTTAATGAGGACAAAAGAGAAGAATGAAACACAAAGGTGATCCTAGAACTTGGAATAATGAATAGTATATTGGACTTGATTCAGAGGACCAGGGCAAATCACTAAACCTTTTGGAGTCCATTTTCTTATCTGTAAAACAGGAACAGTAGGACCTGAACTACTTATGTCTCAAGATTATGAGAAAAATGTTATAAACTTTAAAGACCTAAGTAATATCTATTATATACCACGAGGATAGAATTAATTTTTTAAATTTTACTTTCAAAGAGAACTAAAACTTGGTACAAATATATGTGTATGTTTAAGGAAAAAACAGTACAGGAGTACTTATTTTTGCAAGCTATCTTTAATTTTTTTTCTCTAAGAAAGTTGGGAGGATATTTGGGGAAAAAAGTTTTTTAAAACTGTTTTTAAGAGGCTAACTGAAGTAAACATCGCTTAAAATGGTAGATATGAAAAATTGAAAGATAACAAAACCTTATTGTTAACGTATCAAAGTAGATATAAACTCAGAATTTCACGAGTGAAAACTAAATTCCAAATGTTTTCAAATCTCCCTTTTAATTCTCAAAATGTCTTTCCAATCAAACTCTCAAAGACACTTCCAGGAGTTTATCAACATCTCATTATATCAATCAATAAGTATTCACTAAAGGCCTAATACTTGCTAGATACTTTGCTAAGTGGTAGATACCAGCAAAAAGAATGCAATAATCTCTATTTTTAAGGAAATTACATTCTAGTGGGGGAAAAAACAAGCACATAAAAGAATATGAATAGCATGAAGATCAAGTTAAGAAATGCAAACATACAAAGCAGTTTTAGAGAGGATAATAACAGGTGGAGGGATAAAGATTTCATGCAGAAGATAGTGTTTTGAGTTACATGTTAGAGGAAGAGAAGAGAACCCAAGGCAGAAAGTAAGAAGGAAGTACATTCCAGTCATGTGGGATAGCTAGAGGTATGTGTGAAGAATAGAGAATGTCAGTTTGTCTAGACTGAAGAGTATAGAAATAGAAGTAAAGTCCAACAAGGGTAGAGAGACAGAATAAAGCCAGGACATAAAGAACTTTAAAAGATAAACAAGACTTTATATTTTATCCCTGAGGAAAAAAAAGGTAGCTGCTAAAACTGGTTGAGTAGGGGAGTCACATGGTCAGACCGGCAATTCAAAAAACTTACTTTGGCAGAAGTGTACAGGATGGAGTGAAATGATCAGAGATTTGAGGTAGGGAGGACAATTAGGAGGCTGTTGCAATAATCAAGATGGAAAGTGATGAGTTGAGGTGACAGCTATCTTGAGTGGAGAGAAGAGATTCTATGGGGTTAGAAAGCACAGCATCTGCCCAATGATGAACTGACTATGTAGAATGAGGCAGAGTGAGGAGTACAGGATAACGCCAAGGTTGCAGGCTGGAAGTGTGGCAGTACTTTCAAGAGAAATAAGCAAGTATGGAAGGTAAAGATAATGCATCCAGTTTTAGACATGCTGAATTTGAGATGTCTCTGGAATATCTCATTTAAAATGCTCAACAGCCAATAGCTGACAAAGGACTGAAGCTCAAATGAGAGAGTGGATCTCAATATACAGATCTGAGATGAATCCACAGAGATGACAGTTAAATCTACAGTTACCAAGAAAGAGAAGACATCCAGGTGGCATAGTGGATAGAGTGCTGGACCTGGGGTCAGGAAGATTTAAGTTGAAATCTGGCCTTAGACACTTACTAGCTGTATAATCTTGGGTAAGTCGGTTAACCTTTATTTGCCTGAGTTTCCTCATCTGTAAAATACGAATAATAATAGCATCAACCCCCCAGGGTTGCTGGGAAGATAAAATTTGTAAAGCACTTGGCAAACTTTAAAGGGCTATATTAATACTAGCTATTTCTATTATAATTTTATTATTTAAACTGCTCACCTTGAGACTATCATTCCAAATTATTAGGCATGATGTCCATCACTACTCATCCTTCTTGTCTCTCTGCTGCCTTTGACACACTTCCTCAAATAATCTCTGTTCTCCAAGTTTTCTTTATGCTAATTTTTCCAGGCTTTTCTCCTACCTGCCTGGCCATGGAGTCTCCTTTGCTGGATCACCATTCATGTCCTATGTCAGGCCTGCACAACTTGTGGCCTTCTGGCCACTTACAACCCGCATGCTGCTTGCAGTGTGACAAAGGATTTATTCTCTATACAAAGGATGTTTTCCTCTATGTTTTTAACCTGCCACACAAAATCCTTTGGCATGCTGGAAGAAGCAGCCCCCTGGCTACAAGTTATACAGGTCTGTCCTATGGCCCAACTGTGGGTGGACCCAGGGTTTTGTACTGGGTCCTTTACTCTCTTTATATTCCCTTACTTTGGGATCTCATCAACAACGATAAGCAAATGACTCAGGTCTTATAAATCAGTAAGAAGGATGAATTTAGGGGGGGAAGATAACTCTTTTCCATATATTGAGTTTGAGATATTTAAAACATGGGAACTGTGTGAACCATACTGACTTCATCATGAGAAACTGATGCCATTTTGAGACTTGGGTTTCATTTTCCACCCTCCCCATCCCAATTTCCTGTTTCATACCTGTGAAAGTCCCAAAAAGAGCCCCCCCCCTCCAAATTGGAAAGTCCCTAATCTTTCCTCCAATAAGAAATAAGATTACTTAATCTTACATCCCAGTTTATGTCCTGTTTATTGTTTTCTTATAATGTATAAAATTTGTGTAAAATCTATATTTGGGGTCCACTGAGTACAGAGGAGACTGGTCCCTAATTGTAGTACAATTATAGGCCTCACCAATAAGCTCAAACCTGTTTCCTCAGTTACCGTAGATTTCACACGCCACAATTTTTAGGGGTAAGGAACCTGCAGCCTAGAGGCAGGTGTGATCTGGTCAATTTTTCACTGAAGGAGTTATTCTGGGAAGATTACCCCAGACTCAGACTCATTCAATCTCAAATTCTTCTGAGCTAAGATAAGCTATTGCTGGGGAAGGTAAGATGCCAAATTATTGAGATATAAGCCTTTCCCACACTGTTGAGGAAGTAGGTAACTTTGGGAAGTCCCTTTAAGGGCATAAGTTAAGGCAAGCCTCCTCACAGTACAAGTGCCCTTATGGATATAAGGGTAACCTCAACATTGTTCAGGAAATTATGGTACCTGGTAGTAAGCATACACATGGGAACCCCACCAGAATTTTTTTCTTTTTTGCTTGGGACGAGAAGAAATGTGCTATGTAAAAACTATGTGAGATACAGTTTAAAACTCTTAAAAAGAGTCAGCTAGTAATTTATTCTGGCCTCAATTTGGTACTTTTGATTACTGTGCATTAAAGAAATTAATATTTGTCTAAAATATATAAAAATCTCAATGGGTCCCAAATTCAACCTGAAAAAGAAGCTTTCAATTGCTGCAAATGAAAGGCTTTAAAATGGCTTTTAGTAAATTATATGCTCTGACATTCTATGTGTCTCTTTTATTGTATTGTCTAAAATTGCTGTATTGCCTCTGTGTTATATCTAGGGTCATTTGTCCTCTGGAAGATTTCAAAGGGAAAAATGCAGCCAGTCATAAAGACTGATGTAAAAAAAAATGCAGCCATAGTTTAGAATTCTGGGGAAAATTAATGAAGTTTCACACTTGAAATAGTCCCCCCAGCTTTCTGTAATCAGATGCTGTCCCAGTAAAATACTTTGTTATTTCAGTCCTGGTCAGGTTGAAGTAACAGAGATAAAAAATCGTATTAAAAAAAAACAACTTTTTTTTCTGGTTTGTAGAAATTTATGGCACTATAAACTAATGAGACTAAACCTGTTTTTGACATAATATCTTTACTGTAAATTTCTAAATTAAGGTAGCTGCTAAAAATTGTCTTAGGAGATTTTGGACTTTTGCAGTTAAGATTAAACACCTCTCCCCTTTCTGGAAGGAAGGACTTAAGAGTTGTGAAAGAGATCTGAGAAGGACAGATTCCCCTGAGATAGGCAGATTTAAGGCAAGCTCATTTGTTTCAAGGAAATGTAAGAACATGACTGGAAAATACAGGGAAAACCACACTTAGATCTCATCTCTTTGGAGATTGATAGATCTAATGTTTTTGTGGTAGGCAGGAAAGGAGGTGATTTTACGGATCAGGGAAAGGAAACAAGTTAGTTTAAAAGTAGCTCCAAAGGTGTTTAAAAAAAAACAAAAAGGCTGTGTAATTACCAGTTTAAATTTACCTGGTACTTTCTTGACCATGAAAAGAGAAAAGCTTATTTAAATCAGACAGCAATTTAAGGACAAGCAAAATTTACTAAAGGAACGGGAAGAGAGATTAAAAACAAAAACAGCATACAAAAATGAAGAGTTCCTAGAGAAAGGTTCATCATCTACCACCCCCACACAAAATCCTCCTCCTAGCCTGGGCCTAGACCAAGTTATGAATAATGGAGACAGATATTCACAAAGACAGGAGGGGACCAATAACGAAGAATGTCTTTTGGGAAGGCTGAAGTAGAACTTTCAACGCCTTATATAACAGAACTAATTATTTAGGTAAATTAGAAACAAGGTCATCTAAGGAAATTAGAAAATACCATGCATTTGTAAGCTCTTATGAACCTAAAAAGCTAAACTAGTTTTGAAATTTCAAAGGGAAAATTCAATGGAATCAAGGTTAATTCTTTTATTAATCAGGAATATGAATGGGAAATAAGAGTACTCTGTCCCTGAAATACCATTCAAAGGAAGGATCTTTCAAAAACTTCCCAGCTACAAAGCAGGGGGATAGGAATTTGAGGCTGCCACTTGGAGCCTCTCCCTATCTTTCAACCAGAGTTAAAAGTGAAAGCCACAGGGAAAGATGAGAGGGTGGGACTATGTTAAGGGCCTAAAAGGAATTGATTTAGTTTTTTTGGTAATTTAAAAGGAAATAAAGAAAAAGGGAAAAGGAGCTAGAAGTGCCACACTAAAATCTTTGAAAATGAAACAAAATTTTGTTCTGAAACTCATTTATACAAACTACATTTGCATCTGGCATTAAGAAATGAATATACTGCTTAAGATAATTTGGAAAAGCATTCAACTGAATTGATGTTATATGACTGGTAATGAGTTTTCTTTCATGTTTTAAATGCATAGTATTTTGTATGTTATTACTATGTTTCTGAAATTTTTGTGAAATTTGTCAAACTAATATATTAACCATGGTCTGGATTAAAAGAGAAATTACTTATATCTGTTGGAGAAGTGGCTTCTTTTTGATCTAGAGTCTGTTGGCTCATGAATTGAGCTATAAAAAGATCTGAGGCTAGGTGGTGCGGTGAATAGAGCACTGGCCCTGGAGTCAGAAGGACCAGAGCTCAAATCCATCCTCAGACACTTGACACATTTACTAGCCCTGTGACCTTGGGCAAGTCACTTAACCCCAATTGTCCTGCCTTCCCCCCTCCAAAAAAAAAAAAAAAAGAATGGGCAAAACAGGTTAGAAGCTTACAATAGCCACAATCTTACGGTTTTTTAGTCAACTATCATGTATTTACTGTATGTGTGGAACCCCAGAATGTGACTGTTCTTAATTTCTAAATGATGTCCTTATACTTTTGTTCCTTGTTAACTATTATTTGAACATTTGAGTTAAAAATAATAACTTAGCCTGAAGCTATGATTAGTGAAATTCTGCTACTTGAGGTAAAATCTCTCAGGACGACAATTTAATATTGTTTTGAGATTGATTTTGGAAAAGGTTGTCTATAATTGAGGAGGTAAACTATAGAAATCTGATTTGATTTATATAAATTTTACTGTTGTGGGTCTGATTCTATTAATTAATACTACAACATTTGTGTTCAAATTATAATACAATGACGATAGTGTAAGGAAAGAGTCACACAAAGTAATAAGACAAAGATATAACGTAAAAGATTTCTAACTGAACAGAACACTAAATTTTTGGAAAGCAACAGGATCAGATTGTTTTCTCTAAGAAATAGGATATGTGTGTGTGAGAGAGAGACTGGTTTTGAAATGTATCTAATGGAAATTTACACTTTGAGTACGTTTAATTCTTAAAATTGGATAAAGGATTTTACATATAAAATTACAATGATAATTATAAAGAAAGTGAAACTGTTTTCCTACTTTGTAAAAATCCTTTTTAAGAGACAAAAGGGTTCATTTTCAAGTCAGGTCCTCATGGAGTTTTTTTTTTTTATTTTTTCCTTCACCCTGTTGATAGCACAGTCATATTAAGGTAGAGGGCTTTTCAATCAAGATAGAAACAGCAAGCCTCATATAAACACTGAAATTCTCTGAAGTTTTAAGCGAATTTCAGGTTCCTAATTTGATGTTCTTATAGTTCTGTTGTTAATAATATTTGAACCATAAAAACAATAAGTCTTCTTCACCAAATTTAGGAGTCTTCTATACCAAATTATAATAAGTCTTCTGACTGGCAGATTTTAGCAGAATTACTTAGGAAGTACAAATGACTTGAACCAGAGAAGCAGAGGCCCCTTCTGAGCTAGTCTAAGAATGAGGCCTACTCCAGAACGTCCAAGATATTTCCAAGGACCATATGAATGCATGGAACATGTGGGACTCAAGATGAAATTTGCTACTAAATGGATATTGGGAGTGGGTTCCTAAAGTACAGGTTCGACCATGTGACCCACCCTCCCCACCACTCCTGTCCACTCAAATAGACTCTAGTGGCTCCCTATCACCTCCAGGATCAAATACAAATCCTCTTTGGCACTCAAAGCCTTTCACAACCTAGCCCTGCCCCCCTATCTTTCCAGTTCCCTTACACCTTATTATTCACCACATATTCTTTACAAACACTGGCTTTATTGCTATTCTCCTTATCACTTGGCTCTAGGCATTTTCTCTGGTTGTCCCCCAAGCCTAAAATTCTCTCCCTCCATTTCTACTTCCTGGCTTCCTTCAAGTCTCAACTAAAATCCCACCATCTACAGGAAGCCTTTTTCAATCCCTCTTAATTCTAAATACCTTCCCTCCCTTATTTCCTATTTATCCCATATATAGCTTTTTATACATTTGCTTGCTTATTATCTCTCTCATTAGACTGTGATCTCTTTGAAAGTAAGAACTTTCTTTTGCCTCTTTTTGGTCCCCAATGCTTAGCACAATGCTTGGCACACAGTTTATACTTAATAAACGCTTACTGACATATTAAAGATTATGTCATTAGTAATTAGATGAAAACCATATCTTATATCTTTCTCAAATATGAGAGTGAGTTCTTAATCAAAAGATAGAGATTATAAAAGACAAGATAGATGACTTCACTTACTTGACATTAAAGAAGTTTTTGGGGGCGGCTAGGTGGTGCAGTGAGTAAAGCGCCAGCTCCTGAGTCAGGAGGACCCGAGTTCGGTTCAGGCCTAAGACACTTAACACCCACAAAAAAATAAACTAGCCGTGTAACCTTGGGCAAGTTACTTAACCCCAACTGCCCTCCAAAAGGCAAAAAAAAAAAAGTTTTTGCATGAAAAGTTTTAATATATATAAGAAAAGCAATTGTCTGGGGGGAAAAAAAGTTTTCATCTAATGTCTCTGATATTCAAAATATATATTGACAGAAATATTAAGACCAAAAGCTATTCCCCAATACTGGAGTGGTTAAGTAAGTTCTCAAAAGAAATGCAGATTTATTAACAACCATATGAAAGAATGCTCCAAATCACTAAAATTAATAGAAACACAAATCAAAACCCTAAGACTGTGCCACAAGGATAGCTAAGTATTACACTAGATAAGAGCACTGGGCCTAGAATCACACAAACCCGAGGTCATATTTGGCCTCAGATGCTTGCTAGTTGTGTTGCCTTGGGCAAGTTACTTACCTTTAGTTCTCTTACTTTTCTCCACTATAAAATGGGGAAAAATAATAGCACCTATCTCCCAGGGTTGTTGTGAAGATCAAATGATATAACGTTTTTAAAGTAGTGAATACAGTGCCTGGTACATAGTAAGCACCATATAAATGTTGGAGTTATTACTATTATTACCTCATGTCCAGCAAATTGGCAAAGATGGTGAAAGTTGGAAATGCTGCAGGTATTACTATGATGAGAATACTAATGTACTGTTAGTGGAGCTAGGGACTGATCAACCAATCCAGAAAATAACATGGAATTATGCAAAGATAGTGACTAACCATCTGACCTAATGATTCCTCTGCATTATACACACTAAGGAGGTCAATGACCAATAAAAAAAGAAAAAAGAAAAAAGGTCCTATTATAGGTAAAATGCTACAAGCAGTACTTTTTTAAAGCCAAGAACTAGGCAAGGGAGGAGGGGTGAGGGGGAATAGATGTTCACCAGTCTGGAAATTCCTAAATAGGTTATTTATAAGAATGCAATAGAACATTACTATAATTTAAGAAAATACAGAGAAAGACGAGAAGACTACATGAATTGGTGCCAAGTGAAATAATAAGAAACAATAATGATTTATGATATTTACAATCCTCAAGAACTGAGTTTTAATGTTCTCAAAATATAGAGAGATTTGGTGTGGACAAAAACAATTAACATTAATTTAAAATAGAAAATGCCAGGAAGATAGGTGAGTTTTGTTTTCCAGCTACTAGCTTAAGCAATAACACCCACTGAATAACCACAAACGAGGCACTGCAAACTCCCCCCTCCAAAAGCTGTCCTATTATGCTTCTATTCCTCATCTCTAGAACCTTGAATAGCCTAAGATGGGCAAGTTAGAAAATGACAGAATTTTAAGACTTGAAAGAGAGATATCACCTTACCCCAAGCCCCCATTTGATAGATAAAAAATAAATTCAGACCTAGAAATGGTAAGTCACATAAGGTCACTGAACTATTTAATGGAGGTGTCAGAACCAGAATTGAGGCCTTGCTGAACTGGATGTCCATGGACATTTCAATTTCAACATAACCAAAGCAGAATTAAATTATCTTTCCCCTCAAACTACTTAATCCAAGACAATAAGAGTTGAATGACTAGCTCCTATTTCTGCTATTTCAATCTATAAGAAATACCTTAATCAACTTTCATCTTACACTATAAATGACTTCAGAAATCAATAATTAAAAGATGCTACAAATTTAAAGTTAATGTACTTTTTTCCCAGTTGATAGAATAAAATGTCATAATGAGGTAACAAAAGGATCAAAAATTTTCTCTAATATTTACTAAAATATACCCACTAATCATAAAGTGAACAAGACCAAATTCAAAAAGCATAATAGCCTTGGCGTAGTAGAAAGAAGAGTGAACCAACGTATATGCTTTCAGATTCAATGTGCTGGATAGTTTTTGCTAAATGGCTTTTTCATTTCTTTTTTTATTAATTTGTTACAAAAGATGGCTCACTGAGTAAGGTAGTGATAGGTCTGGAATCAAATGTATTTTTTTTTAATTAGAAAAATTGAAGGAATCCCAATATTCACATAAACTCAAAGACAATGAGTAAAGCATTTTCATTTCCATAATTCTCGAGTTTCAGACTACCTCCTCAGTTGATAAAGCTACCTTCTGTATTTTAACTAGATTTCAAATAGAATATTAAGCAGTCATTATCCACCTCTTGATTTTTTTAAAAGTAAGATAAGTACTTAAAATAATTTGCATATTTTTCTTGCTTTCCTTTTTAACTGTGATTTCATAAGTAGATGCCACTCCCAGTTTCCTAGTAAGGAAACTTTCACTAAATAGGACACACAAAGACTTACTTTTACCCAAGGTCAGACAACCCATACTCCAAGGCTGGACTTAAATTTAGGTCTAACTCCCAAGTCAGCTCTCTATCTACATCATGCTGTTTCTCTATTGAAATTATTAAATTTAAAAACTATTAACTTTAGAAAATATACAAAATCAGCTACTGAATACTACTTTTATAAATAAATTACAATGTTACTATATTTGATGAGGTTGCTTTCACAAATAGCTATATCACAAACTGAGAAAATGTCATTATACTCAGCTGAATGTGATCAATTTAGCTATTGTATGGTATACAGAGACTCCAAATAAGGGAAAAAAATCAATACAATTACTCACAAAAATTCAACTATCAAAAAGATAAAATTCAAAAGAAAAGTCCTAAGGCTATATTGTGTGTGATGAATTCTAAAGCATCATTTTTACAAAAAACGGTATATCACAGAAGTTTTTAAAAGGACAACTCAACAACACTATCATATTTAAGTAGTGATCACACCAATATCACAAATATTCATTCTTTATCTATCGTACCAAACATGTGATTTCCCTGGTACTGGGAACTCTTCAGGTAGGGGAACTCCTCTACCAATGCAGGTCTGAGTTTACACAGCCACGATGTTTCAGGAGGAATTTAGCCAGATTGTCTTGGCTTGGAGGCCAAATCTCTTAACTAATTCTGCTTATATCTACTCATAGTTCATAGTATGATTATTAATGGAAGACTGGGGCCAGTAAATTGATGAAATAAACATTTTTCTTTTTACTGGCAGAAATTCTCTTGGTAATGACACTGTAAGCCTGTCACCTGCCAATGGTACAAAAATTTGTCACCTTCCTCCTAGTATTAAGACACCCCTTATACCTTGAAAATTGGCAAAGATTAAAGTTAAAAAAAAAAAAGCAAGAAATAGGCTAGAAAATGAGCATACCTCCCCCCCACCTAAAAAACCTGTCCACAGAAAGTTAATGACAGGTTAAGATCAAAACAAATTCAGAAGAAGTCAACAAAGTCAAAATTGCTACATTAATTGGTCTCAGGACCTAAAAGAATTCTTGCAAGAGCTCAAAAAGGATTTTTTAAATCAAGTAAAAGAGGTAGATGAAAAAATGAGAGAAAAGAAATTTGAGAGAAAATCATGAAAAAAGCCAACTGCTTGGTAAAGGAGGCACAAAAAAAATACTGAAAATACTTTAAAAAACAGAATAGGACAAATGGTTAAAAAAAATCTACTAAAGAGAAGAACTCCTTAAAAAGCAGAATCAGTCAAATGGAAAAAATTATACCAAAATTCACTGAAGAGAACTCCTTTAACTGACCTGGAAAATAGGCTGAGGAGAGATAATGTGAGAATAATTGGGCTACTTGAAAGCCAGGATCAAAAAGAACCTACATATTATCTTTCAAAAAAATTATCAAAGAAAATTGTGCTGATATTCTAGAACTAGAGCATAAAAATAGCAATGTAAAAAAAAAAAACCACTAATAACCTCTAGAAAATCACAAAATGAAAGTTCCCAGGAATATTACAGCCAAATTCCAGGACTCCCAGATCAAGAAGAAAATACTCCAAGGTGCCAGAAAGAAAAAAATTCAAATACTATGGAGCCATAGTAAAGATAACATAAGATTTGGCAGCTTCTACATGAAAGAATCAGAGGGCTTAGAAGATGATCTATAAGATGGTAAAGGAGCTAGGATTTCAACCAAAAATCACCTACTCAGCAAAACTGAGTATAATTCTTCAGGGGAAAATTGGACATTCGATAGAGGACTTTCAAATACAAGACTCAAGAGAAGCATAAAAAGATAAACATGAAAGAGAAATCATAGGAGATTCAATAAGATTAAACTGTTTACATCCCTATACAGGAAGATGATACTGTAACTCCTAAGAACTTTCTCATTATTAGAGCAGTTACGAGCATACACCGACAAAGGACATAGATATAAGCTGAATATAATGGGATACTTAATAAAAAAAATTAAGGGGTGAGAAAGAGAAATGCACTAGGAGAATAGGCAATGGAAAAGCAGAATGGGGTAAATTATCTCATATAAAAAAGGTACAAAAAAACTTTTATATGGCAGAGCAGTTGAACCTTACGCTCACTGGAATTGGCTCAAGAGGGAATAACATATTTAGTTGTGTACAGAAATCCTTATTACCCTACAAAAAAAGTAGGAATGGAAGGGGATAACAGAAGTGGAAGGGGGTAGGCGGTGGATGGAGGCTGATGAAGGGAGGACAGATTGGGGAAGATAGCAGTCAGAAGCAATACATTTTTGAAGATGGACACAGTGTGAAAGGAGAAAATAGGATAAAAGGGAGAGAGAGAAAAGAGGACAGAGGAAAATACACAGTAATTATAACTGCAAAAAACTTTTTAAAACAAGTTTCTCTGATAAAGATCTCATTTCTCAAATATATAGAAAAACTGGGTCAGATATAAAAATAAGAAAGCCACAACCCAGCTGATAAATATTCAAAGGACATGAACAGGCAGTTTTCAGAGGAAGTAATGGAAGCTATCTATAGTCATATAAAAAAATGCTCTAAATAATTATTGATTAAAGAAATGCAAATTAAAACAATTATGAGGCACCACCTCTCACCTATCACATTGGCTACTATGACAAAAAAAAGGAAAATGACAAATGTTGGAGGGGATGTAGGAAAACTGAGACAGTAATACATTATTGGTGAATTGACTCGATTCTGGAGAGCAATTTGGAACTATGTCCAGAAGGTTATAAAACCACCTTCGACTTACTAGGTCTGTACCCCAAAGACATAAAAAACAAAAAGGACCTATATGCAGACATATATTTATAAAAGCTCTTTTAGCAGTAGCAAAGAATTGGAAATTGAGGGGATGCCCATCAATTGGGGAAGAGCTGAACAAGTTGTGACATACGATTGTGATGGAATACTATTATATATTAAGAAATAACAAGTAGAATGCTTTCAGAAAGAACCTAGCAGGACTTATATGAATTGATAGAAGGAGAAATTAGCAGAACCTATAGAACATTGTACACAGTAATAGCAATATTATATGATGATCAACCATGAATGACTTATCTGTTCTCAGCAATACAATGATTCCAAAGGACTTATGAAAAATGTTATCCATCTCCAGAGAAAGAACTGATAGAGTCTGAATGCAGATTGAAGCATACTTTTTAAATTTTATTTTTTTTGTCTGTTTGAATTTTTTTGGTCTGTTATCTTTCACATGACTAATATGGAAATGTTTTACATGACTGTACATGTATGATCTACATAAAATTGTTTGCCTTCTCAATGAAGGGGAAGGGAAGAAGGGAGGGAAAGAATCTAGAACTTAAAACTTTACAAAATGAATGTTAAAAATTGTTGTTACATGTAATTGGGGAAAATAAAAATTTTTTAAAAGAAAAGATAAGATTCCCCCATTTGATCCACTTTGCAGAGGTGGAGTTCCAGTAAGTGCTACATATTGTACATATTTTTAGATTTTTCAATGTATTTTCTTCCACTTAAGCTGACTTATTCTGACTTTTAAAAATATTTTTTGTAGGTGGCACAGTGAACAGAACACCGGCTCTGGAGTAAGGAGGACCTGAATATAAATCCAGCCTCAGACACTTAACTAGCCGTATGATCTTGGGCAAGTCACTTAATCCCAACTGCCCTGTTTTCCCCCTCCAAAAAATATTATTTGTTGTATTGGACAGCTCTCCAGGAGGGAAAGGGATCCTGGGGAAATTATTAGGATTAAAAAAAAAAGGCATTAATAAAAACTTTCAAAAAATAAAATAACTGGGGCAGCTAGGAACACAGTAGGAACACTGGCTCTGCAGTCCAGAAGTTCGAGTTCAAATCCAACTTCAGACACTTACTAGGTGTATGACCCTGGGCAAGTTACCTAACTTCAATTACCTTAAAAAAAATCATTAGACATGGCCTATAAAAATGCATGGGAGTACTTTAAAAGAAAACCAAGCAAATAATAAAAATTGAGTAATTAAAATACTCACAAAACTTTAAATTCACGTGATTATTTTTATTTTGAAAAAAAAATGAGATTATTATTTGATGAAAATGTGTTGAGATTACTGCATCAAAATACCGATGTCCACCTAATTTAAAAGTTTGGTTTTCCCCTTGGTTTTCCCCAGTTTATACCATTTCCCCAGTCAGAATCAATGAACAAAGATAAATGTGCTCTCTGACCTTTAAATTTACCCTCACACATTCTATTTTACCACTTTTGGAAGCAAGGCCACAAAAGCTATTCATTTATTTCTCCCTCGTTGACTCAATTCTAACGTTCAATATCTTAAGTATTCCTTAATTCAAATATAAACAAAAGCTAAATAGTATATAAAGACTGATTCCAAACTTTCTCATATTTGGCTCAATCTATCAAGGTAATAATGAAACCATCTGGAATATATTAACTTACCTCTTCTCTCTTTAAATGTGAATGATTTCTCTGTACACAAAATGGAGGAGAAAAGGAATAGAAATGGCCAGGATTAATTTAGTATTGTTCTGACACTTATATTTATTAAAAACCGCTTCTATTTTGATTGACTTGTAAAGTAGATATCTTACCTAATTAAATTAGCTAAAAAATTTAATGTTTTTTCCTATGGCTACACAAATAATCTCAAAAGTTGTATGGAAAAACAAGAGATTGACTTAAATGTAATCAAACTTTAAGTAATGATTCACAAAAATTTTAATATTGTATCATCTTTCCATGACCTCACTACCCAGTCCCTCAAAAAAACATTTTGGGGGGGAAAGGTTTAGAAAAAAATTGGTGGATAACAGGAGGAAATGGGTTTCTTCATAATTCTGTGAAATAAGTAGTCCAAGTATCATCTCTACTTTGCACATAAGGAATTTGAGTTAAGGCTTCATTAGCACCATCAATAGATCAAACCTATCAATGAGCTATATACAAGAAAATAGTACTTAAAATTGTAGCTCACTGGTGAAAGGCAATATGACATAATGGAGAGTCAGCCTTAGTCAAAAACATGTAAGATCAAGCCAGTCTGTCTGTCTCTCTTTCTAATACATACAGGTTGTATGAAGTTCCCTTAACTACTCAGTCCCCTTAAATAACTCTTTAAGAATTACAAACAGAACAGCTGCTTATCTGCATTGGTAGATGAAGTTTTTCATCTTAAATTCTATAGCAATTAAACCTTAAATCTAGGGGGGGGGGAAATATTTATATAACTGGTATAAGGCTATATGGATTTAGATTTTGCTTTTTTTTTCCTTATATTTCAATAAGGAAGGTGGAGCTTAATGGCTAATTATCTGTATCAACATGATATAATCCTGAGATACCTACTAATATTCAAGAGTCCATATGAAAGAGAAGCTTTCAAAAATGTCAATGTCTAGGGATATCATGTCTTCATTCTGGCAAACAGACAAAATGCTAGGCCTGTAGTGTGTACATGCTTCTAGTCTCCAATGATGCTTTAAAAATTTTTATGTTCTTAACTAAGAACTTTTCTATTTTGATGGGATGGAAAAAAAGTAGGAAGATATACATATGAAAGCCCAATGAGAGAAAATCACCCTCCAGCAAGCTATTTCTGCATAAAATCTTACAACAGGTGACAACTATTGAAGTAAGAAGCATAGGAATAAAAAAGAAATTGAAGTGAAACACTAGTACTACTCAACATATGCAGACCAGATGTACTAATGAAAACTTAATTGAATTTTAATAGTTAATTTCATATCACTGATTTACATCACATGAATATCATGGGCATAGACTCAAATATTAATATGGGACTGCAACATGTATGGTCACAGAGGATAGATATGCAGAATCCAAATAGAAAAAATCTTATTGTAAACCATAAGGAATTTGTTGATGTGAGACCTGAGCTTCAATTGTATAGAGCAAAGTCATATAAGTAAGCAAAAAAGGTAAGAGTTTCCTTCAAAACTCAGCTCAAGGACCACTTTCAAAATGAAGTCTTTTCCAATTTTGCCCACAGCTAGTTGCTGTCTTCCCCTACCCTCAAACAACTGCTCTGTACGCACTTTGTATATGGTGTGTGTATACATATACCTATGTTCGTCTATATATGTATGTCTTCCCTAGTAGAATGTAAATTACTTGATAGCAAAGGTTATTTCATTTTGTATCTCCAGCACTTAGCTCGCTAATACACTAAATAGATGTATAATGGGCTCAAAAAATATTTGTTGACTGAATTAAAATCAAGGGAGGAGCAAAAGCAAGTACCTACTATTCTAGAAAAGTAACACTGGAGAATTAAGCTGGGAGTCTAAGGAAAGATTAAGGGGGCCCTGAACTTGGGAAAAAAATTACCATTATTTTCATTAACCTCTAACTGAGGTTTACCATTTCCTTCAATTATGAATGTATGCAACAATACATAGGGGTTCTCTGGATTCTTCAAACTGCCAAAGAGATGCAGGACCCACACAAAATTAAGACGCCCTAGTCTAAAGGAGCAAAAGGAAAAGTTTTTTGAGGATAAGAAGTTTTGAGCACATTTGTAGGATGGAGCTACTTGTGAAAAGGACAGTGCATGCATGCAAGTTCAAGGGTATGACCAAAATGAAGCACATTCCTATACATTAGAGATCAGAACAAGGGCAAAAACAGAATGATGACAAGAAGGAGATTTGAAAAAAAGAGAGGAAGGATAAGGACTTTAAGTATGGATGCTAGGAGGACGTGCTAATGATGACAGTTGTCATTTATATAACAAATCTCTTTAAGGTTAGCAATGTCATTTATATTATTTCATTTGATACTCACAAAAACTTCTAAGGTGTGCATGAGAGGTAATTAAAGATGAGGAAACTGGGACACAGTGAAATCATGTGATTTGCTAAAGGTCATACAGCTTGTGTATGTCAAAAATGAGATTTAAACCCAGGTCTCTCCTGACTCCCAACCCAACAACTTTTCAGTTATATCATAAAGCCACAGATGGCTTCAACCTTTTCAGTGAGATGAGGTCTTTTTCTGGGGGTGGGATGGAGAGTGGGAGGTCTACAGAAGTAATAGTGAGGTGTTTTAGATTGTAAATGTGATTGATTCATGAGATAAATAAAAGGAAGGCTAAGCAGTAAGCAAGGGTCTCAAGTATCATGAATTTGCAGTTATCCTAATCAGTAGGATTCTGATATTTCTTTCAGCAGTACACAATAGCAGGTACAGAAAAGTATCTGGTAGGGGTGTTCCAGAGTTAAGAATTAAAAGGGTGGAAAGAGAGGAAAGATAAAGGATTTAAGGGTAAGAATTTTTTTTATTTCAAAAGCTATGGGATTAATAAGAAGGAAGTGAAGCCATGGAACAAGAGAATAGGGAAGATTAAGAGTTAAGCATAAAGAACATATTTAGTAGTGATACAGTAGGAATGTTAGAAAGATAGCAGTCTACATGGAGAGAAGAATTTCAGAGTTTATGATTTTGCAGGTAAGATGATTTCAAACGATGGTAAAGTTTAACACGTGAGCATCCTGGTATATGGCTGAGGTGAAGTGAAGTAAGTGTTGAGGGTTGATCAAACTAAGAGATCATGATTCAAACGATAGATTCTGATGTTGCCAAGTATGATGGCCAAGAGTGAGGAAGAAAAGGAAGCCTAGTCTTAAAAAGCTGTATGTAAAACATATTGTTATCAACTAAATATTTTAAACACTAGCTATTTATCAAGGAACCCTGAAATGATTTATTGGCAAACCAAGTAATTATTTTGTAAACATTAACCGTTCTTTATCCCTCCAATTGTTGTTTTAGAAAATCAAATTATCAAATGTTGGACTTGATGTCTTTTAAGTGGCACACATAGGTATGCTCATTTAAATCATCACACTGAATATAGAGCTTTTATTTCATAGATTATCACAAACGCCACAAGTCAAAAACAAATATTTGTTAATTTTTGGGCAAGAACTACATATTCTGGTCATCAGGCACCAATTAAAAAAAATAACACTAAAATATCTTAAGAGTAAGTCCAGAATTCTGTAAAAAAAAAAACATATATATATTTATTTTAGTACAGCACTTATTCTCATCTTACCCTACGCATGGCTTCCTCCTCCTCTTGACGCTTTTCATAATGTGCAAAGTCATCAAAGATTGAGGTGGTATGCTTGAAAGTAGCAATTATTTTAAGCACTTGTTTAGCTTTTTCTAGGGGTACCTCTTGAGTGTCCCTTGAATTGGTAACTGGTTTGTTGTCATTATTTTCCAAACGAATATGCCGCAACTGGTTATTGGGAACGTCTTTGACAAAGATCCATTTAACATCAAACTTGCCCTTCCACTTATCCTGAGACCAGACTCCAGCATAGGCATTGTAGTCCACAACAGACTTCATCTCAGCCACTCCACAAAAGTGTCCACTGCCATTCACACTGAAGAGTAAATAGAGTGGACCTTTGCCATTCAGAGAACGGTAAGCTGCATCCAAACGCTTATTACCATGTTCAGTACTACACCAGATAGAGTACTTAATGGAACGATGTATATCGTCCTCAGAATAGCTTTTGATTATAAACACACGTCCATTCTTCAGGTTCCAATCAAAGTCTTTGGGATTATAGTTATTTATGGCCTTTAGTTTTTCCAGTACTGGGTGTACCTCTACTCCAGATGGTGAAGAGCTGACAGGAACAACACCTAAACCAAAGTTTTCACTGCCTGCTCCATTGTTCTGGTTGAAACCTACTCCTCTGTTACGAGGAGCTACCCAGCGATTTTGCAGTTGCTGCGGTTGCTGCTGCTGCACTTGGTGAGGCTGGGCCTGTGGCTGAGGTCCTTGTTGCTGCTGTGGTTGTGGTGGCTGAGGCTGCTGTTGAGGCAGTTGGCTTTGCACCAATGGTGGTGGCTGAATTAATGGCTGAGGCTGCTGGATTATAGTCTGAGGAGGCAGAACTGGTTGGGTGGGTGGAGCTTTTACCACTGACCCTTTGTCATCCCAAGTTCCAATATTCATGTTATGCTTTATAGGAGGTGGTGGTACAGCAGGTCCCCCAATTCCCACATTGCCCTTAGGTTTAAGTTTAGGTTGAGGTTTGGCAGGCTTTCTGGCAATGGCAGCCCAAGAGGTTGGTTTTGGTGCTGAACTGCTAACTGGGGGTACACTATTTGCTGCAATGCTTGTCATACCTGTACTGCTCAAAGCGGAACCTACAGTTTTTGTCACAGCAGCTGTCATATCACCACCAATTTTCAGTCCAGTCATGCCTTGCTCAATACTACTAATGCCAGGTACCTTACTCAAAGTATCATTGCCAAATCCAGCCTGTCCATCAGTTATGGCTCTCCCAAGAGAGCTGGGTGGATAACCATAGCTGCTACTATAAGCAGAACTTTGTGTTGATTGTCCCTGAGATCCACTTGTCCCCCATGTAGAGAAATCTGCATTCCCAGGAAAAAAGTTAAATCCATGCTGACCAAGGAATGGGGGAGTATTTCCTAAAGCCCCAGGTTGACTAAACACACCATCAGGTATATAATGATGTTCACCATTGCTCATCTGTCCATAGGTTGTCAAATATGGCATAGGTGGGTCTCCAGCTGTGGACCATGCTGCTTCACCAAGAGAATACGGAAATCCAATGGATGGAGCATAGTAACTAGGCATGTATGGATCTGACATTGGTGGATAGCTATTACTCTGAAAAAGAAAATTCACAAATCAGTAGTGAAATGTATCTTTATTCATAGGCAAACAAATTTCAACAACCCAAGTTACTCCAAAAAATACATGAGGTAAGCTCAATTTTAACATATCTAGGACAGAGAGTTCTTGCATAAGTAGACCCTTCTGCAGACTTGCCCCTCCCCTTGTGGAGCACCATGTGGACTGGTCCTCTTTGCAGATCTACATTCTATAGCCCAAGCAGTGTCAGTGCCTGGAAGAGAAGACCCCTGGCTGGGGGCTGCATCAGAGCTCCTACTGGTGGCTACCCCTGGTCCTACAACTATACAGGAAGTCAAATTTGCACAACATGAATTTATGAAAAGCAAGAACTGTCTATATATAAAAATAAAAATATACCCTTTCCTTAAATTAGGGGTTATTTACATTTTTTACCAGAGTATTTCCTCCAATGATCCTTTAAATAGCAAGCTGTTCCAGGACATTTAAAATTATTTGATTTGTAACATGCTGACTTACACACTACTCAAGACATATACCATGAGGAAATAGAAATACATCTGAATAAGTCAAGAGACCAGTATTATAATCATGGCTCTACTCTATGAGCTTGGATCAAGTCTCTTAAAGTGTCTAAGCCTCAGGTTTCCTAATCTTTAAAATACTAAAATAAGGGAACTGGGAGGCAGTCTGGTGGAACAAAGAAAAAATTCTGGATTTGGACTCAAGAGGGTCTAGTTTCAAATTCTGACTCTGCCACTTATTAGCAGTGATACTGGTCAAGTCATTTAACCTCTTTAAAGTTTCATATCCACAAAAGAAAATTGAAAGGATTGGACCAGATGATCTTGAAGGTACTTTCCATGTGCTATTACATAATGTTGCTTTAAGCTTTAAGTTTCAGATAGCTAAGAGTTAAAAAGGAAAGTCAGAGATGGAACACCTAATTTAACACCCTCTTTTTAGAGATGAGGAAAGTGAAATCTAAAAAGAGTAAGTGGTCTACCCCAAAAGTCTGAGAGGTAGGAAGATACAGAGTTGAGATTTAAACTCAAATCTCATTATTTCTGTTCTAAGACTCTATGAATAAGAGGACACATCCTGATAAGATTCACAAACACTTGTTAAAGTTATTTTTAATTTAATTAGGTTAATTGTGAGATGTTTCAAATCTACTTACTAGTCAGGACTAAAGGAAAACTTAGAAACAACAGTGGTGAATACTAGACTGTACAGAAGCAGTCAATGCTCTAATTTATTGAGCTATTTCACTAAATTTTAATTGGTTGGTCATTTTCTGAAATCTTTAGAATATAAATTAAAATTTTGATATTTAACTCATGTGAGAAAAAAATTATATGATAAAAGCAAAATTGAATAAATTTGATAAAAACTTATGAGCACAAAAAAAGTTCATTAGATAACAACCTTAGGGACAATCATCCTTAAAGCAGGGATAAGAGCTGAGGGCTGATATTGTGATTTAGAGAATATAAGACATACTTATGGCCCCAATATAATTATGCCAATATAATTATTCCAGTAGTTCAAAACAGAACAAAGTATACATGAGATAACTAACACGCTTAGTTTGACCATATCTTACTTCCAAATCTTGAAACACTTCCTGAATCTGAAGGCCAGGGAACAAAATCAGGGGCAGAGAAAAAAAAATTAATGGCTATAATAAGCAAAGAAAAGATATGCTTGTGGGTTTATTGGGGAGGGAGGGGAATCCCAATCAGTTCAGATTTCTAGAAGAATGGTGAAGTTAACTTTTTGTTCTCATCAAGGGTATTCTGAAGAAAAAGGATTCATTCTACAATACCTTAGATAACAACATTTCCCATATTTACAAATTCGAGGCCTGCACTGCTTAATTTTTTTTTTTTTTGCACTCAGGTCCTCCTGACTCCAGAGCCGGAGCTCTATTCACTGCGCCACCTAGCCGCCCCTGAGGACTGAATTCCTAGTCAGTCAAAGCAGAGTCTGCATAACTAGCCGAGTACATTTTTAAATACAGTGGGATTATTTAATGATTACTTTTAGAAACAGTAAAACTGAGGAGGGAAGGTGAAAGAATTTAAATTTTTAACTTCAAAAGTAAAGACATTTGGGAAAAAACTAACAAACTTATACATTCACTTATTAACAGGATTTTCAGAAGAAAGAATCTTAGTGATTGCCTAGTTAAAAAAAAAAATTAGGGGGCAGCTAGGTGGCACAGTGAATAGAGCACTGGCCCTGGGAGTCAGGAGGACCTGAGCTCAAATCAGGCCTTAGACACTTAACACAAAGCTAGTCTTGTGACCTTGGGGAAGTCACAACCCTACCTTCCCCTCTCCAAAAAGCAAAAAATAAAAATAAACAAAAAAGAATTAGGACTAGAATCCAGATCCCATCCAATTAGGAGACATAATTTATACCCTATCAAATAAACATGAACAGGACACAAACTGAGAAAATATACTTTAATGTTGATGGGATACATACAAAACATCCCTTCATTATAGATGGAAGAAAACAACATAAAACATGTTACACATTTGTACTCTTTTCATATAGGTATTGCAAATGCTAGAAAGAACTTGTATTAGTTTATCACTAATCATTGTGTTTACTTGAAAGTATTATAACATAAGCCAGTGATTTTCTAATATTCAAATTTACTGTTGTTAGAATGACAATTAGCACAACTTAATTCCATGTATGAAATTGAAAACATTCTAAAGTTATGCAAGGGGCGGCTAGGTGATACAGTGAATAGAGCACCGGCCATGAAGTCAGGAGGACCCGAGTTCAAATGTGGCCTCAGACACTTAACAGACTTACTAGCTGTGTGACTTCGGGCAAGTCACTTAACCCCAATTGCCCTCAAAAAAAAAAAAGTTATCCTATAAAATACTCTGTAAAATATCTAACATCTCACATTTCTGCAGATGTACCAGCTGACAGTAAAAAGCTTTCTAATCTAGTATATTGGCAATTAAAAATAAATTTGGAAATTATTATATTTAAATAATGTTGAATCCAAATGGTTGGTGAAACATTTTCCTCTTCTTGCTACAGAGGGAGTAAACTACACAGGCATAATGCTACACATTGTTAGACATGGTTGATGTCCATTTTTGCTTGTTTTTCTTTCTTAAAAAGGAAAACTCTATGAAAGAAGTTACTGAAAAATGACAGGGATATGATAAAAAAAAGCCTTAATAAAATTTTAATATTACCAGGTTTCAAAAACCACTACTCAGGGGCACCACAATGCCTTTTGAACAGATAGAAGATAGTTATTTTCAACATGGTTCTTAGTGTTATGGCAATCATTCTGTGGCCCGAAAGAAAATAAATAAGTCATTACTTTTTTAGACATATTCATATTTAGAAATTCTCTATTAACCAGAAAACACTATTGATGCTCTCAAGATAAATGAGCTTATTTTACAATTAGAATTCTTCTGTGAGAAATGTTATCTGGGAAGCTGGTAAGAAACGTGGACAAATTTCTATAAGTCTACAAAAAAAGCACAAAAAGCTGCTATCCTACCTTGTCTAGGATTTGTTCCATAAAATTATTCTACTGTATTAAGTGACATCCATCTGTCATTGTTAAAGACAATTTCAACTTTCCAATCAATTTAATAAAATGGCATTTCAGTATGATTACATTATATACACAATTGAATTTTAAGATGAGGTAAGCTAAAGTTAAAATAAAGCATGTAAAATGTTAATTATTAAAGCCATTAAAACCAAACTATTTTAATCAATTGTAAAACAGATCAATTCTTATTAAGTATAATTTATTTAAATTACTTTCATCATAATTGAGATCATCCAAGTAGACTGCTAGTTCACCTTTTTTAATCAAATGTGTATTTTTGTTATCTACTACAAACTATAACAAAGTTCATTTTTAAATGAATTAGAAATAATATACAAATAAAAAATTAAAAGCCGATTCAACATGAAGTTTTAAATACTGATTTATTCCAGCAATTAACTTAACATTCACACCATCTCCCAAAATGTTTTTAATGTAGAAAGTTTTGTCTAAAATAAATAAAAACATTAAAATATTCTATTAAAATGGACTAATATAAATTTCTAAGATTCTATGAACATGCCAATTTTTGAACAATGAAATAAGAACTATACTTGATGAACAGATATGTTTCATTTGGTAACAAAATAAATTCATGATTCTCAAAAGTCACCACAATTATTTAAAGAAAAAATGCGTCTCTAAAAAAAAAATTAAAAGTACTATTGTAATCAGTAATAAAAACATGAGATATTTCAAATATGGTAATTGTCAGAAAATCCAGGAGCAGGCAAGATTTTTTTTTCACCTGAAATTTCTAAAAAACTGTTTTAATTTTCAATTCTACTTTATTGTGAAGTAATGCCCACGTGAACTAAAAAACATCAAATCTTGTATTTCAGTCATCTCCTTCCTCAAAAAAATAAAAAACAAAAAAAACCCCAAGGATATCGTTAATTCATCTTTTACTCCTTTTCTATAAAACAGATCTTAAGATTCTGAAATATGTCTACGTAGTATATTTTCTAGAAGACCATAGTGTCTGAAGATTACATCTTTACACAGAAGGTAAAATATATAGTCCTACATTATCTATCATAGCAACTCGAATTTTAAATTCATGCTACAGATATTTTCACTTATTAATCTGTTCTTGCCTGTGTTAATAAAAATCATTTTTAAAAGTTTGCACATAATCTTCTTATACAGAAGTTTACATTCTGTATAACAAAGAGAAAAATGTCAGAAGACTTCCAGATTATCATTTCAGGAATAAGGATACACTTACCTGATTTGTCTGGCTACTTAGGTATGGCTCAAAATCATCATCATTCACAGCATCTTTCTGATGAATCGAACCATTTTGTACTGAAACTAAAAAAGTAAGACTGATAAGCTACTGGTGGCTTTCATGAAGCACTACTCAATGTCTTAAAATAGTCACACAACAACCAAATAGATTCATTCTTGTTCAATATAAATCAGAAAAAAAATCTATGTTGCATTCATATTAATAATTGCCTTTGAAACAAGTAAGTATTTAAGTGCCAGAAATTTATTTACTTTGTGACTAAACAACCTGAACGTTGCTTATTCTGAAATCTGTCCCCTGCCCTCCTCCAAGGTAACAAAAGTATATTTTACACATACATGATATAGCCAAAGGAAATATGATCTGCTTTCTTGCAAATGACCATATAAAAATATTACTAACAAAATATCCCAACCACGCAAATATTATTACATTTGAACCTGTTATCCCTCAATATCTATTTTAAGTAAGTTCATTTTTATCCTGTTTGCAGGGGAAGCAGAAAGTCGAGTAAAATCGCACAGAACTTGAATCAAAACAAAATAGAACTTTATAAAATATCACTAACTCTGGTTATTCCAAAATTATTGCTTGGGTAGACCCAAAGTAACCGGGAAAACCAGTATTTAAAAAATAAAATTAGTGAAAGAAATTTTTTTCTGCATTTTAGAAAAAAATCTAAAAATCACAAAGGGATTGAACATAGTTCAAGAAAGGATTCCACACTAAAATAGAAGTGAAGATATCAAAAATTGTTATGATAATTGCTCCTATACCCAATGGTACTAAGCTGGTTACTTTTATACACTAGTGCCCCCATGATTTTAACGTCTGGCTTGTAAAGCCAAATGTTTAACATCACAAAAATTTAGAATACTGCCAGTTCTTGGTCCAGCTAAGAGTCGTTACTGGGTAAAAATAAGAACAGGTTATTTGAGTATATCATGGTACAAACATTTCCTCTAAACTAAAAAACTAGCAGGCTGGTACAATTTGTCCAACACTATTGCCACATTAGTTCAACTTCTGACCAGCTTTTAGCCTGAATCTTGTTTATACAAAACTTGAGGGTGACACATAATCAATGGCTCATGAAAGGGCTTCTGAGTGTCTAACAAGCAGCAAGGTAATACAGAAAGTTTGGGCTACACTGAGGTCTGCAAAATACGAATGGTTAGCAACATTAAGTGCTTCATGTTCTTGATACATAGCAATATGGAAGGATTTTGCACAGAAAGGTTGACATGCTTCTGGCTCCATACCAAGGCAGCTCAACCAACTGTGTCTAGATCAGCAAAACAACCTATGCTATGCTATATCCAGGGTTGTGTCAACTGAAAACTATTTAGGAAACCAGGAATAAATGGGATGGTTCCTTGAGTTTTGTTCCTGGTGTCAGCACTGTAAAAGACTGGACCTCTTCAGTATATGAAATTTAGTCCCTTAAAAAAATTTTTAGTTATAGTTCCTGCTAATTACCTCTTAAAACAAACAGGTCCTTTATTCTAGATATACCACATAGAGTGATGCAGAAAGTATTGTCTATTCTTCTATTACCAAGAAACAGTAACCATTTAAAAAATCTAACAGTTCCAAGCAAATAATTATATATTCCTATAATTTTCAGTGCTCAGGGAATAATATTCCAATACCTCCCATAAACCTGTTCAGAATTTAAGAATTAAAGTACAGAAGGTTTTCATCAGAATTAGCCTAAATATTTTCTATCGCCCATTTTGATCCATTTCTTCATTTTCCTCAGTAGAGATTTTGATCATAATGAATATCCTACATACGAGAACAGTCTTCAAATATGTAAAGTTACCCCCTTCAAATTTATCTAAATATGACTGGTGAACTTAAAATGATACATAAACATATCTACAAATTTCTAAAAATACCATTCAAGGAATGTCAGCCTAAAGGAAAAGGTTTTATCAAAAATAATTTACTCATACTGACAAGCAATTTACATAAAATTAGAATATGAATTATACTTTTCACTGAATCTCAAAGTCATTTAAGGTTAAATCAAAACCCTTAATATGAATACATCTTTTTAAAAATATTTTTCTGGAACAGTCTTTTGGTTTAGCTTTTAAATCTTTTGGTTTAGTTTTTGTATATCACTTAGCTACAATACAATTATTTTGATATTCAAAGCTCCAGACCAGAAATCCAACAGTCCAGTAGTGCCGAAAATCTTCTTCAATGAAAAGAGAACAGATGACTTACATGATCCTTTGCCTGCTTACTCTGCTCCATAGAGCAGAGTCAAATCAAGATAGAACATGGGCCTTAGGAGCCAGGTGATCTTTGTTCTGGTCCTGACTACACCAAGAAGTTAGGAAAGTCAAGACATCTGTGCATCAAGTTTTCCCACCTACAAAAACAGGGATAATACCATATACCCTCTATCTCCTCATAGGAATGTTCTGAGGATTAATAAAAATGAAATATTAATAAAAATAATGACAGTAAAGTGCCTTTTTTTTTAATTTTGAGGGGGAGGGAGAATCATTCAAATACAAGGCTTATTCCCTGTCTGAATTCAAGTTAATTTTTTAAAGACAATTATACAAATGCATATGTACACATCTTGTTAGGGGAGGAGTATACTTTATGTATTTGCCTAATTGTGGAACAATAAAACCAATGAAACAATTGCAGTAGAAAAAGAAAAGTATGTCCTGGGACTCCAAGAAGTAATTTGATACTTAGTCCTTCCCCTGCTTTTTGCATTATCAATACTGCCTTTAAGGGAAAGTGACAGCAGATCATTGCTGTTCCATGACAAAGGTTCCAATAATTAGGAAACACTTGATATTTATCCTTGAATTTCAATTAAACACCTGTACTCTCATCTTATCAAGAGTTGGCCTCAACTTAACACAAGTATAATATGTTTAAGAAAATACAAAATCAAAATATTTAACAAATTATAGGTAATACATTGTATCATCAGACTCTTGTCTTACAAAAGAAATTGCAGGGAATTCCTTTCAAATATCTTCCACAGCACAAGTATTTTCCTACAAATTATTCCTATATTCTATTCAGATCATCACTTAACACAGTAATTAAGACAGAGAAACCCAATGCTAAAAATATAAGTAGTCACTGATAACCGAGAATTAATCATAAATTAAACTAAAGTATCTCTGTCATGATCTGGGAAATGACTCTAATTTTGAAAATTCAATTTACACAAACTTGTTGGGAGTACATCTATTACACAGAGCAGGATACATCGGTAATGAACACAGGAAATTTTCCATCAATTGTTACAATTTGAACCTATCATTTGTTTGAGGAAAAATTTAAAAATAGCTTTACTTTTAATTCATAAGAGTATGTAAAATGAAATGGTTTCATGATTAAAAAAAAATTAGGGAGTGGTTTCTTGAATTTATACTCCTTTAAGAATATCCAGTGGTATTTTTCCCACCACCACTAATGATTATTTTGTTAATATGAGGAAAACTTCTAAAATTTTAAGTATTTACTAGAGTTCAAAGCACTTTACCAACATTATTTAATTACTGTATGTATATAACTAATGGCTGCTACTTTTTTATGTATTAAACTAAGTTACAGGTTCCTTCCTTCTTATACCTCCCTCTGAAGAAGCATAAAAAAGTGTGCTAGGTGCACATACACTACTTACATATCAATTTTAAAGCAGTTTTCAAAATTAATTTCCAATATTTTTCAGACAATCCAATTTTTCCCTCTTTCATCGTAGATCTTTGTTGAAGTACAGACAGATACCGATGAGGCAGTGAAGAGGAAATCAACAAAACATAAAGAACTTTGTTTTCTCATAGATGACATGAAACATGTTTTCTGATAGGCATGTTATGCCTTCCAATTTATACAACAGAATCCAGAGATTATACTAAACTGCTGTAAATACAGTAATCCTCATAACATACCAGTGGGATTTATAGCTAATATTACTATTTTCATTTTACAGGTGGAGGGAAAATTCTGACCAAAAGGTGAAATGTGTTCAAGCTCACTTGGCAAGTCAGTAGCAACAGCCAGTATTAGAACTCAGGTCTCCTGGGACTCCCAGTCCAACGTTCTATCCATGGATGAGACTATGAACTGAACAGTAAGGGGGAAAGAAAGAAAAATTCTTGGATAAAGAACTACCCAAGTAAACTTTCTCTATGTTTTTAAAGACAATAGAACAAAGGTGTCATTCAAGGATTAATATCAAATGCAATTAAAAATATTTACTCCAAGTGTCCAAAAGAATAAACTGCAGTTTAGAAGCATAAGAAATAATTTCAATCTAAGATAACAAAACTGCCATTATGACAACTTTTCCACATAAGTTGAAAATCAAATTCACTGTATGTAGTTGATATCCTTTTTAAAACACTATGCTAGGAAAAACTGTATATACCTTTTAAAACTCGTTTACTTACCTTAAAGCTGGAAACACAAATATTTAGCAACTCAACCACTTCCCCATTTAAGTCAATTATTCCAAGTGAGTAGTTAAAAAACACATACAAATTTCTAAGTCTTCCAGTAGGCAAGAAGACTGGTAAAGAATTGTTAATGGGTTAATGCCACTTCCTTTATTCTCTAAATATAAGTTCTCCAATTAAAATAAAAGTCCCCAAAAGATGGTTTGTTACATTAAATAGGCAACATGCATCTTACACTAAAGACCCTTAAAATGGAATTTTAATCTCAAAAATCAATGTGTGTGAATGATAGATGGCAGGGAGAAAAGGAAAAGAGAAGGAAAGAAAATAAAGAGGATGTGGGAGGTGGTTCAGGGAAGAATGCATATACTCTCCAGTTAATTGTGGAACTTCTAATGTTTTTATATGAAACAGACAAATAAGCTGTTTAACACAGATGACAATTTTTATCATTTATAATACACTACACAAGTTTAGATGATTTTAGAATTTCATATAAATGAAAGATTGATACTAAAATTAACACCAAGAAAAGTTTAGTCCAAAACGGTATGAAATGAAAAAACCACATGACTAGAGAAAGGCAGGTCCACATTTCAGAATTAATCAAGTTTAAAATAGTGATGCAAAAAATAATCTTTCAAGATGAATCTAAGGAACATTGAAGGTGAGAAGAAAATTAACTTATATTATAGCTTAGTGGAATAAAAATTTGCTATTAAAATGAAAAATGAATCAGAAAAACAGTTTTAGTTTGAATAATTTCAAACTCTACAATACCAGGTCAGCGATATGTATTGCCTTCACTTAAAAAAAGAAAAATCACTTAATTGATCCTCTTCCCTTGAAAAATGTTATTTTTCCATACTTCTTCATGTCACATGATTGTCATGTTTTCATCAGCTGACTGCACAGGACCATGTCACAAGGAAAAAAAATATTCCTTGAAGGGGAAAAAAAATCTCCAGTATTAAATACTGATTGTCAGACTTTCAGGATGCCTTGAACTTTATACATATAACCAATAACTTAAGTTTATTAGGTCACAAATTATTCCTAAATTAGAACAAACCTTTATCATGATTCAAAAGACACACTAGACAAATTCCATTATGTAGTGAAAGCATGCTACCTCAATTTTGATTTCTCATGTGTTGTTGACTCTTGGTAACTTATTTTAGAACAACCTGTGGTTAAGAGCGTAACAATTTTCATTAACGTGTCATGTTGAATGTTAAGTGGGCTGCAACTTCGATCCAATTAACCTGGAGATGTCAAACAAGACATCAACTTTAAGAACAAACTTGTCTACACATGCAAGTGCAGAAACTTTGGGGCATTATATAATACCACATATGTGATTGACCAACTAGGAATTATCACTGTGACCATAAATAAATACCCTTTTCTCTTGGGGGGGAGGGGAAAAAGGATATGGTTTGGAAATCTGTTTTGCACTCTTCTGCAAAAGGTAAATGCAAGGCGGGAAAATGCTGAAAGTCTGGGTGGCATCTGAACTTATTAAAGGTGCCCTTAGTCCGATTAGTATGTTTCTATTTAAAGTATAAAGAAGGAAAAAAAATAAGCCAACACTCCAGCCTTAAGATTCACCCAATAGGAAACAATATTTAGGTAATAAACAATTCACGCTCACCTTTATTTCCTTGCCCTTTAGGTCTCTGTGTAACAAGATGAAGAACGGTTGTAGTGAGGGAGAGAGGAAGGAGGGGGGAAAAGCGTGTTAATCAAAGAAATCACCAAATCCAAGTTATTCTTAACTAATTGGAGTAAAATTAACACACCCCACCATCCCCCACCCTTCCACCATCTTTAAGCCGTCTACCAACCACTCCTGACCTATCTCCTAGCTTTCGCCTAGTCTCTACAGTGTCCCCCAGGCCGAGTCCTACAGCCCGGCAGTTCTCTCCACTTCAGCACCGAACACGCGATCACTGCCTCTGTCTGCGGCCCAGCGCCTACACCGCGGCCGGCTCCGGCCCGAGCAGCGGCACCGCCGGCAGCTGCTGGAGCCCGGCGGGCGGGCAGCACCGTTATGGGGCCGGCAGCAGCGGGGAGGAGAAGCCGGATCTCCACTTAAGGGTGGATCCCCGGGGTTTGGGGCCTCGTCGGGCGGAGGCCTCGGCTTCCTCACCTGATCCACGCTAGTGGCTGACATTCTTCACCGCAACCCGAGAGCTGCTGCTGCTGATGCCGCCGCCGCCGCCGCCGCCGCCGCCTGGGCCTCTCCCCGTGCACTCCCAGCCGTCGGCCGCCGCCCTCCGCCAAGTGATTGTCCCTATTGCCGCCGCTGGCTTGCGAGGCCAGGAAGAAAGGAGGCTTGCACAGGGGAGACGGAGGAGGGGGGCCCCTGCTTTCCGCTTGCCCGTTCCTCTTCTCTCTCGCACTCCGCTCCTTGGGTCCACAATGGCGGACAGACTACCCGTCTCACTTCCGCTCCGAGCAGCCCTGACCTTCCGCTCCCCACTCTGACGTCCGCGCTGACCTCTTCTCTTCCCTCCACCCGCCCGCCACCAAGTCTTGCTCCTCCTCCCCGCCTCCACATCACGTGAGAGGGACTCCTCAAGGCCTTATTTCCGGAAGCGGAAATGGAATCTCGTCCCACGAGGAAGCACGCGCAGAGACCTCTCTACCCTTTTGTGAGTCCGGGAAGGGGAGGGGAGGGGAGGGGAGGGGAGGGTGGGCGAGGGGGCGTGTTGCACTTGGGTTTACTAACACCCTCCTCCTCGCCCGGAAGGAAGGAGCCCTAGAACAAGATTGAAGCATGTGAGAGACTTGTGGGCGAGGCACGTGGCGTCCTGGTGCGCACGCGCAGGCGAGGCAGGACTGTTGACTCTTCTCTGTGAGCTGTCCGAGGTCACCCGAAGGCTGCGAAGCTAGGCGAGGATACCCAGGCCAGTGACGGTACTAGCTTAGGCCTGTTAGCGGGGCTTGGGTCTGCGCCTGGGATCGTGGTCCCAGCCGAAGAAGCTAATCGAGGAGCAGCGGTTCGGGTTCCCTCCCCCACAGCCCCTCTGCTCCTCGGGTAAGTGGGTGTAGCTTGGGGGCGGGCGTCCCCCTAAATTCTTTATTAGCGACTGAGACAGTTGTCCTGGGGACAGTGCAGAGGGCCACGGGACTGGGGCTGGTGGGGTGAATGCCTGTGGGGGGGGTCCCTCAAATTTATGCTTAGGTAGTTGTTGTACCCTGAGGACCCCCTGCGGTGCTCAAGTCCATTATCCTTTCATTGGACCTCCACTTTTCCAGACAGCAACAACAACAAAAACCTTTCTGTTTGGCCTAATTCTTAAAGAAAATGGAGCTACCCCATTTAATCCTCCCGCTTCTTCCCCACTAAGATTTGTGTTAATGATAACCATCACTTGTGCCTCCTGGCAGGTAATAATGGATGTTTTTATAATTTACTTGTTTTGGCCTGCGCAACAATCCTGTGAGATAGATGTTACTGCTGGGCCCCCATTAGTTTGACAAAATTAATCCCCTGGAAGCGGTTGTATGGATTCGAAGTTGGGATTATTAAAAATATCGTAATTGATTCCAGCTCAATGGAAATATGCCGTGTGAATTTGAATTAATGCAACTGCATGAGGGAGAATTTGTCATTTGGACCGATCAGGACCTCTCTGTATCTCTCCAGGATTCTTAATCTTCCTGTCCTTGGCTGTCTTATTTAAGCCTTGTGACCCTTTCTCAGCACGTTTTAGGCAGCCAGGCCTTGAAGTAGATACTGTGTTCAACTTGGAGGCAGGAAGTCTTGAATTCAAATTTGACTTCTGAAATTTACTAGTCATGTAACCATAGACAAGTTATTTAATCTCTCATTCTCAGTATTCCTTTCTGTAAAATAGGGACGATGATGACACCTAACTCCCAGGATCCTAGTGAGTATCAAAGTTTTGAGGTCAGGGAACTATAAAATGTTGAGATATAGGGTTAGGGGTTCAAGAGCTCAAGGGGGTTCCCAGAGCCTGTACCTCATCAAAAAGAGATGATATTTGTAAAATCAATAATCAGTAAACATTTAGTGCCTTCTGTGGGCCAGGGTCAGTGAAAATTTTGTTGTATTATTTGCTGTGCAATAAGGATAAATGTAAAGTTTAGGTAGTAAGACAGTTTATTGTGTGTGTGTTGTCTGTGGGAGTTGGGGGGGAAGTGAATCCAAGCGAAGGGGAGGGAGGTTGCCTTATTCACTGAGCTGTCATAAACTCATGGTCTGCAGGCTTTCAACAGAATTTCAGTTGGCCTGGCTCCTCTCCCAGCACCTCCTCCTCCTCCATGTTTGGCAAAAAGATTTTTTAATTATCCAGTATAAAAGGACTTTAGTCAGACCAGTAAGACTTAAGATACCTCATACTGTTACCTCTGGATGCATACATCTTCCCAATTGTGTGACCTGGTTTTGTTTTGTTTTTTTTAAATTCCACTAATCTGTTTTGAAACCCCTCATTTAATAGATGAAAGTGATTGGTTGGAGTGAAGTGACTTGCCCAAGATTATGTAACTATAACTGGACTGGAACCCAACTCTTATGGAATGAAGATAACTGCTTTTCCCCTCAATTACAAAATAATGTAAATGCTATGCCTACAAAACATCAAACGTGTTTGGCATAACTTTCCTGTTAAGCATTATGTGAAAATAAGTAAAATTACTGAAACCAGATTGTTGAGTAGCACAAAAGCATAGTTAAAGAAACAGTTTTGTTCTGCTGTTCTTTGACCTTAATATGAAAGACCCATAAAAATTTAGATTGGAATCTTAAAGATTATTTGGGTCTCAGCCTACCTCAGATGGAATACTTTTTTGGGTAGTAAAATGAGGCATTCTCCTCTTATGCCACTGTTAGGCAGATCTTGTTCTTTTTCTTATGTAGTTAAATTCTACCTCTCTTGTAAAGTTCATTCATAGTTCTAATTAAGCTAAGCTGTTGTAACGCCTGTTTATTACAGGTTATGAGTTACTTTTAAATTTGAATGTAATTGTCCTATCTCCCTTTTTTTTTTTCAGGTTGCACATTCTCCATTCCTTTAATCATTCCATATATAAGATGGTCATTTCCCTATCTTCTAATAATATTTGGAATTTGATATTATATAATTGATGCTATATAATTTCTTTGTTGATTCTATATAATTGATTTCTTGATTCTATATAATTCAGTTTCAGCAAACATTTAATGTTGACTTAATCAGCAAGAATTCATTAAACACTGTGCCAGGCACTGGGAATACTAGTAAAGAGGATCAAACAGATTTTACTCTTAATGAGCTTCCATTCTAATGGACTAGTTCAGTCAATCAATAAACATTAATTAAGGGTCTCCTATGTTCCAGGTATGGTGCTAAGCACTGGGAATACAAAAAGGGGCAAAAGACTGTCCTTGTCCTAAAGGAGCTTACAGTCTAATGGGGATAACAAAATGCAAACAAACATGTCCAAAGCAAGATTTGTGTGGGATGAATAGGAAATAATTAAGAGAGGGGAGACCGTAGAATTAAGAGAGGCTGGGGAAGGTTTCCAGTAAAAGATGGGATTATAGTTGGGACATAAAGGAAATCTGGAGAGGTAAATATGTCAAACTGAGTAGGGAGAGCCTTCCAGTCATAGGGGAGCCAGAGAAAATGGTTGGTTCTGTCTCCATAGAATCTCTTGTTCATAGCTTGGAGGCCAGTGTCACTGGATTGAAGCTTAGTGGATGGGAAATAAGGTCTAAGAAGATTGGAAAATAGGGTTATGACGGCCTTTGCATTCCAAATAGAGGATTTTGTGTTTGACCCAGAAAATTATAGGGAGTCACTAGCATTTATTGAGTAGGAAAATAACATGGTTAGACCTACACTTTAGGAAAACCACTTTCTTGGATGAATGGAGGATGCATTAGAGAGGAAGACAAGAGGCAAGCCACCAGCAGGCTTCAGTAGTCCAGGTGTGAACTGGTGAAGGACTGAACCAGGGTGATGACAGTGTCAGAGGAGAGAAGGAGGCATATTCAAAAGATGTTGCAAAGGTTTAACCAACAGGCTTTGACAAGATTGATTGGTCAATTTTTGGGTAGTAAAATGAGACATTTGAGACTTGATTATTCAATCAAGCAGGGTAAGAGATAGTGAGTAGTCAAGGATAATTCCTAGACAGTGAGCCTGAGGGACAGGAGGATAGTGTTGCTTGATACAGCAGTAGAGAAGGTAGAAGGTAGGGAGGGTTTAGGGGGACAGATAATGAAATCTGTTTTGGATACGTTGGGTTAAGATTTCTCCTTGACATCCAGTTTGAGATATCTGAAAGGCAGTTGGAGACGTGAGGTTAGACTTCAGCAGAAAGGTTTGGGCAGGATAGGTAGATCTGAGAAACATCACTGTAGAGCTGGTCATTAAATACATGGTAGTTAATGAGATCATTAAGTGAAGTAGTATAAAAGGAGAAGAGGAGAGGGCCCAGGACCAAACCCTGTGGGACACCTACAGTTAGAGGGCATGGATGAGGATCCAGCAAGGGTGCCTAAGAAGGATCAGTCGGATAGGAGGAGAATCAGGAGAAAGTGGTGTCCCAAAACCTAGTGAGTCATGAGCAGTTTCAAAATAAAAATACTTACAGAGCTGATCAGTTTATATTTTATTTATGTATATTCTCAAGGCAGTAGGAAACCTGAAATTCGTTGATTAGAAGAGTCATAGTGAGATCTGCTCTTAAGGAAAATTACTTTGGCAGTTGTGTGTAGAATAAATTAGAGTAGTGAGAGACTGGAGGTAGGGAGACCAGTTAGGAAGCTGTTATAATCTCAGCCAGAGGTGTTGAGGCCCTGTAATAGCTGAGTGAATAGATAGAAGGGGGTCAGATATGAAAGATGTCATAAGATAGAAATGGCAAGATTTGCTAACTAGTTGGATATGTGAGGTGAGAGACAATGAGAAGGCCAGTATAATTCCAGGCTTATGAACCTAAGACTGGAAGGAGAATGGTGCCTTCAGAAAAAAAAACAAAACAAAACAGGAAAGTTTGGAAGAGGGGAGGATTGGAGGAAACATAATTAGTGCTGTTTTAGACATGTTGAGTCTAAAATGTCTATGGGAAATCCAGATTGAAATATCCAATAGGTGGTACAGGACTGAAGATTAGGCACACAGCACTTAGAAGTTAAACAGTTAAACCTCTGGAAACTGATGAGCTTACAGAGAGAGAGAGAGAATGAGTATAGATGAATAAAAGAATCCAGAGCAGAACCTTAGGAAAGCCACTGTTACGTGGCATACCACAGTGGTAGTAAAGTAGACTAAGATGATCAGACAGTTAGGAAGGAAGTGAACCAGGAGACAGAAGTATAATAGAAACCCAGGTATGGAAGAGTGTCTAGGAGAAGAGAGTTATAATTAGTATCAAATGCAACAAACAGGTTAGAGCAATGTTATAATTGAGAGATGATCAGTTGAGAGCATTGCTAATGCTGGAAAAAGTTGTTTGGGTTGAGCAAAGAGGTTGAAAGCCAAATTAAAAAGGGTTAGAGAGTGAGAGAAAGTGGAGGCACTGAATAAATACAACTTTTTCAAGAAGCTTGGCCTAGCAAGGGAAGAGGGATGTACAGGATGACAGACCTAGTGCGGTTTGTTTATTTTTTTTAAGGATAGGGTGGTAAGATCTGGTGCAGGGGTTTTTGTTGTTTTTTATTTATGGTAAGGGGGACTTGAACATGTTTGAAGGCAATAGGAAGGGAACCAGTTGAGAGAAAGATTGAAGATTTTGGAAGGCAATTGGGGCCCCATTGAAGATTTAGGAGGATTTGGTCAAATAGGGGAATGTCAGAGTTTATACTTACAGAAGTAAATCCCTTGTAGATAGTGGCAAGGTCTAGTGTGTGACTAATAAGCAATTAGTGGGGGGCGGCTAGGTGACACAGTGGATAGAGCACCGGCCCTGGAGTCAGGAGGACCTGAGTTCAAATCTGGCCTCAGACACTTGACACACTAGCTGTGTGACCTTGGGCAAGTCACTTAACCCCACATGCCCTCCAAAAAAAAGAGTAAGTGAATGTCATCCCTAAAATGAGATGTGTAAACAACATATTCCAGCAGTGATTTGATTGATATAGAGTACAGTAGGACAGTTGTTACCTATAAATTAGATAGTATTACTCCGAAGCAACATGAATTTTTAGCTAGATGGTGCTTTTGATAGATATTAAGCTTATTGCTGAGAGGAAGTGCAGTGTAAAGGATTGAAAACAGACCTTGAATCCAGAAAACTGAGTTCAAATCTCACTTCTGGCACTTGACTCTGGGCAGGTCATTTAGCTTCTAAGCGCCCTAGGCATTTCCCTAAAACTATAGAACAGTTGCTGACAGAGGCTACACCAATAGAGGTAGTTTCCCTACTTGAAGTTGCTTACACTTATAAGGTTAGAGCCCCCGAAATAAAGCTTATGATCAACTAGTTACAAGCTGCAAATCTTTTAGCATAAACTGTTCATACCAATTGTTTCTAATCCATACTACATAAGAGTTTTTTTTTTTTAACCTTAAGGGTTATTCCTCTTTAATTTGTTGGACTCCTTCTCTGATGCCACAAGTGACACTAGGTTCCCAAAGGTTATATTAATGAATTATAAGTTCTGTCAGAGCCTGTCATCTGGAAGAACTTCTGTTATGGACCTAGTAATGAATTGTATGTCTATATCCAAGAGCTCATCATCCAAGTTACTGCAGGGTGAAGAATTTTTTTCAGTCACATCATCTCTTGAAGACTCAGGTTATGGAGGGTTACAAACTGAACCAAGTTGAGGAAGTACTCAAGATAATAAAATCATGAATCCTTGAAATATTGAAGTAAATTTTGTTGCTTCAACATAGTGGTCCAACCTATTGATATCTTTCTTAGTCTGGATTTTGTCTTCTTGCTTCAGTTTTCCTTTCACAAATTTGATTGACTTGCTTTCTCCATCACATCAACCAATCATTAAAAAGTAGACTTGATGTACAGGTTATCCTAAAAACCTTAGTACAATTTTATGCTTTGGACTTTTGGAACATCCTGTGCTACTTTGAAGTGAATACCACATACTCAAAAAAATTATTATGTGTATAGAAACCACCTAATCCCATTGGCCATTTCAAATTTATATACTTAGAAATATAAGCAGCCTTTAATATTTGTATTTATGTCAGTCAGCCAGTTATGTCTACTTATAGCAGCATAGAAATAATAAAATTTTAGTGGCGGCTAGATGGCACGGTGAATAGAGCACCGGCCCTGGAGTCAGGAGGACCTGGGTTCACATCTGGCCTCAGACACTTAACACAAGAAATAGCCATGTGACCTCGGGTAAGTCACTTAAGCCCAATTGCCCTCCAAAAAGCAAAAAAAAAAAAAAAAAAAGGAAATAATAAAATTTTGTATAGGAAGTTAAGTTTTATGAAAGCAAATTATTTTATTTGATTAGAACTTTATATGTTTTACTGGTATTTTCTTGCTCAGGTTTTTTTATTCCCCTGTCTCCTAGTCTTAGTGTGGCCCCACTGCCAGTCTTTCCAGTTTCTCAATTATTATGAACATAGTCTCTATCTAGCGAGCTTCTTCACTGTTGGCATTGGTGAAGGAAGAGGATAGTGTCTTGTAAACCCAAAGTAATGAAACTAGTTTTTTCTGTGTGTCTGGAAAACTAGCTCCAGAAAGGAATTTCCTTTAAAAAAAATCAAGTCACTTTTTAATTAAAAAAATCTCAATTGTATGTGTGTATACACACACATACCGACACATAGTCCTTTTTAAAATGACTCTAGTGAGGGTTGCAAGCCGTTAATATTAAAGCAATATATAGAGTCACAGGTAAAATGTAAAAAGCTTTTGATTGTCTGGTTTCAGATTCAAATTCAGCCATGACACTGAGATTTTTTTGATGCTTCGAAATACCATCTAGTGGTATATGAAATAATTAAACATTCAGTAGTAGGCTTACTCATGAATTTTAGAGATACGGGCCTTGTGCTCTCAGTGTATTAAGTGAAGTTCCAAGTGCTAGGAAGATAATAACTGAAGGACTAGCAAGAAAGATCAACAGCTTGGTTTCTGAGGCATCTGTTTATTACACGAACATTTTAAGATAGTGAAACATTCCATTTCTCAAAAAACCTTTCAGTGTGCCAAAGTTGCCTATCAAAATTTGCCATAGAAATCCTTGACCCTTTGATGTTCCTTTACGTTCTAATGTTGTCTAAATAGTATATAAAAATAAAAAACTACTTATCTGTGTAATTTTAGGCAAATTGCTTAACTTCTCAGATCTTTTTTTCTTTTCCCATTTGTAAACTCCTTAATTATCCTCATCTGTAAAATGATATCATTAGAACAGGCTCTAAGGCCCTTCTAGGTCTAAACCTTTTAACTTATGAAATGATCTTACAAACTTTGTACAGTAGATTAGAATTGCATAATTTAAAAAATTGATTGTTATTGATTTCTTGTTGGGCATTTTATATATAATATCATTTATAATATACTACATGGTATCTGATATTTTCAATAAAAGATGCAGAAATTCTTATTCACGTGCTTCTGAAATTAAATCTGATTTGATCTACAGCATCATTTCCAGGAATATAACATACCTGTCTTTAGTGGAAATAATTACTTGTATATAATTTGAATCAAAAGAAATTCGTGCCTTCCAGGTTTCTACAAATGTTTTCAATAAAATATGCATCTATTGTAATATTAACAAATTTTACTTTTTTTTTTTGGAGGTGGGAGGGCAGGGCAATTGGGATTTAAGTGACTTGCCTAAGGTCACACAGCTAGTAAGTGTTAAGAGGATTTGAACTCAGGTCCTCCTAACTCAAGGGCTGGTGCTCTATTCACTGTGCCACCTAGCCACCCTATATTAACACATTTTAAATTTGAAACTCTTTGCCTCAGTGTTTGACAAGACTTTTTAATAATTCTTATCATGAAAAAATGGATTTACATGATGTAAGGAAATTGATGCATGTAGCACAAATGAAATGGGTTTTTTTGTTGTTTTCAAAAATAATTTCCAGAAGTTGAAAACAAAAGTGTATGGTTTCTCAGAATGTTGAATATTGGGAGGAACTAAATTGTATTATTTGTTGGAGTTGTATGTAGAAAATGCCTGAAAAAAAATTACCCAGGAAACTCTTTTAACAAACCTTGTTCTTCAGATGAATTAATAATTTATTACTGTTAAATATTAGTGAAGTGTGCATATTTAACATTTACATTTTCCCCACTGTTTGAGAATCTTTAAAGGAAACAAAAGATTTATCACATTTTTGGAAAAGGATTTATTTTGGAATAAAACTATCCCTTCAGACTTTTTTTTACGTATTACTCTCTATATATTAATTTCTACATACACTGACTTATGTGCTTTTGCTCATACACTATTCCCCCCTACCTAGAGTGCACTCTCTCTCCACCTCTGCCTCTGGGAATCCCTGGCTCTCTTCAAACCTCAATTTAAGTACTACTTCCTAGAAGAAGCCTTTCCTGATTCTCCCATTTGCCTTGAGCTCCCACCCCTTCCCCTTTACTTATTTCTACTCACTGTTTCCCCAAAAGGAGGTGAGCTTCTTAAGGACAAAGACTTATTTTTATCTCTGTATCCACAGCACCTTACATAGTGCTTGATTGAGTAAGATTGACTCTCTTTCCCCCTCCCTCCCTTCCCCTTTCTCCCTCCACACATAGCAGCCCCACCCCCCCCAACATATATACACACGGTTGGTTGTGTGTGTGTGTCTGATCATAGAACTTTATATTTGATTCCAGAGGTCATTTGAAATTAAGTAGGGGAATAACCATATCTGTTCTGTACTTTAGGGGAAAAAAAATCCTTATTAAGCAGTTATGTATATTGGAGAGGGAAAAACTGAGACCCAGAGATGAAGCAGGAGGCTATTTCATTACCACAAATAAGGTGATGAGGGCCAGAACTAGAGAGATGTTATGGAAGAAGGAATGAAAAGATCTGCTAATAGTTTAGATACTTGGGGTTAGAGAGGGTTAGGAATTGAGGTTTATACCAAGATTGCAAATGTCAGTAACTAGAAGGCACTGGCGATCTGAGGCAAAATAGGAAAATCCCCTACCTTTCTGTCCCAGGTTTTGGGGAAAAGATAATGCTGTTTAATAAGACAAGCTGAGTTTGAAATGTTTATGGAATACGTAATTTGAAGTGTCCACTAGGTAAGTGGTGATGAGAAATGAGGCCTGATTATGGATATTTGGGAGTTGTCTGCATAGAGATGACATTTGAACCAGTGAGACTTGGTGCCATCCCTGAGTGAGTGTGCTAGAGAGAGAAGAGGTAGGGCCCCTTGTAGAGTCTGGGAGTACATTGTGTTAGGGAGCATGATACGATAAATTTGTAGAAGAGCGTAAGAAAAGAGGTTAGACGAGGAGGAAAGCACAGAGGGCAGAGAGTATCCACGAAGAGAATATGATCAGTAGCGTCAAATGCTTCTCAATAGTCAATAATAATTATAATAGCTTGTTCATCAAAGTTTAGATTAGAGGGATTGTGTTGAAGGATTTGAAATGTAGCAAAGAGAAGGAACTCAGTAAATGGGCTCAGTTTTCTTAAGTAAAGTATGAAGTGAACACTTCAGCTGTGAGAGGTAGGGGTAATGGGAGATTTGGAACAGCTGCTGTGAAGAGCAGGCTAGAGAGAATCAATTAGAGTATAAGAATTGTGTTGTTGCTATGAGGATCCAGTTAACATTAGGTAACCCAAATTTGTCATGGACTGTGTTGGCATAATTGTGATTTTCTCTCACACCATTCAACAGCATATTTGTTGTTTGTTCTTCATTCTTAAAGAGGCCCATGACATCAGGAAGGTGATGCCATAACTTGAAAATGAACTGGATTTATGTGAGGCAGAACTGTGCAAAGTAACCAGCTTCACCATCTCTGGAGTCATCTGGGTCCAGAGGCAAGATAAAGAGCAGAATGACTGCAGATGGCCCCTGATGCAGGTCTCAGTTTGACTAAGTACATTCCCATTCAGTGATTAAGCCTAGGTAAGAAATGAGGCAAAAAAAAAAAAATACTTCTTTTACCTAGTCAAAAAAAAAATCAATCTGGGAGGGGAAGACCCTCAGGGTTTCTTGCCAAAGCAGAAGCAGTTGCTATTTTCATTCACTCTGAGCCATCAGGGATCAAACATGACTCGGTCATATGCACATATATGTAGAATGAATAGAGAAGACAAAATAGTTCATAGTATCATAGGCAGCATATGAATAGGAGGGGAGGAGGAAATAGTGGGAGTAATCCAAAGTCTAGGCTTAGGAAGTTAAGAGCAGTGATAGGACAAGGGGGCAAGGGCATTCCAGAATCGGACTGCTTAACTAGAAATTCAAGATTAAGAAAAGAAGAAATTGAGGGGCGGCCAGGTGGCTCAGCGAGTAAGAGCACCGGCCCCAGTGTCGGGATGACCTGGGGATTGAATCAGGGCTCTGATACTTAGCACCACACCCAGAAATAACTGGCCGTGTAATCTTGAGCAAGTTACTTAAAAAAAAAAGCCAGAACAGGGGTGATAGTCTGGGAATGAACTGAGCAAAGTAGAAGGACTGAAGGTCATAAAGGGGAGTAAGAATAGATGTTGGATGAGCACGGTGTAAAAGCTGGAATGATAAGAGGAATGACTTATCATTTACACATCAGTTTCTAAGTTCTTGGTCATAGAAGTGGAACACTTGTAGGAAATGTTAAGATTAGAGATGCAGCCATCCCTGGGGTGTGAGAGATGATTATTGACATAATAGGAGTTGAGGAACTAAGAGGCCAAAATGGTTGAGGGAGTATCAGCATATACATTGGATCACACTGGAATAAGGGCACTGTTGAGATGGAGATGAAATTCTCAGCCTGGTAATGAACTCTTGTAAAAAGGGGCAGAAAGACCTGGGAGTTGGTAGATAACTGTCACAAGATTATATATTGTATGATAAATTTGGATAGCTTGAACCTCAAAAAGAAGCTGCTGAATAATGGTAGTATAAGGAGAATCTGAATATTATAATATGAGTTGGGGTATGAGAAAACTTGGGACTATTATGGGAAGAGGTGGCAGGGATCTGGGAGAGCAAGGAATAGTTTAACTGTCAGATCTATGGAGAAGGGAAGATTTTATGGCAAAACGAGAGTTAGAGAGCATTACAAAATGCAAAAAGGATAATTTTGATTACATTAAATTGAAAAGTTTCTGTACAAATAAAGCCAATGTAACCAAAATTAAGAGGGAAGTGGAAAATTGGGAAAGAATTTTTATAACCAGTGTCTCTGATAAAGGCCTCATTTCTAAAATATCCAAAGAATTGAGTCAAATCTATAAGAATACAAGTCATTCCCCAGTTGATAAATGGTCAAAGGATATGAACAGGCAGTTCTCAGAAGATGAAATTAAAGATATCTATAAGCATATGAAAAATTGCTCTAAATCTATTGATTAAAAAAATGCAAATCAAAACTACTCTGAGCTGTACCACATCTCACTGGCCAGATTGTCTAAAATGACAAAATAGGAAAATGATAAATTCTAGAGAGGATATGGAAAAATTGGAATACTAATGCATTGTTGGTGGAGTTGTGAACTGCTCCAGCCATTCTGGAGAGCAATCTGGAACTATGCCCAAAGGGCTTTAAATAAGTGCATACCCTTTGACCCAGCAATACCGCTTCTAGGGTTGTATCCCAAAGAGCTCAGAGAAGTGGGAGGAGGACCTGTATGTACAAAAATATTTATAGCAGCTCTTTTTGTGGTGGCAAAGAATTGGAAATCAAGGGGATGCCCATCAATTGGGGAATGGGTGAACAAGTTGTGGTATATGAATGTAATGGAATACTATTGTGCTGTAAGAAATGAGTAGACAGACTTCATCATAACCTGGAGAGACTTATATAAACTGATGCTGAGTGAGAAGAGCAGAACCAGGAGAAATATGTACACAATTACAGATACAAAGTATGTGTGATGACCAACTTTGATAGACTGGGTTTCTCTCAGCAATGTCAGGTTCTAAGACAACCCCAAAAGACTCATGATGGAAAGAGATATCCACATCCAGAGGAAGAGATGCCGAGTCTGAATGCAGACTGAAGCAAACTCCTTGCTCTCTTTATTTTTTTTGTTTTGTTTCCTCTTTCCCACTGATCATTCCATTGGCTATAATCCTTTACAACCTGACTAATGTTTAATGTGAAGGTATTTGTAGATCCTATATTTGATTGCACGCCTCCATTGGCCAGTGGGGGGGGGGGGAGGGAGAGAAAATTTGAAACTCAAGGGACTGTGGAACTAAATGTTGTAAACTAAAAGTAAATAAATTAATTTAAAAAAAAAAAGAGATGGCCAGGAATTATGTGGTGGAGGTGGAAGGAGGGAGCCAACTTTGTAAGTACCAGCAGATAGGAGGAGTACAAGAGGAAAAGGTTTAAAATGAAGGGAAGTGAGTTAATTATGGAACCAGAATTTAAGAGAGCATATTGGAAGGCTAGGGTAGAGCTTAGGCAGGTGAGCATGAGAAAACCCTTAGGTAACTAGAGACTCAGCATTACAAAGATGTGAGCGATTAAGAGGCAATAGGTGTTCAGTAACTATAGAGGTGAGATTTGACAGAGTGGAAATGTATCCCAGCAACTCCTGTACTCCTGTGAGCGTAGTAGATGAATAGAATGTTCCCTGATTTGACCCCATTTTAGGCGACTTAACTCTGCCTTACCTTACTTGGTTTTTTGGGAAGAGGACCCACAGACTGCCAGCTATGCTAATAATTCCCAAAAGAATTCCTTCTAAGCAACTTAAAATCACACTATCCATTCTCCATTTCTCAGAAATGGCACTTAACTCCTATCTGGCTCTCTGGAAAATCTTTTACTCCACTCACTGCCCCACTAGGCTGTTGTGATAGTCCTATAGACTGGTGCCAAGGGACTAGATGTGTACCTATGCCCAGTTTCCTTTTCAGCACTTCCTATTCTTAGAATCCTTGGCATCCTTCAAAGCTTATTTTAAGTGCCGTCTCCTACACAAGATTTTTCCTTGATCCTCTACCACCATTGCTAGTGCCTTCCTCACCGCCCTTCAAAAAAATTTACTTTGTATTTTTGTATATATTTTATATCATGAGTACATGTTTTTTCTTTGAATAAAATATAAACTTCTTAAGAGCAGAGATTTTCATTTTTTACTATTCCCAGGGCCTATAGCAAAAGTATTTAATAAATCTTTATTAATAAACAGAGAGTAAAGCCCTTTATAAACCTTGAAGGACTACATATTGTTATTTTTGTGCTGCATCCCTTAACTCTGGTTATTTTCTCTGGCTGCCTCCCATGCCTAGAATATTTTGCCTCTTCTACTCTAACTGTTGACTTTCCTGGCTTCCTTTAAATCCCAACCAAAATCCCACCTTCTACAGAAAGCCCTCTCCAACCACTAAATTCTAGTGCCTTCTGGATTTTTTTTCTAGTTATCTCCTCTTTTTAAGTACTCACTTAGGGTGAGGTAATGCCCATTCAATGAATAGGGCTCTTTAAGAATGAGTCAAAGGATGACCCCTTTAATTAGCAAAAAAAGAAAAAAACCCAGCTGGGAGGGAAAGGCCTTCAGGGTTGCTATTACAAAGAGAAACAATTACCATTGACATTTACTCTAAGCCAGTGTAGTTCACTGCATAGTTCACAACATAGTTCTCAATCACAAAATATAACAGATTTTTCCTATAGAAGACAGAAGCAAAACATTCAGACACCAGAAAGCTAAATCCCAACACTAGGAAACCAAATCCACCATAGCAACAAAGAAGTTAATCAACTATAACACAGCAGGGAGCCACACCATCCTTTAGCCTTACCACAAAACAAACCTCACAAGCCTAGCTGTCTCCTTGGGCGCATCCTATCTTCCCTGCAGCTCTAACTACTCTGACTGCCAGCTTCTTGTGGGCTCTGCTCCACCTTTCAGCAAACCCCTCCCACCACAGGCTCTAGGTGATCACATTTGGCCAATTAAGGGGCAGGGAAGATATTCAAATCACTATTACAGCCAGGAGGGCCCAAAATATAGCCACCAAGTGGAGCTTGGGCAGGAACCTATTGTGGTTGAATCTATGAACTGAGTTTAAGGTTTTGTGAGGCTTTTGTAAGATTTTTAGGCCTTAGCCTAAAAGGACCAGGATCCTCTCCAGTAATCCTGATGGATCCATATGACTCTGGAGGAGAAAGTAAGGCTGGTGACCTTGTACAGTCCTCTGTCATTCAAATCTAGGTCACTTGCAAGTCATGTCATCTTTTCCCTGATGCCATGGTTCTCTTTGAAAATGAAGGACAAAGTAGTGAGTAGATTGAGGTACCTGAATAGGGACACAGCTAGTTGGGTAACTCAGCTTATCCTTTCCCTCTCCCTCTCCCTCTCCCTCTCCTCTCTAAAGGAAGGTAAATTTTGATGGCCAGAAACTTCCCACTTGGGGTTTACTAGCTAGATTCCTTCCTTCTTTCCTTCTTTCCTTCCCTCTCTCCCTCCCTCCCTCCTTTCTTTCGTTCGTTCTTCTTTCACAAAACCTTAAACCCAGTTCACTCTGAAGCTCATAGATTCAGCTGCAATAGGTCCCTGCCCAAGCACTGCTTGGTGGCTGTATTGTGAATGTTATTGGTAACTGTTTTTCTTTGGAGCAGCAGCCCTGAGGATCTTCCCCACCTAGCTTGATTTTTTTTCTCTTTTTTGCTAATTAAAGGGGCCATCCCTTGACTCATTTTTTTTTTTTGGAGGAGGGAAGGCAAGGCAATTGGGGTTAAGTGACTTGCCCAAGGTCACACAGCTAGTAAGCATCAAGTGTCTGAGGCTGGATTTGAGCTCAGGTCTTCCTGACTCCAGGGCCAATGCTCTATTCACTGTGCCACGTAACTGCCTCTTGACTCATTCTTAAAGAGGCCTATTCACTGAATGGGCATTACCTCACCCTAGGTGAGTACTTGAAAAGGCCTTACCTCAAAAGGACCAGGGTCTCCCAATGCATCCTGGGTCATTTCCAGTCATCCTGATGAATATATCTGGTCACTGGATTCACATGGCTCTGGAGGAGAAGGTGAAGCTGGTGACTTGCACAGCCCTCCCTCACTCAAATCAAAGTCACCTACAAGTCATGTCATCATTTCCCTGATGCCATGGTCCTCTTCAAAAATGAAGGACAAACAAGTTATCTTGTATATAACTTGCTTTATATTATATTTGTTTGCATCTTGTCTCCTCCATTCAGTTGTAACCTTCTGGAGGACAGGGACCATCTTTTGCCTGTTTTTATCCACAGTTCAGAACATAGTGCCTGGCACAAAATAAGTGCTTAATGTTTATTGTTTGGTTTATGTTCCTGGTCCTGTTTCACCCACTGGAACAGTCAACAGGGATTTATGAAGTGTGTACTACTGTGGCACTAAGTTCCAGGCAAAGAAAAAAATGTAACAATCTCTATTCTGAAGTACAAGTTTGGGGAGACAACCTGTACATTAATAAGTATATAGAGAATAAAAGCAAAATAAATACCAAGTGATCAGAGAGAGAAAGCAGTTAGGATTTAAAAAGGCTTTATGTAGAAAATGGTGCTTCAGCACCATCTTGAAAGAAGCTAGGTATTCTGAGGAAGGATTGTATTTTAGACATAGGGAATAAGTGACAGCTAGTATAAAGACAGGCACAGAGATGGGAGATAGTTAATATGAGGAACCACAAAAAGGTCAGTTTGGCCTGATCATAAAGTGTAGGTATGTGTAATGAGGGTGGAAAGATAAGTTGGAACTGGCTTGTGAAGGGCTTTGAAAGATAGAGGAGTTTATATGTGTTCCTAGAGGCAACAAGATGAAGGTTTTTGAGTAGAGTGACATGGTTAGATATATGACATTTGAGTAGAGTGACATGGTTAGATATAAGTTAAATCACTTAGTCATAAGTGTGTGTGGTGGATATACTGGAATAAGGAGAGTTGAGGCAGAGAGACCAGTTAGGAAGCTAATAAGATAGCTTAGGTAATATGAGAGGTGATAAGGATCAGAATTTAGGTTGTGCCTATGTGAGTAGAGAGAAGAAAGGGATGGATACAAACAATGTTATAAAGGTAGAAACAGAATGATTTGGCAGTGGATTCGAATTCTCCAACAAAAATGAGGAGCAGATGGATTTCATATCTACCTGGAGAGGCTAATACGAACTAATGCTGAGTGAGAAGAGTAGAGCCAGGAGAAATTTGTACCCAATTACAGACACAACGTATGTATGACAACCACCTTTGATAGACTGGGCTCTTCTCAGCAGTCCAGGGTTATAAGTCAACCCCAAAAGACTCATGATGGAGAGAGATGTCTACATCCAGAGAAAGAACAGAGTTTGAACCCAGACTGAAGCAAAGCACCTGCTCTTTTTCTTTTTCGGTTTTGTTTCCTCTTTCCCATTCATTCCATCTGATACAATCCTTCTTTATAACCTGACTAATGCCTAATGTGAAAGTATTTGCAGATACTATACTTGATTGTATGCCGGCATTGGGGGGAAGGAGGGGAGGGAGAAAAATTTGAAACTCAAGGAATTGTGGAAATGAATCTTGTAAACTAAAAGTAAACAAATTAATAAAGACCAAAAAATTTGAAAAAAAAAAGAATTCTCCAACAAAGTATTATTATACTCACAACTTTTAATAAAGCACTTTAATACATCAATACCACTAATTCTAATGGGGGAAGGTAACACATAAAAGGAAGCAGGAGTCAGATGAACCAGAAGTCCCAGGTAGAGCCTGGGACGTAGCTGACCTGGGCACCTTCCTTATATGGGAATTCTAGGAAGAATCGTTAAATCGAAAGGATAGGCTTAGGAGTGGAGGGTACTTCCAATGTGGGAATTTAAGTACTTGAGTGAGCTTCAGAATGGAGAGCTAGGGCCTTGTAGTGGAAGTCTGGAGGTCCTTCTGGGCAGAAATGAAATGGTTTCCCCAGGATCATACTTACCTTCTCCACATGACCTACCTTATAACTATTACTTTGCCTCTGTCTATACCATCCAATGATCAGATGAATGTGAAAACCAGCAAATTCCTAACCCCTGCACCCCTAAATCCTGTAACTCAGGGTTATCCATTGCTGAGATTAAAATCTCCACCCCTTGTTACTTCTTCCCACATTCTTTTTCCTCTCTACCTCATCTCTACTTGTGTCTGTTACCTCAGCCATCTCCTTCCACTGTTCTTATATTTTTTCCACCTTGTGCTCACACTTTCTGATCTACCAGATAAGAGTTATGTGGATTTTATGAAGTTCAGTCACCCTCCCTGGTGGTGTCAAGATCATGGTTAGTGAAACAAGAGATGTGACAGGATAAGGCATGAGGGACATTGATAGAAACAAGTTCTTCAAGGGCCTGGATAGAGAACCACTCACCCCTTTGATTCTCAGGCATCTGTGGTACTTCATATGATTGCTTCATCATCATCATAGCTAGCATTTATAAGCACCTTGTGTGTGCCGGGCATTGTGCTAAGCACTTTGACAAATACCTCATTCGATCCTCACAACAACCCTGGGAGGTAGATGCTATTATTATCCCCCTTTTGCAATTAAGGAAACTGAGGAAAAGAAATTAAGCAACTTTGTCCAATGTCACACAGCTAGTGTTTAAGGCTAGATTTGAACTTAGGTCTTGCTGAATTGAGGGCCAGCACTCTGTACACTGAACCATGTAGCTGCTTTTCATCTCATCATTCATCTGTGGCATGTTAAGCATTTCTTAATAGATAGCTAAGAGGTCCAGAAAGGCATTCTAGAAACAGGAAACAGTCTCTCTGTTCTGTCATTTGTCTTTATTCCAATGTTCTCTGTTGTAATTACTGAAAGAAGGGAAAGGGAATGCCTTAGTCACTACACTCCTGGTGATAATAACATCCCAGTCTCTTCTTTGCTGCTTCTGCAGCTCCAGAGAGACAGAACTAGTGGAATTTCTTAAGCCCTCTCAACCAGGGAGATGCAAACACAGGATACCCATTTGCTGGATGTCTGATGAGCAAACAACCCCCGGGGAAGCACAAGAACTTGTACAGTAGAATCAGAATCCAAGCCTGCCCCAAACCCTTATGAACTGCATGCTGATTCAGAGAACATTCCCCTAAACACTACATGGATTGATCTGGTCTAGTCTGTCTCCACATACTGAAACTGGCCATTCCCCAACTAGTGTCTTCTATTAGATTTTAAAATTCAGTTTGTTTCAATAGGTATTTATTAAATGCCTACTCTGAGCAGAGTACTATAGTAGGCATTGTGATAAAAAGCTTAGATCAGGTATTGTTCTCCAGCCTTAATGGTGTTTATAGTATAGTAAGAGGATTAGATACATTATACAGATAACTGTAATATGCAACATAACTTCATAAGTTTGTTAGAAAGGAGCAGAATAGAATCCTGTGTCAGGTCTGAAGTCAGAAATAAATTACTGACAGGGCGTCAGGACAGGATTCATGGAGGAAGCGTTACATGATAAATATAGATTCGAAGGTAAATAGGTGAATGAGCTACATTTAGGGTCCAATAAACAAGAGAATGCAGATGGAAAGAGGATGTGGAGCCAATAGAGACAGAAGTAACAATTAAGAGTGGTTAAAAGTAGAACCAGTAAATAATATTGCTGAAATCTGTAGAGTATAGATTACCTAACAGGAAGGAATTGTTGACATTGCTGAACACTACATTAGTACAGGAATTAGGAAGACTATTGGAGTTGATGATTAGTAGATCAATTGATTACCTTTAAAAGAAGGTAGACACTTAATGACCTCATAATTTGCTTTGAAAATAGTTTTGGGAGAGAAGTAGGAATAAATTAATTGGAGATGAATGGGAGAGAGAATGGTTATTGAAGCAAAGTTCTGAAAAGGTTAAGAGTAAATTGGGAGGGGCAGCTAGGTGGCACAGTGAATAGAGCACTGGCCCTGTCAGGCCTGAGTCAGGAGGACCTGAGTTCAAATTTAGCCTCAGACATTTAACACTTACTAGCCATGTGACCTTGGGCAAGTCACTTAACCACAATTGCCCTTAAAAAAAAGCAAAACAAAAAAAAGTAAATTGGACCTAGAGGATAGGATAGGTATCATTTTATACATTTGTTTCCCCAATACCTATCATATTATCTTGTATATAGTAGATCTTCAAATAAATGTTTGTTGAATTCACCTGTCTTCCAATAGCCTCATGCTGTATATAAATGCTCTGAGTAATTACTGCCCCTCTCTGGATTGTTGTATGCTTTCAAATTTTTCTGTACTCACTACTTCCTAAACTACCCTAGACTTTGCCTTAATATCTCTAGATGTGAAGGTGTTAACAGAGTAAGGTTCACTCTAGCTCCTGGTACCTTGCCTCTAATCCAAAGGAGAAGCCCTAGATTAATAGCTTTTTAAGTGTCAAATGACCATGCTATTAGTCCCACCCTTCTCCTCTTCCTGGATTCTGGTAACAGCATTCTTGCTGTAAAATAAGAGCACAATAGATGTGAACTCAATGTTGTGCCTCTAAAAATACGGGCCAATGGAAGAAAAGGGTAAAGTTTCTCAATAGTAAAGGAAGAAGCACTATATTGGTTGGACTGCATTGGTTGAAGAGGAACTTAAACCAGCAGGAACATCAAACTTCCCCAACCACCCAGATATCAACAGGAAGTTTTTTCTTAAATCAGACCTTGGAATTCATAGATGATTGCTTTCTCCTTCAGTTTCTTGAATATTACTACCTTTCCATACTTTATCTTGGCAGCTCAGCACACATGTAAACTATTTGCTTATATGAGTAAGCCTAACCATGAAGAAGACTAAAGAAGTGGTGAATTTTCATTTTACATGTTGACATTGTATACCTATAATAAATTCATTACTCCATGTTCTTTTTTTAAATTTTATGTTTATTTTTAGTTTACAATTTTTATTTCCACAAGATTTTAAGTTACAAATTTTCTTCCCGTCTTTCCCCTACCCACCAACTGAGAACAGTGATCCCACTGAATACCCCCTCCCCCAATCTACTCTCTCTTATATCCTCCCTTATTCCCCCTCCAACTTTCCAGTAGAGCAAGATGGGATCTCCATAACCCAGTGCCTGTATATCTTATTTCCCAGCTCATGTAAAAATATATATAATAATAATTTTTTACAACATTTGATTTTAGGGGCGGCCAGGTGGCACAATGAGTAAGAGTGCTGGCCCCAGAGTCGGGAGACCCGGGATCGGTTCTGGCTTCATATACTTAGCACCCGCACAAAATAACTGGCCGTGTAACCTTGAGCAAGTTACTTAATCCCAGTTGCTTTTTAAAAAAAACAAATCATTTTGATTTGGGAACTTTGAATTCCAGATTCTTTCCTTTCTTCCTTCATAACCCACCCTTACTGGGAAGATAAGTAATTCAAAATAGATTGTAAGTGTGTAGTTGCACAAAACATTTCCATAGTGGATAGTATTGTGAAAGACTGACTATATTACCCTCCATCCCATCCCGCCCCCAACTTGTTCTGTTTTCTACTTTGACCCTGTCCCTTTTCAAAATTGTGTACTTCTAACTACCCTCCCCCCAATCTACCCTCCCTTCTATCATCCCCTTCTTATCCCCGTCCCCCCTACTTTACTGTAGGGTAAGAGACCCAATTGAGTGTGTATGTTATTCCCTCCTTAAGTCAGATTCAATGACAGTAAAGTTGACCCATTCCCCTTTTCCTTCCTGTTCTTCATTGTAACAGTTTTCCCTTGCCTCTTTTATGTGAGATAATTTACCCTATTCTGTCTCTCCCTATCTCCTCTCATGTTCCTCTCTCACCTATTAATTTTATTTTTAAAATATCATCCCTTCCTATTCAATTGATCCTGTGCCCTTGTAGCAGCAAGCACCCCAAGCGTCCTCAGGGTTTGCTGCCAATACAGGTTCTTGGATCTGCTTTGATAAAGGAAAGCAACTCAAAATGGGTTAACAAGCTTACTTTAATCAGTCAAACATGTATCGTTTACCTCGTTCAGGGGAAAAAGGTCAGCACCCTGAACTTCAGAATACATAGACAGAATTATCAAGTCAGAGAAACAGATCAAGTAGACAGATTTCCAAACTGTCCAACCATTACATCCATACCAAATCAACATCTGGGTTTTTCAAAGCCGGGGGGCTCTGGACAACAGCTTCCCAGAATCCAGATCAAATCACAGAACACTTCTCAAAGTGAGCCCAAAACAAAGCTACACATCAGGGCTTATATAGCCTTCTCCTGGCTAAGAGAATGTAACAACCTTATTGACCCACTGGCCAATCAAAAAGTATCTACTGAAAAACAAGCCTCCCACCCCAGGCTTCAGGTGCACTTTTGCCTAGGGGCAGGGAAGATCTTCCAAATTTGCATTCCCATTACAGCCCTCTGTGTATGTACACCTGTACACATATATACACACACTCATATATGTATTCATATGCACATATACCCATATATAGTATGTAGACATACATATATATGTGTGTGTGTATATATATATATATATAAATATATTCCTTTCAACTATCCTCATACTGAGAAAAGTTTCGTAAGTTACAATTATCATTTTTCCATGTAAGAATGAAATTGTTCAACTTTGATAAGTTCCTTATGATTTCTTTTCTCTGTTTACCTTCCCATGCTTCTCTTGCTTCTTGTATTTGAACATCAAATTTTCTATTCAACTCTGGTTTTTTTTTTTCATCAAAAATGCTTGAAAGTCCTCCATTTCATTGAATGACCATATTTTCCCCTGAAATATTATACTCAATTTTGCTGGGTAGGTGATTTTTTGGTTTTAATCCTAGCTCCTTCGACCTCCAGAATATCATATTTCAAGCCCTTCAATCCCTTAATGTAGAAGCTGCTAGAGCTTGTGTTATCCTGATTGTGTTTCCACAGTATTCAAATTGTTTCTTCTTAGCTGCTTGTAATCTTTTCTCCTTGATCTGGGAACTCAGGAACCTAGCTATAACATTCCTAGTTTTCTTTTTGGGATATTTTTCAGGAGGTGATTGGTGGATTCTTTCAACCTCGGTTTTGCTCTCTGGTTCTAAAACATCAGGGCAGTTTTCCTTGAGAATTTCTTGAAGGATGATTTCTAGGTTCTTTTTTTGATCATGGATTTCAGGTAGTCCAATAATTTTTAAGTTATCTCTCCTGGATCTGTTTTCCAGGTCAGTGGTTTTTCCAGTGAGATATTTCATATTGCCTTCTATTTTTTCATTAGTTTGTATCTGTTTAATAGTATCTTGTTTTCACATAAAGTCATTAGCTTCCATTTGCTCCAGTCTGATTCTGAAGGAATGATTCTCTTCAGTGAACTTTTGAAATTCTTTTTCCATCTGACAAATTTGGCTTTTTAAGGCATTCTTATCCTCATTGGCCTTTTGGGCCTCTTTTGCCATTTGGGTTAGTCTATTTTTTAAGGGTGTTATTTTCTTCAGTCAGGTTGTTGACTCTCTTTTTCTTGCATCATTCTCATTTCTCTTCTCAATTTTTCCTCCACTTCTCTTACTTGGTTTTCAAAATCCTTCTTGAGCTCCTCTATGGCCTGTAATGAATTCATATTTTTCTTGGAAGCTTTTGGTGCAGGAGTTCTGACTTCATTGTCTTCCTCCCATTCCATGCTTTGATCCGTTTTTGTCCCCAAAAAAGGAATCTAAGGTTTGATTGCTTTGCTTCCTTTGCTTGCTTATTTTGTCATAGTTACTTGACTTTTTTTGAGGTCTTTGACACAGTAGGACTTTGCTTCCAGAGAGGAAAGCTTTGTCCCAAATCACCGGGGTTTTCGCAGCTGCTGGAGCTATTAGTTGGGTGCCCTCTCTGAAGCCTCCACAGGCTCTGGCACCTGGTCACACACCCCAGGACCTCCACCCAAGACAGTGATCCAGATCCAGTGTGTTGCAATGGACCCTTCCTGCTGGGCTGCCTTCAGTGGGAGATTAGTTTCTCTATGTCACTTTGTGGGTTCTGTAGCTCTCAAGTTTGTTTAGAGTCACATTTTATAGGATTTGAAGTAGTTATGGAGGGAGCTCAGGGAGTTTTCCTGCTTTTATGCCACCATCTTGGTTCCACCCCCCACTCCATGTTCTTATTACTATTTTAAAATATATTTACTTAATCTTTCTTGCCATATAAGAACAACATTTAAAATTCAGATTTCAAGAATAAACTAAGTGCTCACATTCAGTTTTATATGAAGGTAGAGATTTTTCAGTGTGCCAATTACAATTAAGGATTAGCTTTAGTTTACTGAGCAACATTATAGTACCAAGCACAGTGTCAGACATACGACACCTATATATAACTAAATATTTGATAAATTAATTGGTATAATGTTTAGTCCACTGGACATGGAATCAGGAAGACATGGATTTGAATCCTTCCTCAGACCCTCAACTGTCCATAAAACTGTTTTAGATCTTATCTGTCTAAAATATACATCTGCCTCAGGATCCCCTTAACTCAGGCTAACCCCTGTGACACAGTAAATCTCTATCACCCAGAGATTGAATGACAAGTTATATAAAGCAACTTAAAAACACTAAATTACAGTATTAATGTCATTTATGATTACTTTTAATGGCCAAAAATTTTTTTTTGAGGCAGTTGGGGTTAAGTGACTTACCCAGAGTCACACAGCAAATAAGTATCTGAAGCCAAATTTGAACTCAGGTCCTCCTAACTCCAGGACTGGTGCTCCATCCACTGTACCACCTAGCTACCCCCAATTTTTTTTTCAAGCTATACATTAGAGTCTTATATTCTAGTTCACATTCTACCATAACTAGATATATGACTTTAGGCCTTAATTTCCTCCTTTGCCAAATGAAGAGGATTATATGAAGTCACCTCTAAGATTCCTTACAACTCTAAAATTCTACGTTCCTAGAGAACATCTTTAACCTTTAACAAACACCAGGTGCTTGATGCTCACACTGCACAATTCTTAATTTCTGATTCACTCCTTTTAGCTTTTTTCCCCCTAGTTTTATGGATGTTTCCTTCCTGTCACTTTCCTTCCTTCTTATGATATTCTCCACTTCTTTGCAAATGGTACCATTTGATGATCTTTTAATGATACCAACTCCAGTTTATAAAGTTTACAAAACACTTGTTCTCCAGCTCTACCCATTCTTAATTTTTCTGCCCATATGTCATTGTTAGCAGATTTGCAGATGACACAGAAGTAGGAAGGATAGATCACAACTGAACAAAGGGATTCAAAAATATCTGAATAGGATAGCTGGACTGTAATAAATAAGATACAATTTAATGAGAGAAAAATGTAAGGTTTTATATTTGGGGTTCAAAAAAATCAACTTCATAAATACAAAAATGGGTGGGCACAGCTGAATTTAGCAATTTATCTGAAAAAAATAATCCAGAGATTTTAGTAGATTTCAAGTTTAATACAAGGCAACAGATAGAAGCTTAAAAACTAATGAAATGTTAGCTGCAGCAAGAGGAACATTACAGAGGAAGCTTTTAATGTAAAAAAGAAGAAAATCACAGCAGAGTGATCATTGAATAAGCTACTCTGACTACTTACACTCTTGAAAATAAGGGGTTCTTTAACAGTACCCCTCTCTGGGGCGGCCAGGTAGCACAGCAAGTAAGAGCACCGGCTCCAGTGTTGAGAAGACCTGGAGATCGAATCTCCGGCTCAGACACTTAGCACCCACCCAGAAACACCTGGCCATGTAACCTTGAGCAAGTTACTTAACCCCAATTGCTTAGGGGCAGCCAGGTGGCTCAGCGAGTAAGAGTACCGGCTCCAGTGTTGGGACGACCTGGAGATCAAATCCGGGCTCAGACACTCAGCACCACACCCAGAAATAACTGGCCGTGTAACCTTGAGCAAGTTACTTAACCCCGATTGCTTAAAAAAAAAAAAAACAGTACCCCTCTCCAAAGTTTGTTCTTTGTCCTCTGCTGGAGAAAGGGGATAAAGGTTCTCTCCTCTCTCTTTCCCTCTATGTTTTTTTCTGACATTTTTTATTCCTGAAGACACCCAGTCTCACCGGCAAAAAAAGAAATTTTTTAGAGTTGTCCCATCTTATGCATGTGAGAGGAAACTTCAGAGTCCTTTTTCTCTCTCTTTAGATACTACCATTCTCTCCTGCTCTCTTTCCCTCAACTTTCTACCAGTTGCCAGCTGTGTCATCATTTATTCTCCCTCCTCGCCCTAAAAGGAGAGGAAAGAAGATGGGGAAGAGATTTCATCACTTTGATGCCCATTTTAACACTTTAAAAACACTTCTGTATGTGTTAAAAACACTTTTAGAAACACATAAAACGCATACACCCATATACATATGTGTGTATACATATATATATATACACACATATATATCTTCTTAGATATAGATATATATGCATAGATATGGGGCAGCTAGGTGACCCAGTGGATAGAGTGCCAGGCCTAGAGTCGGGAAGACCTGACTTCAAATCCGGCCTGCTCAGACACTTACTAGCTGTATGACCCTGGGCAAGTGATTTAACCCTGTTTGCCTCAGTTCCTCATCTATAAAATGAGCTGGAAAAGAAAATGGCAAACTGTTCACTCTAGGATCTTTGCAGAAAAAAATAAAAATACCAAAATGGAACCACAGAGAGTCAAACCTGACTGAAATGACTCAATAACAAAATACATAGATACGCACACAATTCTACCCTTTCTGTCTTAGGTATCTTCTAACAATCCACAAACATCCTTATCAGAAAGGATAAAAAACATTTTTTAAAGTACTTTCTCATTGGAAAGATTGAAGGTAGGAAAACCAACTAGGAATTTAGCAGTGATCCAGATGATGAGAGTGGGTAGCTAGAAAGTTCAGTGGATAGAATGCTGGGCCTGAAGTCATGGAAACTACGTCCAATTTCAGCTGGAAGTAGTTTTGAAGAAGAGATTTTCATCCCTTGCCCCAAGATTTTGAGCCCCATTTGTTCGAGGGGGAAAAGATGGTGTGCTTATGCCCAAGACCCCCACCCTAAGATACTATCATGTAAACTCTCATTAATCTATGTAATGAAAGTTATTTTTCATATATTTTTGACATGAAAGAAGATCTTGGGGCTGAGTGTAATAGTAATGGGAATTTGAAAATCTTCCCTGCCCCTTAATGAGTCTAAGGGAATTTGAAGACCTTCCCTGCTTTGAAGATAGGCCCTGCCCCCTAATAGACTGACTGTAATCACATAGAGCCTGCAGTGGGAGGAGTTTTGCTGACGGGTGGAGCAGAGCCTACAGGAAGCTGGGAGTCAGACCATCAATATGGTAGGAGAGAGAAGACACACTAAGGAGACAGTTAAGCTTGTAAGTAATTATTGGTTTTTTGGGAAGGCTGAAGGATGCTATGACTCTCTGTGCTGTTATGGCTTATTAACTTCTTTGATACTATGATGTAATTAGCTTACTGGTTCGGGGATTTGATTTTCTGGTGTCTTAATAAATGTTTAGCTTCTGTCTTCTATATGGAGAGTCTGTTATATTTTGCAATTGAGGACTATGCCAGCATATTTACAGTGGCCGTTGTCACTTTGAATATTGCATTGGTGCTACAACATATTAACTGTGTGACCCTGGGCAAGTCACTTACCCCTGTTTGCCTCAGTTTCCTCATCTGTAAAATGAGCTGGAGAAGGAAATGGCAAACCACTCGTGCATCTTTTCCTAGAAAACCCCAAACAGGGTCAGAGAGACTTCGGCTTAACTGAAACAGCTCAACAAGTGATAAGAGGAGTAGCAGGAAGGATAGTGAGGAAATAGTGGGCAGGAAAATGTTTTTAAGGGAGCAATGACAGGACTTGTTGATAATTTGGACAATGCAGGGATAAAAGAGAGGGAGGAGTCCAAGATAAACCCTGGATTCTGGAAAACTGGTACCTCTGGCAGCAATGGGATAGTATGGAAAGAAAATATTGGGGAATGGGGAATGAGTTCATTTTTTAAGCTCTTGAGTTTTAGGTGATCAGATAGTACTTCCAGGTAATTTGAAGATGTTGGAGGTGCTTTTGATGTCAGCATTTTCTTAGTTTAGGTTTGCTGTTCGAACAAAATGAGGTATTCACAAGTCATTGAACAAAACAAAAGGAGGTTTATTTTGTACAGTATAGGAAGGATATATAACAGAGATACAATGGCACTTAGCTTCACTGGACATGGGACCTCTTCTTATGGAAACTCATCTAATCATGAGGACATGTTGTAGTGAGGGTCATGGTGACTCATGGTGTTCAGGAATGTACTTAGGCATATGTAGATTGAATTTTTTATGTGTTTGGTGGCTAAGAAGCTTCTCAGGGAACAGTAGTTGGGTCAGGTTGTAATGGGAATGGGAATTTGAAGATCTTCTCTGCCCCTTAATAGATCTAGGGGGAAATTTGAAGACCTTCCCTGCTTTGAGAGTAAATTCTGCCCCCTAATAGGCTGAATGTAATCACATGGAACCTGTGATAGAGGGAATTTACTAAAGGGTAGAGCAGAGCCCACCGGAAGCTTCCCTGCTGTGGAGATAAACTCTACCCCCAGGAGGCTGAATGTAGTCACGTGGAGCCTGTGTTGGAAGGAGTTTGCTGAAGGGAAGCAGAGCCCACAGGAAGCTGGGAGCCAGAGCTATCGAGATTGCGGGGAAAGAGAGGTTCTCAGGCAAGGAGAGAAAGAGGTTTATGAGTAAATATTGATCTTGTATTGATTTGTGGGAAGGCTGAAGGATGCTGTGGCTCTCAGTGTTATTATGGCTTTTGAATATCTTGCTACCGTGATGGAATTGACTTGCTGGTTTTGGGACTCAGCTTTCTGGCATCCAAGTAAATGCTTCAGTTTTATCCTCTATTTGGAGAATCTGTTATATTTTGCGATTGAACGTCATGTAATATTTATAGTCACGGTCTTTATCATGATTGTGGGCACTGTAAATATTGCATTAGCACTACACAGGTCCTGAGGGATAATTTTAGAGAACACTAATCCCTTGCAGGTGGGAAAGAGCCTACCTCCAGTAGAAGGGGAAAATAAGGGAAGAACTGCATCAGGGAAAGTCTAGAAAATATTAACCTTCTGTAATGGGAATGTCAATTTTAAAGATCTTCCCTGCCCCTAGGCTAAAGTGCACCTGGAGCCTGGGGTGGGAGGCTTGTTTTTCAGTTGATACTTTTTGATTGGTCAGTGGGTCCAAAAGGTTGTTACATTCTCTGAGCCAGGAGAAGGCTATATAAGCCCTGATGTGTAGCTTTGTTTGGGGGCTCACTTTGAGAAGTGTTCTGTGATTTGATCTGGATTCTGGGAAGCCGTTGTCCAGAGCCCCCCGGCTTTGAAAAACCCAGATGTTGATTTGGTATGGATGTAATGGTTGGACAGTTTGGAAATCTGTCTACTTGATCTGTTTCTCTGACTTGATAATTCTCTCTTTGTATTCTGAAGTTCAGGGTGCTGACCTTCTTCCCCTGAACTAGATAAACGATACATGTTTGACTGATTAAAGTAAGCTTGTTAACCCATTTTGAGTTGCTTTCCTTTATCAAAGCAGATCCAAGAACCTGTGGTGGCAGCAAACCCTGAGGACGCTTGGGGTGCTTGCTGCTACACCTTCTTACTGAAAATTAGGGGTAGAGATATAGATTTAAGACCTATTTGCATAGAGCTTATAGTTGACACTATTTTATTCTTTTACATATGTTTGGAAATATTTGTCATATTTTCCTTCTATTTCAGGCAGAACTTGAAAGAAAGGACATTGTTTATTAATTATACAGTTCAAATCCTCACATTAATGTAGGCTTACAAAGTACTTTCTTCAGAGTAAGACACTGAGATGACTAGTACAAGTATTATATTCATTTTTCAGATGAAAAAATTGAGAGCCTTAGCTAAATGACTTGCTAATAGCTATAGTTAATGCCCAAGGCAGAATTCATCCCATATCTCCAGACTGTAAAACTAATGTTCCCTGTACAATTGTAGTTCCTTATCTAAAAAGTATTTCCTAAAAGAACAGAGAAACGAAAAAATAATAGCTTATACTTAAATAACACTTCACATGTGTCAAAGTGTAAAGCATGTTTCTGGAGCTGCTCTCTCTCAAACCGGATTGTCAGTGGCAGACTGAGCCCCCAGCTAGGGGCTGCTACATCTTTCCGAAGGGTTCTAGGACAGAGGCCCCACCAGTGTGCTTCCCCCACTGACTGTTAGTTTGATTTAATTAGCTTTTAGAAAAGCAGTATTTATTAAAGCAGTAGAATAACAACAGTTGGTAGCAAACCAGTCACCCAAAAGTGAGTGCCATATTCTCCTACCAGTATGTATGACATTCAGGAGAATGTGGGCTCAAGCTTAGAGTAAATGTGGCAAAGGGAATAACTTGAAGCATTTAGAAATCCTCTCGCTAGAGCCCTTGAGATATATACCCCTTTGGTATGATACAGCTTTTTGCTGGCTTCCTTCTAGAATCTTGAAGCTATCTTCCCTTGGTTTAGTTTCTTTAGTTTATCCTTGGCTATCAATGCAAGCATTGCTGCCAGTCCTGTACTTGGGACAGTGCTAGAAGACTAGAAGCCAAATCTTCTGAGCCTCTTCAGTTCCCAAGGGCACCTCTAGTCAAGGTATGAGGGAAGAGACAGAGGATTTACTCCTCCTTCAAGTAATTAACTCTGGGGTTTGGCAGGAGCTGTGCTTTCCTCCATAATGACACTCAAATGACTAGGTTCTGAACTGGTTGTTTTTTTTTTCCTTTTTGGTTATGTTTTGTTTTGTTTTGTTTTTTGGTAGACTCATAGGGCTTCAGCAAGTAAGTTCCCTCAAGCTAATATGAGCGCATTTCCTGTTCTGTCTATTTGAAATGTCTTTGATTGATTGATTCAGTGGAGATTGGCCCTTGTTTACAATTATTTCCTATGTCCCATTGATTCAGTTGAGCTGTTCTACATTAGTTACTTTAAGTGGAGTAGACTCAATTAACTCCCACCAATATTAAGGTACTTTCACACACTTTTTATTTTCATTTTTACAGCTTAGAGTGGGGTGACCAGGATAGTGAAGAAACTGTAGACCATAACTATAGCTGATAATTCATTTGTTTCTAGCAATGTTAGCAGAGTAACATTTTATTTTTCATTCATTTAGAATTACTTAAGCACCCACAGAACACTATGTGTTTTGGGTTGTGAGGGATAAAATAAAAGTTTCTGGTCTCAAGGAACTTGAGGTAAAGTGACGGATCAGAAGCAACATTGTACACAGATAAGTAAACACACAATTTATGCAAAGTAATCCAGGGATGAGAGGGATAATACATTGGAGAATATTACAGACCTTATAGGAGGTAGCATATGTTGTTATTGTAATGTTGTTGTTCCTCTTATGCTTTCTGAAGAGGACCTTGACTTGCTCATGAAATGTATTTAAATGAGGCCAAGTTGCACAAAGTTATCAGCCTCACTCTCTTCCAGGGTCATCTAACTCCAGTGGCAGGAGAAAAATCAAGACAACTAGTGATGGCCTTGGATACAGCGGATGACCTTGGCATCTTCAATGTCTGACCCAGCTCTAAGGGCTCCAACGGTCTTGCTTCAACTACCTTCATGGCCACTGGAACAAATTGTTCTCATCTACTCGTTTTGCTGGGAGAAGTCTTCATGTGCTTGGGGTGGACATATGAGCTACTCCTTGAAGGAAGCTAGAGTTTGTAAGAGGTAGAAAAGAAAAGGAAATGTATTCCAGTTCCAAGGCATGAGGAGGTGGGGATGGGGGAATAATGTGTGCAAAGGCATGGAAATGGAAGATGAAATGCTAAATATAGGGAATAGCAAATGAAGGGTATATGATAAAAGAATTTGGGCATCAACTTAAAGATTTTGTTAATATAAATCTGGGTCTTGCATGTCCCCAAAGTTTCCAACCAATATTTAGGAAAATATGGTAATTAACTGATGTCAGTTGTATCATCAGAAGTTAGCACTGTTCCTGACACATAACAAGTACACAGTAAATGCTTTCTCATTCAATAGCAGCTAGAAAATAACGTGGATAGAGCACTGGACTTGGAGTCAGGAAGACTTGGGTTCAAATCCAGCCTCAGAAGCTTGCTGGCTGTGTAACCCTGGGCAAATCATTTAACTTCTCAGTCTCAGTTTCCTCATCTTTAATTTGGAGATAATCACAACCCCTACTCCAGATGGTAGATAGGAGAATCTTGTGAAGTAACATGTGCGAAGTTCAATTTTTAAAGCACCACATAAATGCTTGCTATTAGTACTTATTCACATTTAGAAGAAAAGCTAAATTTAAATGAAATTTTTGTTCACAATATGCCATTTTTCTGGGTTCTTCATCAGGTTTTGGGTTATTTATACAACTGTTGGAAAAACAAGCTAGTTTTCATTCTATGTACACTAGGTGGTGCTGCAGTGAAACTATTATTTATTGTCTTTTACATATGAAATAATTCTCAAACTTTTTAATTTCCTGGCCTCTTCTGTGGGGCAAAGGGTTAAATCCGTCCAGTTTTGCTCATCTTCTCCCACTTAACAGAAACATAAGAAAGCAAAAACACCTTATTGAAAGACTAATGTCACTTCTGATAAAACATGGATGATATATGTTTCTATGTTTACTTTCATAAATTATGAATTTATTCAAAAGGCTGAAATACAGACATCATCATAAAGTAAGCATTAATAATACAGGAGCCCAGCCTATGAGAATTTGAAGATCCTGAGACTATGCTTTGAGAACCTTTTGTGAATCTCTCTACCACTTAAATAAATTTAGATCAGTGAACTTTTCAATCATAGACAATCTTTCACTGGAAGTAATTCAAGCTATGTCAGACTCAGAGCTGGAAAGATTCTCTCTCCACTTCAATCTAAGCTCCATTCAACTGTCAAATTGATCTTCCTAAAGCAAAAATCTTAACACATCACCCTCCCACTCAGTAAACTCCAGTGTTTCCCTATAGCCTCCATAATCAAATACAGAGTTTTCTGTTTGACTTTTAAAGCCCTTTATAGCCCGCTTCTTTCCTACATTTCTAGTCTTCTTACACCTTTTCCAGCTTTGGAAGCTACATCATAAATGCAAAAGTTATTGAGTTTGGTTGCTAGTGCCCACCTAGTGATTTCTGTTACAGCAGCTCTGAGCAGAAAGCAGCCAGAGAGCCAAGGCCATCTACCCGAGCACATTTTTCTGATGCAATGCACTTACAGCTACTATTGTTGGGAACAGAAACAGAAACAGAAATTCTCTGCACCATTTGCTGGATCCAGAAGAGAAAGCAAGCTCACCAAGAGAAGGGCTCAAAAAGAAAAAGAGAAGAGGTGTTTGCACAGCTTTTTTAGTCAGACTAGAGTCCATCTCTTTGACTCTAGCCAAGCATCTGTTATACATTGCCTCTAATGAGGGGCCAGTCAGGAGAGGTTGTTATCCTGGCTGTATTTAATGCCTCAGAATGTATACAGTTCCATTGGGAGGTACTCCAGGCTAACAGACCAGTGGTTCCCAAATGATTATTTGCTGTCCCTACTAAACTCTGCATGTTGCATGTAGCATATTTGTCTCTATCCCCAATTCTAAGTGATTCTCTTGGAAGTGGGAAAGTTCAAGCTATTTAGTACTTCCTTCCCCCCCCCCAACACACACACACACCCCTCTCCCTCAAGTGCTTTGCACTAAAGATTGATATCTATAATATCCATGTGACTCAGTTTTGAATGACCTCCTGAGACCAAGCAAAGAATTCCAGCAGAAATCCATTTAGAACCGTCTTTAGAGAATCTCTAATTTAGTAGGGTTTTCCTGTTTTATTTTGTTGGTTTTTTTTTTGTGAGGGTACCTAGACATATATATATATTTTCAATAATATATAATTCAATAAGAAAGAAATGTTTTATAAATTCTGACAGGTTACTTAACCTTATCTTGGTGCATGCCAGGCCCAGACTCAAACTAAGACAATTAGAAATTAATAAAGTTAAAATAAAATAAACTGACATAATGAAAGAATAAGAAATATTTGCTTTTCCTCAGGGTGACAGCTAGTCCAAAATTAGTTCCCTGAGCACCTAGGACTCTTCCAAATGGAATTGGGGGCCAGGGATGAACTGGAAATCACTACTTCTCCCCCACAAATAAGAACCAAACTGTCCTAGATGGAAATTTCTCCAATTAGTCCCTTCAGGACATTAGAAATTACTCATATATTTTTCCATTTTCTCAAACTGTTCTATGAGGAACCCTGAAACATCCCAAGTTTACATTTTTAATGAACCTTGTGTTTGTTAATATGCATTAAAATAATAATTTTAGGGGATTTTACTATAAGGGTTCTAAATTTTGTTTGAATTGAAGGATTCTGCCACTGTGGAAAAGTTTGAGAACCTCTGTTGTAATAGATTCTTATAGTACCTAGGGCACTCTAGGTTAAAGTTCATAAGGCAATCTAGATTTCTCAAATGAATCATTATAAATACAAGAAGGCTAAGAGAAGCTGTTAAAGCAAATTTCTTCCTCTTTTCAATCTAGATATGGTGACATAAATATATCTGTTATGTGATCATTGTAATATATTTTGCATTAAAAAACCAGAAAATAATAATAATAGTAAATGACTTACTATTGGGAGAAAAGCATGGTGAAGTCCTTTTAGGAGATCTTTGTGAGGTTCCTTGGGATGAGCCCTGCTCACAGGGTATTGTGAAACTCAGCACCACTGCCATTTGAGGAACTAGGGCCTCTCCCACCCAAAGCAGAGAAATGAAAACTTTAAATAGTAAGTGGATGTCATTTGGGACCATGGAAATTCATGTAATTGTATCTTTTAATGCTATTATTTTGAACCAGCTACTTACTGTGTATGAATTTGTGGAGAAGAAGTGGAAACAGCAGTACAAGACTTACATAGGTCTCTTGGGTATGCGTGATTGAGGAAGGTGAATTTCTACCACCAGGTATACTCTTTTGGTTCATAAGGGGAGGTCATTGTGGCACATAAGGGATAATAGATTTAATCAAGCAAAGGTGAGTTATTCCAGATACCACAACAGTGGCAACTGGCATAACAACCACATGTCCAACTTGTGCAGCTTTTAATAAGTTTATATTTCAAGTCATATTGGCCTTCTGTTAGCTCACACTCATTTTTGAGCACTTGTAGAAAAAAGATTATTATTGTGCCCAAGTCAGTCTTTGACCAAAGTTGAACTATTCCCTAGTTCTAAAGCCACAGATCTCTTTGATACCATAGCTTTCACCAAGGAGATTATGCTCAAGTATGACCCACTTGCCTGCATGGACTTTGATTGAGGTCTCATCTCATATTCTGAAATGTTCTGATGTTCTCTTTCTGGCTTTATCTGCAGGCCAAGGGGAAGGGGAGAGAATGATAGTTGGAAATAGATGGAATTTATGAATAGATGAAATTTTGAAGTTAATACATGAAAAGAATTATCTAGCCCAAAGCTATAATTAATGAAATTTGGCTGTTTGAGGAAGAGACTCTTGGGACTTGCTGCTGTTCTGTAAGTCTTGAATCCAGGTATAAGTGTCTAATCCTACATAAAGGATGCTGTTTCACCATTCAAGGGAAATGGCATGTGCCCCTGCAGTTTGAGGACTGCCATGGGTGGATGTCTGTCCCTGGGAAAGTTGAGAGAATGACTCTGCAAAGGTGAAAGTAGGATTCTCCTGACCTATCCCCATCTTGGTAAATAAGACATTTTTCAGCCTGGCTTATTCTGAGCCTGACTGTGGCATCCTGTCATATGAATTGCCTGTGACTTATACCTGCAATTAAACAGAAATAATGCCTCTATGTCCCTGCCTTTTTCCTCACCTAGCAAATTTCATTGATAAGGGCAAATGTAAAAGAAAATGAACCCTGTTGGTGATTTTTGATTATGTTATATATGCTACTATATAGTGAGGGATCATTTTGAATTGTCATTTGAATCACAAATAATAGAAACCTTGAAGCCTTACAATTGTTGGGTAATTTAGTTTAGAAGAGATCACCCTATAACATTCTTTCATTATGATAATATAATTAGTGGGAGATATCACTTATGGAAATTGTGACAATTTTCAAAATTGGATTAAGAGTTTTTCATGCAAAAATTGTTTAAAGCATCTATCTAAGGATATTAAGAGGAACACAGGTTCATTTTCCAATTCAGGCACTCATAATACAACAGTTGAAATTCTCTGAAGTTTCAGGTGAATTATTTGTCTTTAATATTTATAATTCTTATAACTCTATTTTGTATTTGGTTTTTTCTTCTGACATGCTCTTAGAACCTGGGAAGCAGATCTAAGAGGAATGAGCCCCTTCAAAGCTGACCTAAGAACATGGCTTGTTTTAGAAATGCAAAATTATAGACCTTTAACTTTTTTCATCTGTATCAAGGATTATGTGACCCTTAACTGAATCCACCTAAAGCTGTGAAGCTATGATTATTGGAACTTACTGTTAGACCACATAGGATTGTAATATTATTTTGAGTCTAATTCCAGGTATGATTATCAAGGAATCCTATTAGACCAATGATGATGCTAGTAACTTTGTGGGGTTGACATCCATGAATTACAAGTGAAGTTCTCATGGGGAAGGCTAGAAGAATGACTTTTGGCATGAGCTGAGGTAGGATTCTCCTAACTAGATTTTCACAGTATGACATTTCTTCTTGAAAGAAAACTATCCCCTTTTAAGCCTTTCTCAATACAATTGGCTATCAATATGACTCTAGCCTGAAACTGACATGAAGTTAGGGAAATGTATTTCCCTTACTGTATAATGTCCCTATTTTCTTTCAGTGTCAAATTAATATAATCATGGCAGGTTATCAGTATAAATACAATATTATATATTTATTTCATACTGGAGCATATCTGAACTATTATGATAAGAAATGGGTATTAAGATTTGAGCTGTTTAGCCTAAAATTTTTGTCCTTACTAAAATTAATATGAGTTTAACTGGATATTGATGGACCCAAATAGGAAAAGTTCATTTTATTTGGGTCTATTGTTAGCACCTGGATGTTGAGCATGACTTGAAAACAAACATGTTTTATTATAAATAACTTATTTGATTTATGCTATCTTGAAATTGACTACTCAATGTATTTATATGTCCCATCCCAGAACTCTGAATTACAATTGCAGTTATTCTGGCAAATTTGAAATGAATTCAGTTGTGTATCAGAGGTCATCATCTTATTTAAAAAGTGTTCTGTTCAGGGCAGCTAGGTGGCGCAGCGAATAGAGTGCCTGCCCTAGAGTCAGGAGGACCTGAATTCAAATCTGGACTCAAGACACTTAGCACTTACTAGCTACGTGACCTTGGGAAAGTCACTTAACCGCAATTGCTCAGCCTTCCCCCCTCCAAAAAAAAAAAACAAATAAATGTGTTTTTTTAAGTGGTCTGTTGGTAGTTCTGTAGCAGAATCTTATCCTCTTAAGGGGGATGAATAGCTAAAAGAAAATAGCTAGAGTGAAACTTTTTCAGTTGCTTTTAATAAATCGTTGTAACAAGATTAGGCAATTATATAAGCCAAATATAAGATTTGGGTTCAGAATTTTTTTTTCAGTTGTTTGAACTTGCCAAACTAAAAATGTAGATTCCCTGGCCTAGTGATGTTCATGATGATGTTATTAGGATTTGAGCTAGCTCTCATTACCTGACTTGGTTATTGTAATAGTAAACTAGAATTGTATTAAAATCTATTTTGTGACAGATGTTTAACAGAGAAGGTGATCTCTGCAAGTGACTTGAACTGGAGAACCCAGTCCACTAGAAGGTGCTCTGAATCCCCACTCATTTCAGTGTTCCTAAAAGAAGAGACCTCCATATCACCACAGGATTGCATCACAGGATATTTCAGAGACTGGACAACTGTATGAGATGGGACAAGTCGAGTTGTTTCTATAATTCTTACTACTTGCCTCAGTTGTGCTACTTGTCACTTAAAAAAGTGTTACCTTGCAGAGAGTCATGAAATCTTCATGAGAGGTATTGAATCTAGTCTTCTAGCATCCAGATCCTCTCACTCACTGTCTTCTATTTCAGAAAGCATGACATCTTCATCATCATCATACCCTCCACAAATTGTTCCTAATCCATCTGTTCCTGAGTCTACAGTGACTGGAACTTCAAATCCTCCTTTTCTGTCTCTTACTTTGGCCTTTGTTCCACCACTGACAGCAATAACTGATAATTTCTTTGTTCATGGACCTCAACCTATTCCTTATTTTGCTCCAACCCCTATGTTTACAGCCATCTAAATCTGTGTTGTCTACAGAGATGTTACCTCTCCTCACGATAATGGAGTGGCTGTTTGTCAAAATTGCTTGAATCATCATAAATTCAGAAGATTTCCAGAACCTGTGCTTAAGGCAAACAGTGCATATGCTGCTATCCTTGAACAAATGCCTTGCGGTCCCCAGAATTCCATATCTCATAGGGCATATTTTACAAGGAGGGACCTATCCCTTGTGATTCTTGGTAAGTGAGTCACCTCAGACATTTATTGTATATTTAATATATTATGAGTTAATGTCTAGTCAGACTGAACATAATCAGTGTTTTTACATTGTGCCCATTTCTCTCTTTACTAATGTCACTTTTGTGCCTCAATAAGGGGACACTCCCTTCTGGTTGTAACAATCCAAAGAAAACTGGCATCTTTCAATGGATCGAAGGGAAGGAATGTGAGAAAGAATTCATTCGGACCCCTATTCTAATCCAATCAGTATTAATCAATTTGATATGATTCCATAGGGGTAGTAATTATAAGTTCTGTATATTAGACCTTAGAGCTCTGAGCTGCAGATTGTAAGTTCACTTGCTTAATCATAAAAAACTAACTAGAAGCACTGGCCCCAGAGTCAGGAGACCTGGGATCGATTCTGGCCTCAGATACTCGGCACCCACACAAAAATAACTGGCCGTGTAACCTTGAGCAAGTTACTTAACCTCGATTGCTTTAAAAAAAAATTAACTAGAGCCCCTCTACCCTTGTTTTTCCTTGCCAAGCCCAGCACGACAGAGGTGACTCAATTACACGGAAAGCCCTCCAACTTATTTTTGTACCTCCATACCTCTCTCTTTTGTCCAACATGAGCAAATGAGCATTTTGTGATTACTTAGTTAGTGAAGATGCCCCATACTTGGAGTATCCTGTGACCCTCTTGCTGATACGTCATTTTTGACTCTCAAGAGCAAAGTCTGTCAACCAATGAGATTTTGTATTTCACTATGCCTCTTGCATATTTGGGTATCAAACCTTATAAAAACAAGGTCCTAGAAGAAGGGAGCATCTCAGATCATGAGGAAAATCTGAGGTCTACTTCATTAGAGGGGACCATGGACTTTTTAATTAGGTACTGTTAGCTCAGAACTCCACTTTGGCAGTTCTTCTTGTAGGTTGGGCAGTCCCCACAATTAATAACAGGACATCCAAGTAGAATTGTCCATTCAGGAGTGGAGTTTAGGAGGGAAATAAGTACTGTATGAATACATGGACTTGAGAATCATTTGCATAGGGATGATAATGGAATCAATAGGAGTAAAGAAACCATAAAAGAAGAAAGAGGTCTCAAAACAAAATCTTAAGAGAAACCTATACTTAGCAACCAAGTGGTGTATGGTGATCTAGCAAAGAACCCTGAGAAGGACCAGTTGGACAGAACAAGAAACAGAAAACAGCAGTGTTATGGAAGTCAAAAGAGTCTTAAAAGCACATCCAAGAAGAGGTTGACGATTGTGTCAAAAGATCCGAAGAAATTAGGGAAGGTGAATATTGAAGAAACTGGAGAGCAACTGTGGAGAGAGCAATTTCAGGAGAATGGGGCATTTCTCAAAGGATTGAGGTATTATTGGGTGTTTAAAACTTGGGAACAAGTGTAAGCAATGATTTCTAGGAATCTGACGTAAAAATTAATAATAATAATAACTAGCATTTGCATGGTACTTTAAGGTTTACAAAGTGCTTTCTAAATATTTTCATTCTCACAAACAACTTTTTGAGGAAGATGCTATTATTATCCCCCTTTCATTTTCATGAGGAAACTAAGGCTGACAAAAGTTAAGTGACTCACCCAGGGTCACAAAGCCACATTTTTATTTAAACTAATCTTTAGTTTTCTACAAATAAAATTTTAGGCATCTAAAAGTATAATTTTGAGAGGGAGTTCATAGGCTTCACCAGACTATCAAAGAGGTCCATAACACCCAAAATCTGAGGCTAAATTTGATTCCTGAGTCTAGGTCCAACGCTCTTTTAGTTGAGCCACTTAGCTTCCTCGCATTAGAGGGAGAGGAGATAGGGAACGACATATAAGTGAAGGTGGTAAGTAAGTGTGATGGATGAAATTTTCAGAGATACATAATTTCTGGGTAATTATCAATAATTTTACTAATTATGGCTAGCAAATAATTAATAAAACGTGGTCAGTGGTTTTCTTTTATAAACCAAAGACAGCCCTCTGTCAAACATTCTATGTTTAAGAAGCACTTTGGAAAGGGTGTACCTGAGAGTGGAAATCAACTGTGATTGGTTGACAATCAATGAGGGGTGAACATATTAATGAAGAGGTCAAAAATTCTTCAACTCCTGTTGCTAAGAATGTGACCTGATCATGAGACTCAGCCACCTCCAGCAATCTGATCAAAATTATCCACCTCTTCCCAGACCTCTCTGGTTGGTTTTCCCCTTCATAAGCTGTCAGCCTAAATTCTAGTGGAAGGTCTCTAGAAGAGAGGCTTTTTTCCTAAGGGCAATATCTTGCCTAGAGTAGATTCCATTTGTAAGGTTTTCTATTTGGGTTGGGTCTCATCCAAAATTGAAAAAGCATGTACCTTGAGAATTTGGAAAATCTCATCTATCAGAAGCGTCCTTCAGAAGCTGACTGAATAACCTACCAAGGTTGATTTCTGCATGAGGAAACAGGATAGGAAAACCTTAATCTTAATTTAATAATTGGTTATTAATATATGAGAGAAATAATTATTTCTCTCAAAAAGTAAGGGAAGGGTTTTTATTTTGTTTTGTTTGAGGATAAGGAAGTCCTGTGTATATTTGTAGATACCGGAAGCACTAGTAGAAATTAAAGATCTGAGAGAAAAGGAATTATCTGTGGCCAAATACCTAGAATATACAGTAGGGAATTTGATGAAGGACATAAGTAGAGAGATTAGCCTTAAATAAAGAGTCGTCTTGTCCCCACATGTTGAAGAAAACAAGAATAGAGAAGTAAATATATAAAGGGGTTCTGAAGTGTGAATTAGGGAATAGGCATATCATTTCTGACGGTTTCAGTCAAGTAAGAGGGGTCATCTAGATGAATTTATTAGGGCAGTGTTAAAGGCTTAAGGAAATAGGAAAAAAATTCAAATCAACTGCTACAGAGAGTATGCTAATCAAGGAAGAAATTTTTAAAAATTGTTCTGTAGCAATGAAGGTACAGCTGAATTTAGATAACATAAAGTTGTAGTGACAAGTTGGTGTGGTTTCCTGACTTCCTACAGAAAAGAGCAGAAAACACGGTAGATGTGGGGAGGAAGGGATGGTATTAGGTCATAGAGCACCCTATCCAAAGGTGGATAACAATGTATTCTCTAGAAAATAGTAAATATTGAAGAAGATGTGGGAAAATCAGGACAGTAATGTATTGTTGGTGGAATTGTGAACTGATCCAGCCTTTCTAGAGAGCAGTTTGGAACTATGCTCAAAGGGCAATCAAACTATGATTTTTAATTTTGATCCAGCAATACCACTACTAGATCTGTATCCCAAAAAGATCATAAAAAGAGGAAAGGACATACAAACATGTATTACATGTACAAAAATATTTATAGCTGGTCTTTTTGTGGTGGCAGAGAATTGGAAATTGAGGGAATGTCCATCAATTGGGGAATGGCCAAACAAGTTGTGGTATATGAATGTCATAGAATACTACTGTGCTATAAGAAATGAGGAGCAGCCAAATTTCAGAAAAACATGGAAAGACTTACATGAACAGATGCTGAGTGACATGAGCAGAACCAGGAGGACATTGTACACAATAATAGCAACATTGTGTGATGATCAACTGTGACTGACTTAGCTTTTCTCAGTAATACAAAGATCCAAGATGATTCCAAAAGAGTATGGTGGAAAATATTATCCACATCCAGAGAAAGAACTATGAGTCTGAATGCAGATTGAAGCATACTATTTTCACTTTTTTGGGGGGGGAGGGAGGTTGTGGATTTACCCTTTTGTTCTTTTTCTTCTTTCACAACATGACTAATGTAGAAATATATTTACATGTATAACCTATATCAGATTGCTTACTATCTTGGGGAAGGGGAATGGAAGGGTAGGAGGGAGAAAAAATTTGAAACTCAAAATCTTATAAAAAATGAATGTTAAAAATTATCTTTCAATGTAATTGGAAAAAATAAAATACTATTTACCAAAATAAATAAACATTTGATGAATTACCAAAAAAAAAAGTATCCTTTAATTGCTCAACTATGAAGGAGGAACAGCAAGTCATTATAAGGGTACATGGAGAAATAGAGATACAAAGTTTCTGTGTTGATGAAGGATGGGTTTAGGAGGAGGAATGGGTACAGGAAAAGATGTAGACAGGAATTTATGATCAGAGTGGGGAGCTAGAGAGTTCAAAGGTATGGATATGATATGGTTTTAGTGAGATCTAAGGTGGACAGCTAGGTGACCCTGTGCGTAGAGTACTGGGCCTGGATTCTGGAAGATTCATCTTCCTGAGTTCAAATCTAGCCTCAGAAACTTACTGTTTGACCCTGGGCGAGTCTGTTTGCCTCAGTTTCCTCATCAGTAAAATGAGCTGGAGAAGGAAATGGCAAAATATTTAAGTATCTTTCCCACAAAAACCTCAAATGGGGTCACAAAGAGTAAGATACAACTGAACACAACAAAAGGTATCATCTTTTCTATGAGTGAAATAAAGATACATGTCGTAAGAACTGAGGGTGCTGATGAAGTGTAGATCCAGGTGTTCGAGGGGAAAGCAACTTATATTGAAGTATAAGGACGAGAATTGAGATGGAGGGGAAGACTGAGCTACGTTCTGAACTTGGAAAAAGAGAGTGCATGACCTGGAGACCATAAGATCACAGTAACCAGGTTCTTGATAGGATGATATAGACTGATGAAAAGAATCTTAGAGTAGGGGAGGCTATTAAGTGTTGGTGGCAGAAGGGTGATCCGGAAGTGGTAGGAGTATGCCAACTCTTTCTCCTGGACCAGTGTGTTTGAGTGAGAGAGACATGGGAGAAATAGCAACCAGCACTGGACAGGGTAGCCAAGATAAAGGATTTTAAGGAGAGAGCCAGCTGTAATGAGATAGATGGCTTTGTATTTAGTGAACCTGGTGGAGAATAGAAGGGAACTGGGAGCAGGGTAGATAATGAGGATTTAAGAAATACGGGAAGGGTGGCTAGGTGGCACAGTGAATAGAGCACTGGCCCTGGAGTTAGGAGGACCTGAGTTCAAATTCGACCTCAGACACTTGATCACACTTACTAGCAGTGTGACCTTGGGCAAGTCACTTAACCCTGATTGCCCTGCTTTCCCCCTTCAAAAAAAAGAAATATGGAAAAAGTTTAGATTTGGAGAGTGAGAGTACCATGTGGCAGTAATGGACCCTTACTAGTTTATTTTTTGTTCTCGCCCTGAAATTCTTTGAGAAGACATAGTTGTTATATTAATAAGTATCGTATCCAGAATATGATCAGAATGATGACAGAACTGGAGACTGTCATTCATTCACCTGTTGAAGCAAATGATGTTTAACCTAGAATATAGAAGCCTGGAAGGAAAGCAACAATACATGATAATTGCTTTTAAGTATACGTGTGTCCTTAGACAAGTGACTGTATCTCACTGGTCTTAGTTATTTTATCTGTAAAATGAAGGTTTGTTTTTTCAGTCCTGTCTTACTCTTTGTGATCCCCTTTGGGGCTTTCTTGTCAAAGATATTGGAGTGGCTTGCCATTTCCTTCCTAGCTCATTTTACAGATGAGGAAACTGAGGAAAACAGGGTTAAGTGATTTCCGCAGGGTCACACAGTAAGTGTCTGAATACAGGAAGATAAGTCTTCCTGACTGCAGGCCTGGCACTCTATCTACTGTACCACCTAGCTGCCCCCAAAATGATTACTAGATGCTATCTAAGTTTCTTTCTAGGTCTAAATCTTTGTTTCTATGACTATTTGAAGGGTTGTTATGTAGAAGAGGTATTAGATGGTTCTGCTTAGCCTCGTGGGCAGAACTAGAAGTAGTAGGGTATAAATTACACAGATTTCTACCGAATGTAAAGAAAAGCTTTCTCACAGCTATACAAAAGTGGTGTGAATTGTTTTGAAGGCAGTGAGTTAACTAACCACCAGTGGAGGTCTCCAGAGGGTGAATAGCCTCTTGTCTGGAACATTACAGAAGGATTTTTGGTTACATACCTATTGAACTAGATAACTTCCTACTGTGAGAAACTGATTCATCCCACAATTGGAAATAAAAAGCTTGAAAACACAAATTCCACTGAGAGTCTTTACATTAGCTAACTTATATTATCAAGTCATTTCCTGTTTTGAATGAGGTAGGTAGTGTTAGAGATGCCTTGGGTATTGATTAATCATCAAGCTCTCCTTCCAGGGAAAGGACACTAAAATAAACTCCTGCATTTTTTATTTTTAGCTTTATTAATTTGTCCAGTCTACATATTTTCTTTGTAAAAATTGATAAATTCCTCAAATGAGTATTTCACTTCCCTCACAACTTCCATGAATCCACTTTAGCATCTATTTTAGCACTATATGGTATAGTGAATAAAGTGATGAGCCTAAAATCAGGAAGACCTGAGTTCAAATATGACCTTTGATACTTACTAGCTGTGTGATTCTGGACAAGTCACTTAACTTCTCTCTGCCCCAGTTTCCTCATCTGTAAAAATAGACATAATAATATCACCTACCTCTCAGGGTTGTTGTGAGGATCAAATGAAGTTATATTTGTGAAGTGCTAGCACTAAATGCTAGAACCTGTGGCCTAGAAGGCCACATGTGGCTTCACAGAACAAATCACCTTAATAAAAGGATTTGTTCGGTAAAACTTGGACTCAGTCAAAAGGCTGCAAAAGTACCTGGAAGGCCATAGGTTCCCCACCCCTAATTTAGGCTATCTCAATAACTTTCACAAACCTTAGGTAAAACCATGAAGTCTTAAAAAATTTTTCTTTGGTCCCCTCCTTCTGTACCCCTATTTTAAATTAATATAAAACAATTTTTATTTTATTTTTGGTGTTTCAATTGTATAAATTGAGTATACAATAGCTCTTAGATCTCTCCCTCCCTACCTCTCCTCTCTCTGGCCTACCTTTGTTTTTCTATCCTTGTTTCCTTTTCCTGCTGCCTTTCTTTGAATGCCTCCTTTTTCTCTACATTCTAACTTTTTCTTGTGTAAAGTATGTGTTTCCCATGTAAGATATGGATGACCACAGGGACTGTATAAAGGTGTGTTACAAGAGGCATTGATAAATATCTCTGGGATCTTTCCCTCTCTTCTCCAAGGGAAAACCATGATTCCTACCTTGATAATAGTAAGAGAAGGAGCAATGAGGCTGGACACTCTGTTCTCTAGTTTCCAAGAGATGGGTACCATACTGAATCTGTCTAATTCATTAAATATTGCTGGTCTAGGGGTACCATAGGTTCAAAACAAAACAACTTTCCTGATAATTTCTGCCTTACCCCTCCCTTCCAATATTAATAATCTCAAGCTTAAATCCATAGGCTTAATTCCTTCCTATTAAATGCTATATAAAAGATTATCACAAATAGCTCATTAGTAAGTACATTCATTTATCCAAGAAGATAGCAAAAAATTTTGAAAAAAAAATTTGAGAAAAAATACAGAGTTAATGAGCTCTTCTGCTGGAAGTAATATATCTTAGTTCAAATCTAAGAGAGAAACTCTGATTTCAACATAGGGAAATTCCCTGAAGTCTCGAGGGAGGCAAACTGGAAATAAAGGACAAGTTGCAGAACCGGCTTCCCCTACATGTCTGCCACCACTTTCATAATCTGTCTTTCTTCACTGTTCTCCCCAAAGAGAGTCAGGGAACCACACATATCTCACTGGAAAAAGTAATGAAGAATGTTTCCTTTTTCCAGAGCTCTGGTACTCACTCTTCTCATAGCATCACAGCAGCAATTAGGAGAAAATCATGCAAAATGTTCCAGGCTTGGCTTGAAATCCAGGTCATACTTCCTTTCACACTCTTTTCTTCTTCCTACACATTATTACATTTCCTGATCCTTGTTTTTGGTGTTTCCCAAAATCTTAAGTGTTTTTTGTTTCTGTCTGTAAAGAACAGGATTTTTCTATGTACTTTATGAGTGTTAACGGGGGGGAAGAGGGACCAGAAAGCAATTATTACAACTATTTGCCTATATAATTCATTATTTTCCCTTATTTGGGAGAAGAGAAGGCACAAGTTAAAGATTGGTAAGAATTTAGTTTCAATGATTCAGATTGCTTAAATAGGACAACCAGAGACTATCTAGTTGAATTCAAGAATATCTACTGAAGTGAATTGTTGAAATATTACCTCCACAGAACACCTGTTCTGTTCTGTCTTCTGAGAAGAGAGGGACCAAGCAATTGGGAAACTGGGGTAGCAAAATGGTTTAACCCAAATAGCCTAGCAGACTTAATGGCCAGGTGGTCAGTCCATAAGAGTTATGAATTTGTGGTAGAATGTGTCACAGGTTATAGGAAGAAGCAGAAGTAATATTTTGTAGCTCAGTACACAAAGTAAGGGTTTAGAGAATAAGGAGGTTTGTATCACAGTAAAAAGAGGAATCCCTGGCCCAAAGGCCTGTATTATCTTGGACCAGGTCTTTAAAGAATGTTATCCCTGGAGAATATGGAGTTCTTAGTTGGCCTGTGGTCTACTGCAATTTCTTCTATGGGCCATATAGTTTTTTAAGATATAATAAAAACTCTTTAATTTGACTTAATGCAAAAATATAGCTTAATAGAAAATGCAATAGAAAATAGAATCTTCTTAAAGAAATTGGAATGTTAATAAGAAAGAATCAAGATTATAACATCTGCTTTAATAAATCTAGTAGATAGAAATTATTTTTAATTAGCATGTTAATTGTTTGGAAGTTTGAATCCTTCCTTTCACTGTTTGAATTCAAATGATGACCACTAAAGATCTGCTGCTGGCAATAAATTATTTCCTTTGAAAGTAAGCTAACACTCTCCTTCTTTATTTCCTTAGCAACAATTCCATCTCACTTGTTCCCCTTTTCCCCCACAGACATGGATAATATCTCATTAAAAATATTCTTGTATAAAATCCAACTTTATCCCTGAAAATGGCCCTTTGTTGTTCTGAGTATAACAGCTGATAGAAGTAATAACTTTCTAAAGTAAATGCTTGGTTTGGCTTCTGTCTAGTAGCAGTCAGTTTCTGAAATGAATAAATAAACGCATGGGAGGCAGAGAAGTAGAGAACTGAGTTGAACTTTAGCCTCACAGTCCTTTGCTTTGCAGTTAATCACAGAATCATATAATTTCAGAGTTGGAAGGACACAGTTCACACCTGAAAATAATTTCCTCTACAGTATTCCCAATAAAAGGACATCCTCCACTGAGGGGGAAGCTCAGTACCTCCCAAAGCAGCCGAATCCTATTTGGGGGGGGGGGGGGGGAATAACTTTTTTTTTTAACAAATAACTTATTTGTTGGGAAGTTTTTCTTTTTTTTATTTTTTTTTTGTTTTTTATTTTAATTTTCTTTTTATTTTTTGAAAGTTTTTCTTTATATCAAGACTAAATCTGCGCCTCTACAGTGTCCTTGCACTATCCCTAATTTCACCCACTAGGAACAGTCAGAATAAATATAATCTCTTTAGCACAGTGGTTTCCCATTGAGTGATGATATGGACCTCTAAGGCATTCATGATGATGGTTCAAAGGTTGGCACTAAAATGTTTTAGTGGTGCTTCCACTATTTTTCCACCATATATTTGTATGAGCAAGTAAATTCACTTTATTTTAAATCAAAATGTAGAAATAAACTCAAGACCAAAACAGATTTAAGATTGTGTGATACTAAGTCAGATATTGCAAACCTTTATTCAAATAAAAAAGTCCAGTATCAAAATTGAGTTCATGTATAACTAATATATGATGTTAAATATCTTCCAAGGTATAACTTAATTCATTAACCATGTTATTTATGTTAAACAAAATTCACAAAATAAAGAAATATCATACAAAGATTCTTATAAAATATCTTATACAAAATATTCGTAACTATTTTGTAAGTTGACTTTTATAATTTAATATTCAGTTTTCATAATTATAGTTAGAAAAAGTTTTTCTGTTTTGTCACTCAAGGGATAAAACAGCTTCAAGGAGCAGGACCTTTGGCAGTAGAGAAGAGAGCTAGTCCTAACAAAGAAATGAGCTGTGGAAAAGAGCAGAACCTGGAAATAAAGCTGAGCAACTTGCTTAGGAAAAAAATGCTGAACCCAAGGGACTCTGCATGAGGACTGCTTGTAAAGAAAAAAAATGTCCAAGCCCTGAAGTACCAGGAATTCTGAGTTGCCTTTGTCCCACATGTATCACACATGTATACCTCACTACCATTCTTTTTAAATCTTAAGTGACTCAGCCCATATATGCTGGGTATATATATGTGGTAGAATATTCTCCATGTTTAGGCAGAGAAATGTTTTTAAACTCTTGCTTGTATTTTGTTATCTTCATCTTTGTGAAGCTTAGGTAGCCTTTACTAAAAGCTAATTGTATACTGGTTGACTGTTAAAGGAAAGCAAACGAATGGGAACTGTTGATCTATAATGTTAGGAATAGGTACCCACAGAGTACCTTAGAACTCAAAGAAAGTGCTGCCCCTCTATCTGAGGTCTAGTAAGCCAGTTAAATAAGGAAATGAGGTTGTTCTGGCATTATCAGTTCTTATTGAAGCCAGACTAGCAAGTAGGCTGTTCAGTGACACAGTGCTAGGCCTAGAGTCAAGAAGACAGGAGTTCAAATCTAGCCTCATCCTTACTAGTTGTATGACCATGGGCGAGTTATTTATTGTCTTTTTGCCTTTATTTTCTCTACTGTAAAAGGGGAAAAATAACATTACCTACTGTAAAGAATTGTAAGAATATAATGAAATAATAAAGTGTTTGACACAATTCTTGGCAGCTAGTAGACTATATAAATGCTTATTTCCATCTTCTTTCCCACATTCCTTCTCCAATTCTTAGTGATAATAGGTTCCCATATGTTCACAAACTTTATGTTTGATGATGAATTTTGGAATTTTGCCAGGAATCAAAGTCAACCTTATTGACCCCTAGTTTACATGCCACATTTTACTTCCTTTTTGAAAATTGAAATATTCGCTCTTTTCCAGTCCTGTCAGATGTCTCCTGTTCTTTAAAATCCTGTTCTCTAAAATCTTTTTTTTTTTCCTTTTTGGAAGGCCATTGGGGTTAAGTGACTTGCCCAAGGTCACACAGCTAGATTTTGTGTTAAGTGTCTGAGGCCGGATTTGAACTCAGATCTTCCTGACTCCAGGACTGGTGCTCTATTCACTGTACCACCTAGCCGCCCCTATCCAAAATCTTTTGAAGGTCACTGATTATGGATCAGGAATTACATACGATAGTTCTTTCAATATTCTGTAGTTCACTTGACCTACTGACCTGAAGTCATTAAGAGTAAATAAATGCTTGTTTATTATCTCTTACTTATCCTGGATTTCAACTTATTTGCCATTATTATTCTGTCTTCTTTTGTCCAAAGAGCATTCCCCTTGGTAAAGAAAAAGAAATCAAATCAAAGTTGAATAATTCTTATTTCTCTCTTCATCTGTTATCGTTCTCTTAGCCCAATGGTTAGAACTCCTAGAGTCAGGAAGACCTGAGTTCAAATCCACCCTCAGACACTAACTAGCTCTGTGTTCATTTACAAGTTACTTAATCTCTGTTTCCCTCAGTTTTCTCATCTGTAAAATGGGGATAATAATAGCATCTACCTCCCAGAGTTGTGAAGCTAAGATAGTAATTGTATAACACTTAGAATAGTGCTTGACACATAGTAGGCGCTATATACATGTTAGTCATTGTTACTGTTATTATCATTTTCCCTTCTAAGCAGCAGTTTTATCCCTTAATTCTCTTTTCACCAGCATAGGTTTAAAAAAAACAGCCCACAACCATAACAAATAATCCTTTTATTGTTCTTACTATACTTTAACCAGCTTCAGCTCACTCTGTGTTTTTGGATCTTTAGAATTCCATTCTTCACTGCTTCCCTGTGTTCCATGACTGATTTCTCACATGTGATTTTTTTATGTTGTTATGAGCTTCATAGACATCAATAAACTTGAACATTTCCCTAAACAAAGAAGAGCAGAAAAAGAGGACTACATATGAAACTATGAATTTCATTTAGTTTCATTTAGTTTAGAACTTCATTTAGTTTCAGGATTTTTTTGTGTGCAGAATATTTCACATTTAACATACTAGTCTCATCCCTGCTCTGTGCTGTGTCCCTATCTGAACTGTCTTCTGATCTCTTCTCTTTATTTCTTTAATGTTTTATTGACTCTTTCCTTCCATTTTAAAATATCACTCTCCCTACTTTCACACTTTCTCAGAACCTATCAAATATAAGCCCTTCCTTATAACAGAAAAATAATAATACAGGAAATTCACATACATTGTGTCAGACAATTTATATCTCACTCAGCACCCCTTGGTGTGTCTCCCCTCTGCCAAGAGGTGGGAAGCATGATTCATTATTAGTGTTCTAGAATTGATCATTGCAGTCAATGATTGCATTGATCAGAGTTCTTAAATTCTTAATTCCTTCATAGATGTTTTCGTTTACAACATTGTAGTCCTTGTATAAATTGTTCTCCAGGTTCTTCTCAATTCATTCTTTATTAGTTCAAATTAGTTCTCTAAATCCATTCCTTTCATCATTGTTTTATGGCACAGAGATATTCCATTTGCTGTGATTTGTTCAATTTTTCCTCAATTGACAGATACTCCTTTATTCTTCAGTCCTTTGCCACAATATAAAGTACAGCTATAATATGTTTGTATATATAGGGCCATAGCATCTTGCCCGTCTTTACTCTAAACCCTTTGAAAATACTCTCTCTTGAATCTATAGTCAGATTATACCTGAATTTTTTTCTTCTCTAACATAAACTCTGAGATAGAGTGATCACTCACTTCTAAAGTTCCCATTATTTCCACTTCAGTAACCAGTTCTTCCTTGTTGGTGAGAATGAATTCCAGCATGGAATTTTTTCTACCTTCTTGAGGATATAATTGTTATTAAGGCTAATCAAGAAAGGATTATCTGTGTTGTTGTTGGCAGAAAGCTCTAGAAGATGTCTGAATTATCAAGGTCCCCAATTATTACTTCATTATAATTCTGTACCATGTTTATGATTTGCTTCCTGAACTACTCAGCTCTTTCCTCTTCTGTTCAAGTGGTTTGGAATAGATTTCTTGACAAAATTGCTTTCATTTCTTCTTCCAATGATCTTTACTAAATTTCACTCCTCTGATGCTTCCTGGATTTTCACATATATCGTTATAATATATAACATCGTAGATAATGCTATTTCTTTCAATAAAGTATCACCTTCCAGAACTGCACACCTATATTTGTAGAGGGAGTTCCTTCATTTAGAATTCCTTCTATCAGTGAAATACCAGTTCTAGGTCTTATCCTAATGTCAGGATGGGTTTGGACAATTAGAGCTCAGTCATTAGAGCATGGTTAGTGTACTCTTTATATGGAGTATTACAAAGTCTACCTCAAGAAGTACAGTGGAGGCCCTTTTCCCTTCCCATATCCTTTCCCACCATTCCTGTTGTCTTACTGTGTAGTGAAAAAAGTTTTTATTTGACTGTGCTTAACTGAAAATGAGGGAGGGGCGGCTAGGTGGCGCAGTGAGTAAAGTGCCGGCCCCAGAGTCAGGAGGACTGGAGTTCAGTTCCAGCCTTAAACACTTAACACCCACACAAAAAAACTAGCTGTGTAAACTTAGGCAAGTTACTTTACCCCAGTTGCCCTCCAAAAGGCAAAAAAAGAAAAGAAAATGAGGGAGCATCAAAAAGGAGCATCCATCTCAATCCCTTCCCCAGTGGCAAATGAGGCAGTAATTGCTGTGGGCCACCACATGGGAGAGGTGTATCAGGTGTTCTCTGTCATCTAGCTACCATGTGGGTGAATCTTTGGTACCACTTTTATTTTGTCTCTTTGTGTTTATTCTTTCCCTATCATAGGTGAATGAGTATCAGAGAAGGGTGTATACTAGTTTATGACTAGGTAAGCTTTGAAAGGTTGGATAAGCTATCAGAGGGACTGCCACTGTAATTAGTACTAAGAGTCTGCTTGTAGCCACAGCAGCTGAGTATGGTAAGGAGATGAAGCAGCTAAGTGAGCTGATTAACTCAGCCCAGCAAGGAGCTAGCCTACCTGAGCAGTAGATCACCTAGTCCATTGGCTATGCCAAGAAGGAAGAAAGTACTCCCAGGGCCAAGAGGGAGGATGTTTTGTGGCAATCATTTAAAATTTAGTAGACTCTGGACTTATCCAACCATTTTGGAGAGCCATTTGGAACTATGCCCAAAGGGCTATAAAAAGTGCATACCCTTTGACCCAGCAATGCCACTTCTAGGGCTGTATTCCAAAGAGATCATACCAATGGGAGAGGGACCCACATGTACATAACTATTTATAGCAACTCCTTTTCTGGTGGCCAAAAATTGGAAATTGAGGGGTTGCCCATCAACTGGGGAATGGCTGAACAAGTTGTGGTATATGTATGTAATGGAATACTCTTGTGCTATAAAAAATGATGAGCAGGCAGAAAAACCTGGAAGAACTTACATGAACTGATGGTGCAGTGAAGAGAGCAGAACCAGGAGAACATTATACAGTTACAGCCACATTATTTAATTTTAATAGACTTGGCTCTTCGCAGCAATGCAAGATTCTAAGACAACTCCCAAAGGTTCATGATGGAAAATGTTGTCCACATCCAGAGAAAGAATTAGAGAGTCTAAATGCAGATCGAAGCATACTGTTTGCTCTCTCTCTTTTTTGTTTAGCTTTGTTTCTTCTTTCTCATGGTTCATTCCATTGGTTATAATTCTTTTTTTTTTTTGGAGGGCAATTGGGGTTAAGTGACTTGCCCAGGGTCACACAGCTAGTTTTTGTGTTAAGTATCTGAAGCTGGATTTGAATTCAGCTCCTCCTGACTCCAGGGCCGGTGCTCTATTCATTGCGCCACCTAGCCACCCCTACAATTCTTCTTTACAACATGACTAATGTGACAATATGTTTAGTAGAGCCTATATCAGATTGCATATGCTCTTGGGGAGAGAGGGGAAGAAAATTTAAAACTCAAAAAGCTTCTAGAACTGAATGTTGTAAACTAAAAATAAATAAAATTTTAAAAAAATTAAAAAAAAATAAGTAGACTCTCACCAGGGAACAAGTGGTTATGTAGAAGGGAGATGGCATGCTCCAAGTTTGAGATGTTTTTATACTTCAGTCTTGGCTATACCTTCTCAGTAAATATCCCTTTCTAGAAGTTCATTGATCTGAATTGGTTAATTGATGCAAAGGAGATCAATTAACTAGTTAAATGAGATTGAAGGAAGGCACCACATGGAGACTTATAAGTCATAACCCCAACAACCCTTCATGGTTACTCATAGAATGCTGAGGGGCCTCAACCTGACAGTCACGGTTGGGAAAGTAGTTACATAAGACTTCTTTTTCCTATAACTTTCCAGTGCCCTTTTCTAGCACAGAGGCACCTTAGTACAATAGGAAGAAGGATGACTGGAGACCTAGTCCCTGGGTGAAAATTCTGCTTCTGATACTTAATACCTTTGTGCCCTTAGACAAGTCACTTAACCTTCTTGGGCCTCAGTTACCTCATCTGTAAAATGAGTGTATGAGACTACATGGTCTTGAGGTCTTCCAGCGCTAATCTATGATCCAAAATTTGCTCTCTGGTGCCATTTTATCTTGCTTGTTATCTATACTTTGTGCATCTTTGCATAGATATCTGAAACCGTGTTTTATTGCTGCCTCTTTTATTATATTTTTATTGCTGCTTCCTTTATTGCCTCCTGTAAATTACCAAATTTCTTTACTGCTTTTTGAAGTTTTTCTCCATGGGATCTGGTATGGAAGATAAATGTAGCTAGTTTTTCCCCTTCCTTTTCCTTTTTTTACTTTAAAGTTCTTCTGATTAGATTTGCAAGATAGCCAGCAAATATATACCAGTCACTGTCTATTCTAATTCTATAGTATCTCCTATATCTACCCTCTTCCCTTCACTCATACTATAATCATGCTAATTCAGGTCTTCATCACTTCTTTCCTATTTCAGTGGCTTTCTAATTTATTTCTGGGCATCTATCCACTGTCCTATCTGATCCATCTTCTACACAACTGCCAAGTTGACATTGCTAAAGCACAACTCTGAACATATCATTCTTTTCCTCAAGGAGCTTCAGTGTTCTCCTCCAGGACAAAATGTGACTTCTGTGTTTGACATTCAAAGCGCTTTATAAACTGGTTCCAGCTTACTTTTTTTTTTAAGGTGATTGCACATTATCTGTCCTCATGTGTTCTATGCTACATTCAAACGGTATTTCTTGCAGAACCCCACATATGATGATTCCCATATCTCTATCTTTGCACAGGCCGTATGTATATCTTGCCTAGAATCCTCTCCTTCTTGGAAAGTCTAGCCACTTTCCTGGATCCGATTAAGTCTACTTCCCACAAGAAACCTTTGCTGTTCTCTCCAGGTGTGAGTGTTCACCTTTCTCCTGCTGTATTCGGAATATAATCCATACAAAATAAATGCAAAGTAATATGTAATTACCAAATTGCTAATCAGCCCCAAGTTACTTTGTTTTTATTTTGTATAGATCATACTCAAAATAGAATATGTGCTTTTTGAGCACAGGGATTGTTTTTTTTTTCTTTGTATCCCCAGCACTTAGCACAATGCCTGGTATGTGTTGTGTAGTCATTCAGTCATGTCCATTTCTACGTGATCCCATTGGCTTTTGTCTATGAAGTTTCTTGAGAAAGATACTGGAATGATTGGCTATTTCCTTCATCATATCCCCATTTTATAGATGAAGGGCTGAGGGAAATAGGGGTGAAGTGACCTGCTGTAACAATAATGCAATATTCACAACACCCACAGTGGTTATGAGTATGCTGGTATAGTTGTGAATCACAAAATGTAACAGACTCTCCACATGAAGAGCAGAATCAAAGCCTTTATTCAAATACCAGAAATCCGAGTCCCAGAAACAGAAAACCAAAGTCATTACAGTAGCCATGAAGTTGGTACACATGGTTAATGCAGTGAACACCCACATTTCCAAGCCTTCACAGCAGAACAGGCTTCCTCAAGCAGGGATCCTCTGTCACTCACGGTAGCTCCTCAGCCTGATTCTTAGAAGTTCTCAGCAGAAATTCCCAAAGGAAAAGTCTCAGCAGAAGTTCCCAGAAAAAAGGTCTCAGCAGAAGCTCCAGCCTCCTGATGATGCTCACTGAGAGAAATTCTGACTTTCCCAGCTGGGGTTTTTCCTTATATACAGTATTGCTTCTCCCTGTTCAGCCCCTTCCTGTTATGTCAGCAACTTCCTCTCAAGGTATTAACTACTTCTGCAAGCTTAAACAAGGTGTTAACTTGAAACAAGGTGCTAAGTACCTGCTTGGTTGCCAATACTAAGGGACATGGGAGATCTTCAGATTCCATTAACATTACACCTGCCTAGGATCACACAGCCAGTAAGCATCTGAGGCCAGATTTGAATCCAGATCTTCCTGACCCCAAGCCTGGTGTCCTGTCCATTGCACCACCTCCTGCCCTCCTGGCATATACTTGATGCTTAATAAATGCTTGTTGAAGAATTGTTACTTGCAATACATCTATGCCCGGAAGTATATTATTTCTAACTTTTAACCCATAGTTCAGAAATGCAAATTACATTTCTTTTTAATGAATTATTCACTACATTTCTCTTCTAAAGCCCTTTCCTTGATCAACAGAAGTGATTAAAGAAATAACACATAAGATTTTCAGTTTCTTGTCCAAGACTTCATAATCCTTGGCAGTGTATGTGTGTGTTCCTCCTGGCAGCATCATTTGTGCCCACATAAATCTCTGGAAGTAACTGGTAATCATCAGGTTTGACCAGTCTGGTGACGTTTTCCATTATGTCTTGGATACATACTCTGAGAAGACAGACCTTTCTATTATTGTCAGCTCAACAAATAATTGCTGTCATACCCTTCACGAGGAAATTGCCCACCAGCACCACTCACCCTTTCTTCCTCTCACCATTACTGGATGCTCTCTATGTTGATGACATCTTTGTTCCTTGGTGCTTTGCTTTCATAGGACCTTGTTCCTTTCTTTATAGGAAGATCACATCTGTTGCTTAGTTCCATGTATACAATATGTCTTTTTTCTTTCTTATTTGTGTCTTTATTTGAAGGTGCTTTAAAAGAAACATTTCATCTTCTTTAGATAACTTGAAAAAGATTCTTTATTCCTCAGATCTTTCATCTTCCCTTCTAGGAGATACAGTAACCTGAATTATAAGCATTTTTTTCTCCTTCCCTTCTTCATTGAAGTCAAGTCCAAACTAGTAGTTTTAGCACTTGAGCCTTAGGTCGGTGCCACATTAATTAACTGTGTGATCTTGAACAAGTCATTTGATTTGTGCCTTGGCTCTCTCATCAGTAAAGTGAAGAAATTGAATTATATGCTTTCTAGGGGCTCTTTCAGTTCTGACATTCTGTGACTCCATAGAGTATTCAGATAATCATGTAGTAAGGTGCTTATTTCAAATTGAAAATAAACACACTAACTGAACCATATACATGGTTCTTTCTGTTTCTTAATTCATAATGCCAAAGTCATTTAGCAATTACAAAACTAGGTGTTGTTAGAAGGATTTGTATTAACATGTTAGATTTTCTGATTGAAGAGAAGCTTATTTCCAAAGTATGTAAGAGGCAGATTGGTAAATTTAGGCTGAGGTTGTAATACTAGCAGCTAAATTTCCCAAACAACGATTAGGAGATACAGATTAGTAAAATTTTCAGTGACTTACACAATTTTTTTGATATTTACATCGCAGCCTTTTATGTGTATGTTTCCTGAATGTAAATATATTTGTAATTTAATAGAGTTATGTGTATTTGTGAATGAATGCAGTAGGGGTTTGAGAACTGACTGGCATCCTGGGATTTGTTCATATTGACAAGCTTTTCTTCTCAACCCTCAGTGAGTTGGGACTGTTACAGTCTCAGAGGCAGACTTGATTCATGCTAAATTAAAGGGACATGTATAGCCTGTACAAGACAGAGGACGGAGTGGAGAGTAAGAACTGAGTAGCAGAAGTGAGAAGTTAGTAGCACAGGGCAGTCAACCAAAAGGAGAATCTGAAAGGGGGACTAAACTGTGACAAGCACAAGAAAGACAGAGGTGGACCATTAGGCCTTGCAAGCATCTCAAAAGAGAAGACTTAGCCTGGTGCTTTGGGCTTTTCATCACCTCTTCAAAAATGGAGAGAAGTTCACCCCAAAGCCCCTGCTTTATCCCCAACTTCTTTTCCCCATACTTGTCTAGTAACAGTGTAATACTCTGCTTGCTTCTCTGATCTAAATATTTCCCATATCCTGATTTTTGCATCAAATAAAAAGAGACTAGGGGTAAACTAGAAACACACAAATTTAAATTAGGGAAGAATCAAATCTCTGTTGGCATTTTCCTAACGAGTGTGTGTGTTGATTATATTAATAACTTTTTGATAGAAAGTCTGTGAAACAAAGAAAGTCCATACAAGCCTTAGCATCATTTTTTTTTAAGTGAGCCTATTGTTGCGACAGACTAAATTTCTAGAGAGAAAGAGGGGACAGAGGTGAGGGAAGTGACTACAGAAATGATCACATCCTAAACCACCCTACCTCTCTTCCCCACCAAAAATAAAAAAAAAAAAGATGAGAAAGGCTTGGGAAGGACTCAGCTAAGCTCCCATCAACTAAGGAGGAGGGAACAGAAAGTACCAGCCAGCTACCTCTACCCTCTACAATGACACCCAGTGGTGTTAACATATTTTTTTATCATGTATGTTGGATGTTATAGATCACATAGAGATCAGTAATTGATATAGAGTTGACATAATTTTGATCGCTTTTTTTATATTAATAAAGTCTGAGGCTTTGTTGTTTTGTGTTTCCCCCCCCAAGCCTTCGATATGTTCCCACTTTCAGGTATCTTGTGTCAGACCCTCAAATTATTTTATGTCTACTGTATACATATTGTCTAGTCTGCCTAATTTTCCCATTTGTTTTTTTAGTATTATCTCAAATGAAATAATATTTGTAAAGCACTTAGTATAGTTCCTGGCATCAGTATATTAGGTATTTAATAAATACTTGATTTCTCTCTTTCTATGGGGCTATCTGTGTGTGTGGCCTGTCTCTGTTTCTTTATCTGTCTGTCTGTTTTTCTTTGTATACTCCTTTGCTATTAAGTACATTTGCAAATATAATATTACTAAGTGTAGAGGTTCAGATGCCCTCAGTGGAGAAAACTGTTAGCCTGATTTCACAAATCTTTTCGATTTTTCTTCTGTTTGTTGTTCTCTGTGGTAAATTATAGCCAAGTCTGTCTCCATCACAAAGGAGGAAGTAGGTCTTGGGGAGCTGCTAGGATTTCAAGGGATAAGATCCTAGACTATGGTACAGATAGAATTTCAAAGTAGAAATCCCTGGCCTGCAGAGCATATAGTATTACAAGCCACTGGGAATTGAAGAATGCTGATGAACAATAGCCCGCTGCCAGGTAAGCAGCTTGAGCATAAAGGTTTCTTTGTTTCCTGAAAAATGAAAGACTTTACACTGGTGTTATGATATCTGGTAGCTCCCTCTTTACCTACCCACCCTTACCCCACCCCCATATATAAACACAGGGCACAGAGTACCTTCTCAGACCTCATGGTTCACCCATACCTACACTGACCATATATTTCTCTTTCCACATATATTTCTCTCCCCCCTCAGTTTTTCCTACCATTGTACTGATGTCACCAGATAATAGAGTATACATTTATTAAAATTGTAGAACCATATCAAGCTCTTTGTACAATTTATCTGCCACTTAATTTTTGAATGTTGGTGCATCAGAGGAAGTTATTTTCATATTGGTTAGGTGGCATGATGGATAGAGCCCCGGACCTGGATTCAGGAAGACCTGAGTTCAAAACCTGACTCAGAATCTAGCTATGTGACCCCGGGCAAGTAAAATAATCTCTTTCAGCTATGGTTTTCTCATTTGTAAAATGGGGATATTAATAGCATCTACTTCATAGGGTTGTTGTGTGGATCAAATGAGAAAAAGACCTATAAGACATTTTCCAAGTCTAAAGGTACTAAATAAATGTTAGTTATTATAGTTATCATTATAATCAATTTTTGGAATCAAAAAGTGGGGGAAAAGAAAAATTACACCACGATTAACTATAGTAACTTTATCCAGAAGCATAACTGATATAAATTAATTGATCTTTTTGCAAATAATTATCATTAGCCCTGCAGTACTTGTGATGACCAAATGTCCCATGAAAGAAACTTTCTTGTTTTGGGGCACAGCATAAAATACTGTTTTCAAAAAAATATCTCCAAGGAATGTCTGTTAGCAATTCTTTCATTTAGCTCTAATTTCCTTCTTCCTTTTTACTTAACCTAGACTAAGGATGGCAAGATTGATATGATCCAGTTCTGACAGGAATATGTCCATTCTTCAATCACTGGACAAGAATTTTACTTTTAGAATCCAATTGTTAAATAAATGTTTATTGACAATCTGAAAACTGCAATTCTTAGCATTCTTTGACCTCATCTTCTGATACTCTGCCACCATTACCCTAAAAGCAGAAGGGAGCTTGTACAAGAGTGAGAGCCATTTAAATTCCTTTGTTTTATGGCTTCTTATGGCCAAAAAATATGACATCACTAGGTGCCATGTGCCTCTGCATAGCCTGTCATGATCCTTGCATAACAGACTTGTTCTGTTGGCAGGACATAGATAAAGTCTTTCCAGGATAACTACCAGAACTCACACTTAGCTGGCATAGCTTTAAGAACTCAAGGTAACCTCCAAACCATGGCATCACAGTAGACTTTGTGGAATGATATATATTTATGTACTTGACATACATACACACATACATGTACATGTGTATACATGTTAATATATATGCATATATCTCAGAATTGGAAGGACCGCAAGTGTCAGTGTGTTGGACTACCACGGTTCATATCCAACATGAATCACCTCTCTAGTATCTTGACCAGAGTTCATACAGCCTCTGCTCAGCAGCCTCCAATGTCTGGAACTCAAAGGGCAAGGCTAAGTAAACTGATGTACTGGCTGAAACTTTGGATAATTGCAGCTCTGTTGTTAAAGTCCAATGTTGAGCAAACAAGGTACAGTTAACTAGTTAAGAAATGCCAGTAACCATTTTACAAAAACCTCATCTATATGTTGAGATCTAGGTGAAAATTTCTTTTTTTTTTAATAAAAAAGAATCTGGACCTCCAGAGTAAGCTACAGTAGTTAAAATTTAAACATGAGGAATTTTTACATTTACAAATGTCATGAAATCTTTTCAGCACAATGGATATGGCTGCATCAGGCTTAATATGTAAAATTATATAAATTGTTATTTCTCCTATTAAAAATCTGGAGCTAAAGTCATAATTACAAATGAGGAACTGCCTAAAGTCAGGTATTTAATTAAAGCAGTAATTTAATGAAGAAATTAACATTTCTTTTTCATCATTTGGCACTTCCTTCATCTAGCTGAAAAAGTAACTGTGTTTTTCTTAGCAATATGTGTAGCTGTAGTATAATAATGGTGGTAGCCAATATTTTATGCTCATTTTGTTTGACATTTGCCCTGAATGCTTTTTAAGTACAAAGATCTTAATTTTCTAAAGTGTGTAACATTCTTTATATAAATACTTTATTAAAAAATATAATAGAAGGAAAACTACTTCTTTAAACCTGTGAGACTTTTATAGTTGCTGTGAGGATCAAATGAGATAATGTGTAAAGTACCTTACAACCTAAAAGGGCTTTATGTATGCTGGTTATTTATTGTCACTGTCATCATTATTAATTGTTGTTACCGTTATTAAGTCTAGCTGTCTTATTTTGCAAATGGGAAAACCAAGACCTAGAAAAGTTAGACAACTTATCCCAGCATTATTTTTCTGGAAATAGTTTGCTAAAAATTGATGTTTAATTGTCCACTTGGAGTTAAAGAGTTATACCATTTTTAGAACCAGAAGGGACCTTAAAAATCATCTAAGCTAACTACCATTCCTTCCCTTTCCCTACCCCAATTTTTCAGAAAGAAGAAAGTTGAAGACCAGAAGTGTTCAGTGATTTCATTAAGGTTACAAATCTAGTTTGTGGTGGGACTGGATATTCTTCCAAATCAATAAATGTTGGTTAATGGTCTAATATGTGCAAGGTATGTTGTAATGTTTTCTGTGATCCGCAGTTCTCATTTGCAATACGTCTCTGATTCCTTTGTCAAAGACTCACAGTAATGTGAAATCCTTTCTTCTCTTTTCTTTTTTCTTTTTTTTTTTGGAGGCAATTGGGGTTAAGTGACTTGCACAGAGTCACATAGCTAATATTTGAGACCAGATTTTAAGTCAGGTCCCCCTGATTCCAGAGCTGATACTCTATCCAATGTGCCACCTAGCTGCCCCAATAATGTCAAATCCTGATGTGTATTCAGAGTGTTTCTGATTCCCATCCTCTTTTCGGTTATTCTACATTGAGCTCAACAACTGTGTTGTTATAACTCTTATTTCATTGGGACAAAATTGGATGATGCTGAGAACCTCATTGGTTGATGTCATTAAAGAATGAATGGTTTAATATTTACTGTGGCTTATAGCTGACACTCTTAATGCTGTGTATAGTATATTAAAATCAGAACTTAGATCTGGGGGTCCTGGAGGCATCATAGAGCCTTTACAGTCAGCAGTGATGTTAGGGTGAAGAAAGAAGACCCAGAGTTCCTTTCTATGTCACTTCTCTGCATGAGCTTTGGAGAATAGCCATCCCAGGAACCAGCAGGATTCACTTATGTGTCTGATGACTTGTCACTGAGGCCACTTTGACTGTTTGCTCAAGCCTTGTCATTATATGAATTCATTGTACCAAACAACAGGGAAGCAGTCTGGGACTTCCAGATGCATCTGCTGAGCAGGAAATAAACCAACACATGTACACTCGCCCAGTAGAAGCAATGCCCACCCTAAACATAACAGGCTGTGAGTCTGGCTTATGTCACCATAAGGAGTCCAAGAGAAAGAAAGCATGGGGTGTACAGAGAGAAATGTGACAGAGAGAAAATAGCTATGTATGTGGGGTGCCTGAATTTGAGTCCTTAACAGCTGCTGTCGCTAATTGAGATTTTGATCCTGGATTGTCATTGTTGGTTAGTTTTGTCCAACTTTCCATGACCCCATTTGGGATTTTCTTGGCAAAGATAATTGAGTGGTTCACCATTTCCTTCTCCGATTCATTTTACAGATGACGAAACTGATGTAGACTGGGTTAAATGACTTGTCCAGGGTCACACAGCTAGTAAGTGTCTGAGACCAGATTTGGACTCAGGTCTCTCTGGACTCCAGGCCCAGTTCTCTATCCTCTGAGCCACTATGATAGCAATATTAGAAGTATCTGCTTCTCTCAGTTGTTCTGATGTTATTATGCAGATATTATAATATTGAATGTAAAAATTGTCACCTTTTCTTGCCGAATACAAGTTATACCAAAGTAAAAATAATGACTCATAAACAATGAGTTTTTTTTATCTAAGCCACATTTTACTCTAAAGTAGAAGCAAAAAAAAAAAAAAAATAGACCCTACATTTATTTAAGGCATATGTACATACATATATGTATCTAGATTTATTCAGGAAATTTATTTTTTTTAAACTCAAATGACTGCTTAATATTATATTAATCTACATATATATATTCCTATGAATTATGTAGAGCAGATGTTAGTTCAATTTTTAAGTTATATAAACTAGTGCCCAGGGAGTTGCAGTGGTTCATCTATGATCAGTGTTTAGTGCCAGTCAGAGCTGAGACTAAGAACCCAAGTCTTTGGACTTTGCTTGACCTACTTTGCCAATGTATTGCCTCTTCTTTTTGAGTCATAAATTCATCTTTTTTTCTTCTTAAATAATACAGAAGAATAATATAAAACTAAATTCACCAGTACTGAGAAGGGGAGGGAAAAATCCAACTTTTTTTTTTTTGGTAAATTTTTTATTCATCTTAAATGCAAAATGAGAAAGGAAAAAAAAAATTTCCGTGGACACAATAAGAGAAGATTCAATATAAAATAATTCATTTCCATTTCAAGGGAACCTGTATAATAAATACTACCCATTGTTTTCAAAGCTACCCAGTTTTTCTATACTACTCTCTAATTTTTCTTTTGTTCTCATTGTGTGCATTTGTACTTTATTTTTCCCCCTCCCTGTCCCCTCCCTGCCCTAAAAAAGGCTCCAGTTAAATGCAGATATGTATATATACACACATACATATATACATAGATATCTAGAAACATACATACATACACTTATACATGTATTTATAAGACCATATCATGCACATTTCCACTTGTCATCTCTTTTTCTAGAGGTGGATAGCATCTTCCTTCATATGTCCAAGGTTTCCGATGTTTTTCTGAATCAACCAGTTCTTTATTTCATATACCATGGCAGTATCCCTACACAATCACATCCTATCTGAGAGATTATCTATGGAAATTTCCCCCCAATTTTCTACATTCCTTCTGTGCTTGGCTACTTTGGTTTTGTTTATACAAGAAATTTTTAATTTAAAATAATCAAAATGATCCATTTTATACTTCAACAATGCTCTCACCTTATAAATAATTTAAAGTCTTTGACTGCTGAATCTCTTTCCTTTGCATCTTTTTCCCCTAGTTTCTTTGAAATTTGTGATCATTTGTTCTTCCAAATGAACTTTGTTATTATTTTTTAACTCAGTGAAATATTTTTGATAATTTAATTAGGATGGCATTAAATAGATTAGTTAGCTAAAACTGTCATTTTAAAAACTATATTGACTTGACCTACCCATGAACAATAAATATTACTTACATTATTCAAATCTGACTTTATTTGTATAAAAAACATTTATATTTATGTTCTTGTAATTCCTGTGTCTGTTTTGGCAGGTATACTCACACATATTTTATAATGTCTAGTTATTTTAAATGATCAAAAACAATATTGAATAGTGGTGAAATAGTGCAGTTTCCCTATTTTTCTCATTTGATTAAATCTGTTTTAGTTTTAACTTTTAGATCATGATTACTCCCCTGTTATTTTTTACATAACAAACTCTACTCCAGCCTTTTATCTTTGTGTGTAGCACTCATTTTTATTGTTTCCTGAAAGCAACATATTGTTTAATTCAGATTTTTAATCTGCTGTCCATTTTTATTTTATGAGTAAATTCATCCCATTCACATTGTTAGTTATAGTTACTTGTGTGTTTTCTCCTTCCTGTTTTTCCTCACTATCCTTCTCATCCCAACTTTCCCTTCTCATTCCTCTAATTTACTTCTACCTGCTACCTTGCTCTTCTGTTCCTTAACTTACCCACTCCCCTAAGAGTTCCTCCCTTATCCTCTCTTTCCACCCTATCCCCCTTGCCCTCTTATTTCTTTCTGAATTTAGAAGACTTTTTATACTCTTCTAGGTGTGTATGTTGTTCCTTTTTCAAACCATTCCCTGTAAGAGTAAGGTTCTAACACTACCTGCCCTCCCCTGCCACTTGCTTCTTCTGTATTAGTTGTTCCTTTCCTGCCTCATTTGTATGAGATAATTACTCCTTTTTATCTCTGCTACACTGTTTTAGTTTTTTATAGAATCACCCATCATACATAGCTCAGCCCAAGCCTTTCTTTTCAAATTATCCAAATTATGATGACAGTCATAAGAGTACTGATAACATTTTCACATATAAGAAGTAAACAATTTGATCTTATTGAGTTCCTTATAATTGGTCTTTAATGTTTACCTTATGTTTCTCCTGGAGCTTATGTCAAATTTTTCATTAAGTTTTGCTGTTTTGGGCACAAATAACTAAAAGTCTTTCAGTTCATTAAATATCTATTTTTTTCATTCTGGATTATACTTAATTTTGCTGGGTATTACCTTTGTTCTACAAAATATAGTATCCCAAGACCTAGAGTCCTTCAATGTAGTAGATGCTAGATCTTGTGTCATCCTTGTTATAGCTCCAGGATATTTAAATTGTTTTATTTTTCTTGCTGCTTGTAATATTTTATCTTTAACCTGGGAGTTTTGAAACTTGGCTATGATATTCCTCTAAGTTTTTCTTGTGGGATCTTTCAGGTGATCAGTGGAAATTTTCTATTTCTACTTTGCATTCCTATTCTAGAACTTGAGGGCAATTTTCCTTGATAATTTCTTGTAATATTTTATCTAGATTCTTTTTGTTAATCATAATTTTCAGGTAGCATTAATAGGGTACAGGTGCTGGGAACCCCCTTGAATCTTCCCACTTGATGAGGCATTTGCCTGAGGCCATAAGCCTTTCATTATCAATGGGTCCAAATCTCTGTTACCCTTAAACCAACCTAGCCCTCCATCTTCTGTCTTCTCCAGGTAGCCTTCAGCTGTTTCCCACCCTTAATCCCATTTCTGGAGTCTGACCTCAGTTCCTCAAGATCCTCCTTAGACTCCTCCTCAAGACCTTCCCCAAACTCTTCTAGACCACCCCCTGGATCCTTCCCACAGCCTTTATCTAAGGATCCATATTGCCTCCATGAAGGGGCTGAGATTCAATCTAGTGCAAACTCTGTGTCAGATTGTTCTGGCTGGCTTTCAATACAAGCGTCACAAATACTTAGGCTCCTTAAGAGTCGACCCGTCATGGCGAATCTTTAATAAACTTCGTTTAACTTTGGCTGAGAGAAGGCTTGAGTCAAATTCATTTGGCAGGACCTGGTAGGTTGGTATTTTGGGGTCTTGAGCCCCTCTAGACTCCAAACCTGAACACAGCCTGACTATTCTTATATCTGTTCTCCAGATCAGTTGTTTTCCTAATGAGATGTTTTCACATTCTCTTCTGTTTTTTCAATCTTTTGATTTTGTTTTATTATTTCTTGGTATCTTAAAACATCATTAGCTTCCCCATGCCCAATTCTAATTTTCAAAGAATTATTTTCTTACTTAAGTTTTTGATTCTCTGTTTCAAGTTGGTTGACTTTCTTTTTATAATTGTCTTGATTTTCTTGGGTTGCTCTTATTTTTTTTTTCTAACTTTCTCAGTCTGTCCTAATTGATTTTTTTTTTTGCAGGGGGAAGACAGGGCAATTGGGATTAAGTGACTTGCCCAAGGTCACAGCAAGTAAGTGTTAAGTGTCTAAGGCCACATTTGACTCATGTCCTCCTGACTCCAGGGCCGGTCCTCTATTCACTGCACCACCTAGCTACCCCTCTCATAGTACTTTTATGGAGAAGACAGAAATGGATTAAACAGTAATAAAGTCTGATGGGTTTAGAACAGGCTCCCAAAAGAGCATCCCAGAGATCTATCTGTGCCTTGCACTGCTGAACATTTTTTTTTTATCAATGACTGGAAATAAAGGCATAGATGGCATGCTCATCACATTTTACAGATAACACAAAGCTGGGAACACACTGAAATGACAATTAGGATCCAGAAGAATTTTTTTTATTGTGCAGTCCTTCAGTTGTGTCTGATTCTTCATGACCCCATACACCACAGCACTCCTGGCTCTTCTGACCTTCACCATCTTTCGAAGTCTGTCCAAGCTCATGTTTTTTGCTTCCGTGACGTTCTTTATCCAGCTCATCTTCTGTCATCCTCTCCTTCTGCTTTCGATCTTTACCAACATCAGGAGTTTTTCCAGTGAGTCCAGCCTTCTTATTCTGTGGCCAAAGTATTTGTTTTAGCTTTGTATTTGCCCTTACAAAGATTAGTCAGTGTTAGTTTCTTTAAGTATCAATTGATTTTAACTCCTTTGCTTGTCCAAAGAACTCTCAAAATTCTTCTTGAGCAACACAATTCAAAAGAGCTAGTTCTGCAGTGCTCAACTTTCCTTTTAGTTCAATTCTCACAGCATACTTTACTTGTGAGAAAAAAACTATAATTTGAACTATATGGACCTTTGTTGGCAAGATGATGGCTCTACTTTAGTATACTGTCCAGATTTGCCATAGCTCTCCTTCCGAGGAACAAGTGTCTTTTAATTTCATGGCTGCAGTTACTGAATGAGTCCAAGATTATAACTGCTTTCATTTTTTTCTCCCTCTATTTACAAAGAAGTAATGAAATCAGATGCCATGATATTAAGTTTTTGGCTTTTTGTGTTTTTTTTAATGTTAAGCTTCAAGGTTCCTTTTCCAGTCTCCTCTTTCACACTCATCCAAAGACTTCTTAATTCTTCTTCACTTCCTGCCATCAGAGTAGTATCATCTGCACATCTGAGATTGTTGACATTTTTCCTTAATTCTGGTTTATGATTAGTCCAGTCTGGCATTTCACATGATGTACTCTGCATATAAGTTAAATAAGTGATAATATACAACCTTGTCATCCTCCTTCTTAATCCAATCAGTTATTCCATGTTTGGTTCTAACAGAAGAATTTTACAGTTTAGAAAATTAAGGCTGTAACTGTTTTCATGATGCCTGAAAGCTATATCTCTAAAGACTTGCCACCAGTAGAATTTTGATTTTTAATTTAGGCAGTTTCTGTTCCCTAAAATTGACATTTTCCTCTATGAAATTACTGATGACCAGTTACTTTTCTATCAGAGACCCCCTGTTTATACTAGAAAGCTTAGTAAGATAAGTAGGATTATAAGATCACATCAAGTTCCTTGTATATTGATTTTGAGAAAGTATTTGTGACTTAAGGAAGCCAAATACTGTCTTGCAGTCTCTTCCCAAATAAGATGTGTCTCATGAGTGCATTAAAATCAGACCGTACTTTATGATTGATACACCTATGGCAGTGATTGTTCAATGAGTCACTGAGTATTGACATCAAACAAAGAGTTAAAGTAAGAGATATATGTTCATCTAAGCTATTTCCCAATGTTATAAAAGATAGCCTACATGAAATCTAAACAAAAATAGGATTTTTTTTTTCATGGCACAGGTCTTTAAATACTCTTACTCAACAAATGATATTATTCTGATTGCTGCAAGGTCAATCACAAAGTCCCCTTACTGAAATTTGTAACAGTGAGAAAGAGATCGATCAGAACATCCATGTCGGGAAAAACAAAGTAAATGAAAAGTTCATGTTGCCTAGATTTTGACCCGAAGTTCAAACCAATCAATTTTTATATCTTCTAGAGGAAGTAGAAATAGTCATCCAGAACAGAAATGAAGAAGAGATTGTTCTGGATCAATTTAGGAAACTGAGCAGTCCTTTCAGTGACTCCACACTGTTTTCTGCCAAAAAAAAAACTTGATTTTTAAAAAAATATTGATAATCTCTCTGTCATGCCATATGTCTGTAAATAATTGAATATGTCATTAATTGAATATTTCAACCTTGGAAGAATTAAAATATAAATTACCCAAAGAGTAAGCCAATGATGGTTTCAGGCATATAGGCATGTTACTAGTGATGATTTGTTCATGAAAAGGGATATAAAAGACATTAAGATTTGTATAGATGGAATTTCCATTTAAGTCCTCAGATGTTTCATCATGAGTTAGAGATGACTTCAGTTTCTTGAAGGATATGTCAGTGGACTACAAATTCTGGTAGATCTTATCGAGGTGGAAAGGCTTCAAATACATACTTGATAACAGAACATATATTTGTTTTTTGTGTCCCTACCCAGAGAAGCTCTTCACTGGAAGGTTTATCACCAGGAGATCAGTTTTGGTTTTATTTTGCCATAGCAGCTCTCCCAGACTGTCTCCTGAGACACAAATCTACATCATTGGAGTATGTGCTCTCACAAATAAAGTCACCACTCTGGAATTATTTAAGTCATGTGATACTAAAAGGAGATGAGAAAAGAATTTAGCAGCAATGACATATAATAGACTTCACATTTACGGGAAAAGCATGAACAAAAAAATGAGCAGGATGAGTTAGGTGCAGAGTAATAACTAGTGAAATCACAGTTACATCAAAACATTAACACTAATGTAAGGTCTTAGTTTGGGCAAGAGCAAGTAACCTGGCTGGATCTTGGCTCAGAGAGTCCTAGGTTCCAAGAGTGTTAATCAAAGCTTGCTTACAAGGCTGCCTACTTGAGGCTCAGTAGTCAGTCATCTGATTCATTGACATTCACATTATGTGATTGATTTTTTAAAAAGCAGACTCCAGGTCTTAAAAATTTAAGTCATAAGAAAGTCTCCATGAATAAATTCTTTAACTGTCACTTTTTCTAGATTTGAGTATATTTGGAAGTTTCTATATAGTCTCATTTATAAGGGATTTACTAGATATCCTGCTAATTCTACTTTGTTAACTTCATATATCATTAGTTTTGAGTTCATATATAATGTATACATAAACATGACCAGATTAACATTTATTTATATTATCTTTTTGCCTTTTCAGTTTTCTTTCACATGGAAGATTATTTTTGAAGAAGTATAATCATTTCATTCTTGGCTTATTAAAAGCACTGAAAATGAGAGAGGGATGATAGAGGAAAGGGGATTTGAAATAACAGATAGGATGTTTAATAAGATTATCTCCTAAAAATGATACCAAGTCTTTTTCTTAAAATGTTATTTATTCAATAAATCTTTACTCTGTATCAATTTCTGGTGTTGCCTTGATGAACAGTCTCATGTCCAATAGATGTTTAATTGCTGTTAGATCATGAAATGGACTACTGAATACTGGCGTTGCATAAAAGATATTATAATTAGACATTTTGAGGTTTAATCTATTCATATGCATATCTAACATTGACTTTGATGGTTATATATACATTACACATGTATATATATATATATATAGCATATGGATATATAGATGTATATTTAATTTACGGTATTTTTTCTGCCAGAAAAACTGGAGCAACACTTCAGATAATCAACTTGTTACACAAGACTTTTATTTATCATCGTCAGAACACTGGTTCATGAACAAAACCTGATGTTCTCTTGGCTTGCATAAAATTTCAAGGATGGCTTGTAATTTACAGTGATTAGATAGTTCTAATTCTTTCCTGTAGCCTTCAAACATGCCCAGTTCTCTCTATCCTTACCTAAAAACCCTTGACTTCATCCCGTTATCCTTATATGCTATCATCCAGTATATCATATCTTTCACAACCAAACTCCCAGAAAGGGTATTTTATACTTGTTTTCTTTATTGCTTTACCTCCCATTTACTTTTCAACCCTTTGCAATCTGGCTTCTGCCTGGTGTATGACTCGACTTACTCTTTCCAATATTTCCAATGATCTTTTAACTCTAAATCCAATGGCCCCTTTGCTCTCTCTGTAGTTTGTGACCTCTGTGGCACTATTTTTTCTTGGCTCTCCTCTTACCCATCTGACCATTCCTTTCCAATCTTTGCTGGATCACTTCAATCTTCCACCCTTTAGGTCTTATTGATTCTCTATCCACAATTACATCTACCCCTATTCCTCTTTGCACACAGAACAACTATCCTGATTCAAATCTACCTCATCTCTTATTTATCCTGTTTCAGTACTATCCTACTTGCTTCCCTGTTTCCAATCTCTCCCCTCTTCATCCATTCTATGAAGCTGCCAAATTAACATTCCTAAAGTAGAAACCAATTCCCAGTTTTTCTACTTATAACCTGTGATTTAGGGTAAGTCACTAACTTTTTGGCCCTCAGTTTCCTCATCTTTAAAATAGGAAAGTAGACTAGATGACCCCTAAGGTCACCTCTGGCTTTAAGTCTGTGATCCATGACAGGTTGGTCCTAGAGAATGGATGAAATGTTTCACATGGTCCTTTTAATAAACAGATTGGAGGACTACAGGCGTGGAGTGTTTCATATTTTGTCAGACAAGGTTTCTATGTTGACTGGTTTTGCCTAACTAGTTTTCTGTTATAAGAGAGGGCTCAGTGGTGGAGGGAGGGTATATTCAGAAATGACTTTGACAGTAAAAAGGAAGAAATAAATAAAAGTGATTTTAAATTATAACTCTGTGATCCTGTGAACAACTGTCAAACGACGTTCCTTTCAGTATGTAGGGTAGCCTTTGAGCCGTTTTTTTAGGGTATGATTAGTGAGTTGCTAAAGACAACGCAGTTTACTTCATTCACATTTGCACGTAGCAGTGAGTATATTTGCTAAATATAAACATCTATTCCCATTTTGTACAATGTTGGAAAGTATAGTATCACTAAAATTATGTGATTTCCAATTCTATTTGCACATAAATTGCTCACTTTTTTGTATCATGTGATCGCTTTGTTCCAAGAATGACTTCTACTCATAGTAAAGTATTGATTATATTAATCCATACCTCTAGACCAGCTTCTCTTAGACATGCTTAGGAATACCAAAAATTTAATATTAACATAGCAATAGAAATATAAACTATGTAGATCAACATGGCAATAAAAATGTAAATATGAAGTTCAAAAATATCTCAGTTCCAAATATGTTTTTGGCATAGTCTGTCACTATGCTATATTAGCATAGTTCATTGATTGCATTGTATCCCTCATCAGTACAAGAGTGTTAGAGGAGGCATCATATTTTACTCCTATTTGTATTAGTAAAATGAGGTTTTGTAGTCAATAAAAAGAAGAGACTCAAATTATATTGTAGAAAATAATGTGAATTATTTGTTGTGAAGAGAAGCTACTTAAGAAGAATGTGTCAGAAAATGAGATTTGAATATCAATATGCGGGTTTCAGACATGGATATGACAAGCTCTTGGGACACAATTGCAGCACTGGGGCCTGGACTAGGCATGTCTTATCAAAAGAACTTTAAAATGAAAATGGAGGGGAATGGAGAAAACTGCCTTACACATACATACATACCTACATACAGTAAACCAGATATCACACAATAATAGTATGTCTTTATTTTTTTCTGTGCAGGGCACCTAGGTGGTGCAGTGGATAGAGTGCCAGGCCTAGAGTCAGGAAGACTCAACTTTGTGAGTTCAAATGTGGCCTTAGACACTTATTAGTGGTGTGACCCTGGGCAAGTAACAACCCTGTTTGCCAAAGTTTCCTCATCTGTAAAATGAATTGGAGGAAGAAATGGGAAACTATTTGCCATGAAAACCCCAAATGGGATCACTAAGAGTCAGATACACTTCCACAATAACAGATTTTGTTCTATGTATTTGCATATGTCGTTTCATTAGAATGAAAGCTGGGGGTGGGGCTTGGGGTGGGGGTGGAGAGAGTACTGTTTTGTTTTGGGATTTGTGGCCCTAGCTCTTAGCACAGTGCCAGAGTAAATGGTCATTGTTGTTATTGCTTTTATAGAACAGTAACAAGTATGATCTAGGAAGAAGAATAACAGTAGAAAGACCAATCATTCACAGGAGAAAAAGTCTAAGAACTATGGCAGTAATAGTGGGCAGAAGCACAGAATTGCTGAGTAGTCAGGGGACTCAGAGACTATTTAGTCCAACCCATATCTGACCACACATTCCCTCTACATCAGAAATTAACATGTAGGGCAGCCAGGTAGCACAGAGAGTAAGAGCACCGGCTCCAGTGTTGGGATTACCTGGGGATCGAATCTGGGCTCAGACACCTAGCACCCACCCAGAAACACCTGGCCGTGTAACCTTTAGCAAGTTACTTAACCCCAATTGCTTAGGGGCGGCCAGGTGGCTCAGTGAGTAAGAGCCCCAGCTCCAGTATTGGGATGACCTGGGGATCAAATCTGGGCTCGATACCCAGCACCACACCCAGAAATAACTGGCCGTGTTACCTTGAGCAAGTTACTTAACCCTGATTGCTAAAAAAAAAAAAAAAAAAAAAAAAAAAGAAATTAACGTGATCTGTGAACTCTGAGAAAATTGGCTAGATAATTATATTTCAATATAATTTGGTTTCCTTTTTAATCTTATGTATGTTACTGTATATATTTTTAAAAATATTCAAAGAAGGGATTCATCATCACCAGACTGCCAAAGGGTCTGTTTACACACACCCCCCCACCTCCCTGAATTTTGTCCTCTCCATATGTCTTAAAGACCTTTAGTGAGGGAGAAGCTGCTACCAGCAGAGTTAGCCTATTCCATTTTGGGTATAGAACTAATTATTAAGTAGTTATATGATTTTTTAAATTTTAATTTAGTGGTTTTTTTTTTAATCATGTCCAAATCTACCTTTCTACCACGGCTTCTAGTTCTACCTTTTGGTACAAGTTTAATTCTTGTCATCTTGGAAGCCTTTCCATTCTATCAGGGGAGATATTATGTGCACAGCCACACACGTATGTGTATATGTATATGTGCATGCATGTATATATGTTAGTGCACACACATATAAATTGTAAGATAGGGATTGTACCTGTGATCTCATTGGTATAGGGAACTCCTAGGTAAGGGAACTGCCTGTACCAATGCAGGATTCTCCACAGCTTCTCTTGGAGAGCTCCCTAGACCACTGAGTATTTAAATGAGGACCACACAAAGCCAATGTGTGTCCGAAGTTGGACTTAAAGTCTTCCTGGCTTAGAGGCCTATTTTTTATCCTTTATGCCATTTTGCCTCTCTTTAGAATAAATAAGAATAAATGCAAAATAAATAAAGGGTACTCAAAAATAAGGCAGTAAGGGAAATCATTAATTAGCATTTGAGGGAGTTAGCCAAGGTGTCATGTAGAAGGTAGCACTAAAACTGTGTGTTGAAGTAAGTTAGGGAATCAGAGAGGCAGAGAGAGGGGGGCATGCACAGGGACGGTGTGGCCAAGTGCAAAGCAGGAAAGACATGGAGTATTGAATGTTCAGAAGGTGAGAAGTTCATTTTGACCAGGCTATAGAGTGGAAGAGGAAGAATAAATATACTGAGTTTGAAAAGATAGGTTAGGGTCAAGTTTTGAAGTGCTTAAAAAATTAAACAAAGGAGTTTATATTTTACCCTAGAAAGTAATTTTAGTTAGTTGAGTAGACAGTAACATGGTCAGAATTGTATTTAAGGGAAGTCACTTTGACAACCATGTGGAATGTTGTTTGGAATAGGGAGAGACTTGAGCCAGGGAGATCAATTATGGGGCAATTCAGGTGAGATTCTGAACCGAGATAGTGGCTGGGTAAGTAGAAAGAAGGGTTCAGATATGAAATGATGTGGAGGTAAAATCAACAGGACTTGGCAACTATGGACATTGAGAGAGAGTGAAGAAGTGAGGATAATGTTGAGGTTTTATATATATGAAGTTATAATGGGATCCTAGAAGAGAGCTGGTGCCCTGACAGAATTAGAGAAGTTTAGTAAAGGGAAAGGTTTGTGGGGGAAAAGAATGAGTTCTGTTTTGGATGCCTCTGAGACATTCAATTTTAAATGTCTAAACTTTTGATGAACACAGAAAAGAGGCTTTACCTGGATATGTTAGATCTATCTGTAAGTCATGTGTATAGAGGTGACAGTTAAACCTATGGCAGCTGATGAGATTAGCAAAATTAGAGTAGAGAGAGGAGGGCCCAGGACTAAGACTTAGGGTACATTCACAATTAGCAGGCATAATATGAATGAGGAGTCAATGAAAGAGACTAAGAGAAGTTGTCTGGGCGAGTGACTGGAGAACTAAGAGAGAGCAGTATCATGACAATCCAGAGAGTAGAAAATACATAGATAGAACAGAGTTCTTAACTTTTTCATGAAGTCTAGAGAAACATACAGAACCCTTCTGAGAATAATATTTTTAAATTAACAAAAGAAAATACATAAGATTACAAAGGAAACCAAGAAGATGGAAATGTAGTCACCAGTATTAAAAAACAAAAAAAAAACCAAGTTCATGGAACCCTGATCTAGGAGAAGGTCGTCAGAAGTGTAAAGTTTAGCAAAGAGACTGAGAAGAATGAGATCTAAGAAAAGACCATCAGATTTGGCAATTACAAGATCATTGGTAATTTTGGAGAGAGCAGTTTCAGCTGAGTGATGAGGTCAGAAGAGAGACTGCAAAGGGTTGAGGAGGAATGAAGAGGAGGCAATGAGTCTTTTTCTAGGAGTTAGGCTGAGAAAGTATATATTATATGGATGATACTTAAGGAGAAGAGAGGGTCTAGTTAAGGTATTTTAAGGATTAAGATAATGTGTCTATGATTGTAGGAAATAACTAGTAGAACCGATTTGTCTCCCAGCCTTCCTGTCAAAGGTAGAAATATTCTAGTTGGCAAGAATAAACAGGAGATGGAAGCCTCCAGCATGAGAGTTTTCTTATAGGCTTCAGGAAAGGGATGGGCTATCAGTAGAAGGAAATTATTTACAACAGAAACAAGTGATAACAGGAGAGACTAGGCCTGAAAATTCAAGATTTTTTTCTGAGTTTTTCTACCGTTTTTAACACCCTGACAGGAAATAATAAAATATGGACCAGAATGATTTCCTCAAGAACAGGTTGTACCAGACTAACCATATTTCCCTTTTTGACAGAGTTACTAAACTTATGTTGAAATATTGTGGCCTATTGATAAAGTACTGGGCTTAGAGTCTGGAAAATATAGGTTCAAATACATCTTTAACAATTATTAGCTATATCATCCAGGGCAAGTGACTTAACATCTATGTACTTTAGCCAACATACTAGTCTTAATCTACCAAATTATAGATGGCTTATTATCTTCATTGGTGGAAGGAGTTAGCACATTGACAGTTTCTAGTTTTGAAGAATAAATAGCACAGCCATCTTTATGTCTCAGACTTACAGCTCAAGGTAATGCAATGAATAGAACCCACCTGAATATTAAGCAGATAGTTGACAAAGCTTGTGAGGGGGGAAAAAAGGAGAAATGTGAGCTAGACAATAGTATAATTGGATGGATTTTGGAATAGTTAATTGGCTGGATCTAAAGAACAGTTGCTGATGGTTTAATTTCACATTGGAAGGAAGTCTCCAGTGCAGTACCCCAGAGTATGGCTAAAGTCATAGATTTTAGATTTATCCTCATCAAATTTGCAGGCAACACAAATCTAGGAGAAATAATTAATATGTTGAATAGCAATCATGATTCAAAAAGCTCTGACAGAGATGAACATGTAATTTAATACAATTAAATTTAATGGAGTTAAATGTAAAGGTTTTCATTAGTTGAAACACATGAGAATGTTTAGTCTGACAAAGAGAAGACTTAGGGACATGATAGCCATCTTCAGATATTTGAAGGTTGCCATTGGAAGAATTAGATTTTTTTTTTTTTTGGTGATCCTGAATAGCAGAACTAGGAGCACTGAGACAGAAGACATAGAGTGGTAGAATTTCATTTTATAGAAGCATAAGGAAAAAGTGGACTCCAAAATTGTACAAATGGATTGTTGCCTTGTTAAGTATTGAGTTTCCTATTACTGGAAGTCTTGAAGTATAGACTGGGTGACCCCTTGTAGGGGGATGTTCTAAAGGGTATTTTTGGCAGCCACAGATAGAATAGATGGTCTTCTAACTCTGAGATTTTAAAATTCTATGTAATAGTCTGTATCAAATCAACCTATACTTTAAAATAAAATTTATGCTCAAATGGATCTCATCAGTGTGGAATTTCTCTTTAGTTTTGCAGATTTTAAGCCATTCATGACTACTCATCTTGGGTAACTCTTGCCCATGTATTCCTATAAATTCTCCACAAGGAGTACACTTAACATGTTGGAGGGAACTTCAGAGTGTAATAATATTCTATGACTTTCAGCCTTATAACAACACTGGTAATATTGATACTATAAAGATGGGCTTATGTTTCTGGAGAAAGTTTGAGAACATTAGAGGAGCATTTTGATGTTGTGCCACTTTTTTTTTTTTGAAAGTGATTTCCAATCTACTTTCTTCCTATTCAATCTGGAGCTCACCTTGTCTGTTTTATGCTGGCTATGCAAGACACATATACTGATGAATGAACTCTTTAGGTTGTCCATGTAATTGCATTACAATATGGACAATAGGCATTCTTATACATAAATAAAATGTTAATGCTTTTTCTTATGGAGACACTTAGGAAATTGTACTGGCCTATTTGATAATTAGCTTTTGGATTTGGGTAATGAGCTATAAACAAAGACTCAAATTGACAGCAAAAGAAACTTCTTTTACTAAACTGCCAAAGTGAGAAATGGCATGTAAGTATTTTTCTGGTTCATCTGAATTTGAAAAACCTTAGATATGGTAAACTGATGATCACTGTTCTATGTTACTCTAATAACCAAAGTTAAATTATTGTTGAAGTTTAAGATACAAGTAGCTCTAAAATCAAATCATGGGTCTGTTTTTTGACTATTTACTTTTTCTTCTTTTTTAAATCTCATTTCCTAATCCCATCAAACCCAGAAATGCTATTTTAGATTTTTATTACAGGTTTTTAGGTCTTTCATCACCTCCTCCTTCCACCGAGATTCCCCACCAAGTTCCATCTCCTTTAAGATTATTTCCTTTCTACTATGTATTTATCTGGTGGCACCATGAATAATGTGCTGGGTCTGAAGTCAAGAAGACTCATTTTCCTCAGTTCAGATTTGGCCTCAGACACTAGCTGTTTGACCCTGGGCCAGTCACTTAGCCCTGTTTGCCTCAGTTTCCTCATCTGTAAAATGAGCTGGAGAAGGAAATGCTCCAGTATCTTTGCTGAGAAAACTTCAAATGAGGTCACTTGAACAATTCACCAGGGTGAAAACAAAGATAGCAAATTTGAGAAAAATGCATAAACAGGCATTGCATAAGAGACCCTGGAATTTAAACTTTGTTTTGGCACAGATTTTTCAGTAAATAAGTTTACAAACCCAAACTAAACTGATTGACATTTAAAAACAGATCTTAAAATAATCTGAAGGAAACAGCCTGTATTTTTGTTTTCATTTTCAAAAGGCAAAAAGAAGGGAGTCAGAATCCATTTTAGAGTAATGAGGAAGGTAGTTTGTAGCCCTGGATCTTCCCCCTTATTGATTGTGTGACCTTGGACACATCCCTTTCTCCTCTCTGGGTCTCAGTTCCCTTATTTGTGTAACAAAAAAGTTGTACAGATTATCTCCAGTGTTTTTTTCGATTCTAAATCCTATAATTCCGTAGCCTTGCTATTGATATTTTAAAATTACTTATTTCCTCCTCAAAACCAGTAAGGCTGTTAAAACTTTTTAACCATTTTCTTCTGGATTAGTGAAGGAAAACCTCTATCAGTGAATTTATACTCGGAATCCTTGCAATTTCTGTAGCAAAAACAAAGCATTGAAGAGAAAGGTCCCACAGAAGTCGTTTCCCAGTGAATACAAGAGTGTGGAAACCCGTGCAGCAAGTTGCCAACAATTTCCAGTGGGAGGCTGGGCAAAGACCCTTGATCTGAGGCACTCCCCGTCTGGCACGGGGAGGGTAAAGAGAATTCAAGCGCCATCCAAGAGACCCAGTTATGCAAGGGCAGCGCGGGCCCCGTCAGAGCTTCTGAGGGTGGGTTGTCCCGATTGGCAGTGACTGCTGAAGGAGGAGCAGGTGATGGGTTGGCCGCAGAGGCAGCGGCACCCGCCGCCCTTCTCGTCCCTAAATTTGCAGCTGCAGCTCCCAGTGGCTGGGCAGTCTCTACTGTACGTCCGGTAGCTTTGAGCCAGGAGCAGCAGCCGCAGGCGCCAGCAGCATGTCTCTGGAGTCGGGGCTCAGCGGGAAGCTCCTTAATGACCTACCCGATACATCTCCGCTGCTGCAGCCCGGCATCAGCGAGCTCCGTCGGCGAGCAGAAGCGGATCGTGGCCAGAACTGGCCCATGCCCCTCACGAACGCTTTCCTGCTGAGGTTTCTTCGCGCCAGGGATTTTGACCTGGATCTGGCCTGGAAGGTAAGACCCAAGACAGCCGGGCGGGGACTAGGAAAAGGAAGTTGTCCTGTTCCCGGGAAAAGAGGCTCCCTCCCAGATGCTCCTTTGCCCTGCAGGCGGGGTCTGCATCCTCTAAATGCCTTGGCCTGAGGAGGAAACAAAACCTGGAATGGGACAGGACTTAAATCTTGGGAGAAGAGAAATTCTCGGAGGCCATATGTGGGAAATGGGTACTTCTCGTGTATACCGGAGAAATTTGATCTCTTATCTCCTTTGCTGCCCCAGGTGGGATTTTTAAATGACTCTTAAACTCTTTTGTGTGTGTCACCGACCCTTTGGCAATCTGGTGAAGTCAATGGACCCCTTCTCAGAATAATGTTTTAATTAATTGAAAGAAATGCCAAATTTCAGTTAGAGATTATTTAACATAAAGACGTTTATTTCTTGCCCAAATGCCCCCCTCCCCTTGAAATTCACCCACGAATCCCTCCATCAACCCCAGGTTAAGAACCCCTGGTTAAGAAATATGACTCTTACATTTACAGGTGGTTCCAGATAATGCTAACATGAGAATTTAATTAATTAATTAATGTTTTCAATTTTTTTTTTTTTTTTTTGCCCAATAGCAATGATAATTGGCTCTGGAAACCCGGTAATATACCTAGGCTCAGACTTCTTAGAAAGAGGTGTGTCTATGAGGAAGTTTGGGAGAAAGTTTTTCCACATGACAGGAGAAAGTGAATACTTGAATTTTGTTCTGGGTGGTTGTAGCAAAACATTGAATTCCAAATTTAAAAGTTGGTGGGAGTCAGTGACATTAAAATCAAAGGAGAGCAGAGTTCCCAAAATGCTCATTACTTTATAACATACTCTGATTTTTGTGTGTGTGTGTGAATAGCTAACAATATGAAAATTGGAGTCAAGAGCTGGCAGATTGAAAGCATTATTGCTAGGTGGTGTAAGAAGGAATATTACATCACTGGAAATGATGGAACTGAGTTTTCTTTCTTTCTTTTTTTTTTTTTTTTTTGCTTTTTGGAGGACAATTGGGGTTAAGTGACTTGCCCAAGGTCACATGACTAGTTTTTGTGCTAAGTGTCTGAGGCCGGATCCGAACCCAGGTCCTCCTGACTCCAGGGCCGGTGCCCTAGTCACTTGGCCACCTAGCTGTGCTGGAACTGAGTTTTCTTAAAGCAAATCTTCATTACTCAGAATAGGTGTACTGTACCATATCTGGAAGGCTAGTAATTTCCTATTTTTCCTCTGGTATATTCTCTACAAATACTTTCAGAAATTTACACTCATTGATGATAAAGAAAAAATATAGCCTTGCAAATGTATTTGTAAAAAGGCAGAATAATATTTGCATAGAACATCTACTTTTATTTCCATATAATGTCATCTATCCTCTGCCAATATTTGTGTTAAACTTTGATTATTGTTTTTCTTATGACTTAACAATTTGTCTTTCTTTTCTGTTTCTTCTTATTTCATTTTCACTCTGCTGGTTAATTCTTAGTCCAGATCCATTAGTGCCCATCATAGCAATATGTAGTGCTGAAGGAAGGTTGACTATGGAGGAGAGGGGTCAATCTACATGTAGCAGTAAAATTCCTCAGAGTTTTAGGAACCAGATTAAAATATAATTGAGAAATATTGAACAAAACAAATAAAAATACAGTACAACATAGGTAATGCTAGTTTGTGGTTTTCTAAGCCAATATGTGACCCCCCCCCCAGTGGTCCATTTTTATTTTTAGTTTAAAACCACTGGTAGGGCAGCTGGATTACATAATGTTAAAAATCTGGTTTCTAATGAGTCACATTCCATCTGTGTCTTCCAAGGCATGATAGCAAGGGGATGCAAAAAGAATATAAGGAAAGGGAGAAGAGAGGGTTTTTTCAGGTTGACCGAAAGAAATGGCCTGTTAAGAAGTGATTAATTTCAAAGTTTCAAAGGGAGAAAGCCTTCTGAATGGTATAAAAAGCACTAGATTGAGAGTTGAAAGACCTGGATTCTGGTTCTGACTCCACTCTAAATCAGTAGCTTTGTAAACTGATGCAATTCCCTTGATCTCTCTGAACCTGAAAGCTGAGGATAGCTAAAATGATGTTGAAGATCTCCTCAGGGTCTCAGATCTTATGATTCTAAATCTGTTATAAATAGTTGGGCATCCTATCTCCTAGAGCTAATAGTAACTAAGGAATTATTGAGGTCAATTCCATGCTCATCAGCCCAGAAAAAGAGAGATGAGTTTAGGCTCCTATTTCTCACAGTCTTTGGTTCATTAGAAACCCTCTTTCTCTCACTGATAGAAACATAGCTTAGGTTATGGCTCATGTCTAGGATTTCCTTATAAAAGGGAAAGGAAGAAAAGGTAATCATTGTAAAATATGAGGCAGGTATGTGTCAGGAAATTTATTTACACACAGTGTTAAAAATAAATGAGTCATAGCATGCCTTAATAAAATGATTTAAAACAGGTTTGGGAACTGCATAATTAGATTCTTCTGGAAAGCTGATTATTGAACCATTAGAAGAAACAAAACAATCTGAAAAACTACTAAATATGTATTTTACATTTTATCTTGGTTCAATGCTCTTTCCAAATCATTCCCAGTACCTGTCTACTTGTAAAATGACTAGGCTTGAACCAATGTTCTTATCTGTGGTGACCTTCTTCAAGAGCACTGCACTAGTTACTGTCCTTAAACCCCAGGGGTTCTTATCATTTTTCGTGTGTATTCTAGACCCCTGTCACAGTCTAGTGAAACCTTCTGAGAATAATGTTTTTTAAATGAATAAAATAAAATACATAGGAGTACAAAGGAAATTGATTTATTGACATAGTTATTAATTTTTTAAAAGTTCAGCGCTATTCATAATTGTTAGAACTCTCTCGCTTCTCAAAATATCTTGTATTTACTTTTTGTATATTATACCGGAAATCCCATCAACCCCCAGGGATGAATGTAAACTTTTGGAGGCCAGGGACTACTTAATCTTTGCATTTGTAATGCTTAGCTCCTAATGCCTAGACTAGCATGCAGTGTAGGCATTTAATAAAGGATGTTTTAATTGAATTAGGTAGATGTTGGTGCTACTGAAGGAAATAGAGAAGTCAGAAGAAAGAGCAGATTTCTGGGAAATACTAATAAGTTTGAAATCTGAACATGTTGAATTTGAGATACCTATCAGACATCCACGTTGAGTTGTCCTAAAAGTAGTTGTAACTGTGAGTCTGTAACTCTAGAAAGGGTCACACATTTCTCTGTGTGTGTGTGTGTGTGTGTGTGTCTGTATATATGTATATAAGTATATATGCATACATGTTTATATATTTGTATGCATGTATAACAGGGGTGATCCAAGGAACTCCCATTTTGCTGATAGGCTCTAGGCCAAAGGACTTAGGGTGTCAGAGAAGAGAGTATAAAGAGATAAGCAAAAGAGCAGAGGACTGGTGAGTCCTGTGTCCAAACAGACTTGGAGAGCAGGTAGTGTAGAGTGTAGTGAAAAGGATGGGAGCTAGCATAGGAAACAGAGAAAAGGTAGTTTAGAGAGGAAGGAGAACCAGGAAAATATAGTGTCTCTAAAGCCATGGGAGAAAAAGAGAAGGCATGAGGAAGGTTTTTAAGGGAAGGGAATAAGCATTTATATAGCACTTACCTACTATGGTAAGCACTTTGCTTAGCACTTTTTTTCAAATATCTCATATTATCTTCACAACAGCCTTGCAAGGTAGGTGGTATTATCATCCCCACTTTACACTTTAGGAAATTGAGGCAGACAGTGATTAAGTGACTTTGCCAGGGTCACACACAGTGAATAAATGTCTCAGTAGAGATTTGAACTTTTTGACTCTGGGGTTGGTACTCTATCCACTACTCACAACCTGTTGCTGCGAATCTTGTCAACAACATTAGGTGTTGTCAAGAGGCCAAAGAGAATGAGGAGGAGGGGAGTGGTGATGAGGGTGTTACATTCGGGGAGTAGCTGCTGACTAATGACTTTTGAGAAAGCAAATTTAGTAGAATGGTAGGGACTTAAGCCAGGATGAGTAAGGATAAGTAGAATATAGATCATGAGAAAATTGAGGGATGGAATACAGGCAACTTTATTAAGAAATTTGTTTATGAAGAGGAAGAGAGAGATGAAGTAGTAGTTAGATGAGGTAGAAGAGTCAACAGAAGGCTTAAAAAAATTTAAGAGTGAATACCCGAGAGAGGAAGGAACCAATGGAGAGAACTCAATCAAAGATGTATGAAAGATGCATGGAACCACATATCAATAGAAGATGGGATTAAAGTATGGGCAGATCATCTGATCATAGACTTTGAACTGAAAGAGGCCTCAAAGGTTTTCTAAACAAATGCCTTATTTTAGAAATGAAAAAACTAGGGCCCAGAGAGGATAAATAACTTGTTCAAGGTCTTATAGGTAGTAAGAGGCAGTACCAGGATTTAAATTTGTGGGACAATGCCATGCCTTTTCAGCATACATTCGAAGATATATTACCACCACATTGATGTACATTTCCAGGCGGTCATAAAGAAGAATGATGAAAAGAAAAAAAAAGAGCAATGATGAAGAAAGGAAGTGGTAACCGAAGGAAGACTTTCCTTGCATGCAACTTTAGCAACGAATAAGATTGTCAGTTGTTTTCATTCAACATCCAGTTGGGTAATAGATTTAAAGGATGCCTAGTTGATACCTCCCCTCCAGCCCCTCTTTATTTTACAAAGGAAGAAAAGAAAGGCCAAGAGTGATCAAGTGAGTTGTCCAAGATTATATTGGTAGCAAATAATGACCTGGGATTTTTAATCCAGGTCTTCTAATTCTAAATAACTAGCATTTATTACATTTATTACTAGGTGGTACTGAGGATAGAGCATTGAACCTGGAGTCAGGAAGACCCATCTTTGTGAGTTCAAATCTGGCCTCAGATGCTTCCTAGCTGTATGACCCTGGGCAAATCACTGTTTGCCTCAGTTTCCTCATCTGTTAAATGAGCTGGAGAAAGAAATGGCAAACCACTCTAGTATCCTTGCCAAGAAAACCACAAATGGGATCGCAAAAAGTCTGACACAACTAAAATGACTTAACAAAATCTCCATGTTATATTTTCTGCGTGATTTATTTAATTAATCCAAAAATACGGCTAAAAAAATGTGACACAAGACTACGTTTGCTATTGTACCATGTCTTCCAGGAAGCAGTTGGTTAATTTGAAGCAAGTACTATGTTGCAAATCAACTGGAAATGAATCAAGGCCTTTGAATGGTTCTCTTTGCTTTTCTGTGAAGGAGAAGAAAAGGGAAAAGGTGAAAGTTTGAAAACAATTTTGTTTTTCTTTTCTTTCACTGCCTCCCTGTACCTCTTAGTAATGTGAACATGTTGATTGCTTGAAGATTTTTTAAGTATTTCAGTTAAATTAAAATATCAAGGAATCCCAGCTCTCTTGATCATGAGTTCTATTAAATTGATAAAGTGTTACTATAATTAAGTATTCTTCACTACAATTTGAAACAAATTTTATAGTCTTCAGGATACTTGGGAAACCTCTGCTGACCATTATTTACATAGCCCCTCCCAAGCTTGATAATTAAGTAATTCCTGTGCCGGGCTTTTTCCTAGCATAAACAGCTCTAGTTTCTTCAACATTTTCCCCACAGAACCCGATTTTCAATCCTCTGCTTTCCACACAGCCTTTCCTAATATTACATATTTTGCTTATGCCCTCACTTTCATATTCCTCATTAACTAGAAATATTCCATATAAAAACATTAGACTTTCTGTTATATTTGAGTGATTTCACACAGTAGTATGGGAATATATTCATGTACAAAGGATAAATAACTAAAACAAAATGACATTTTAAGTGATTGTTTACTTATTTTTCATCATAGCAAAGAGGCTTCACAATAAAGGACATTCATGCAATGCCAATATTTTTCTCCCTTTGTGCCTGTTCACTGAATTATTTGAAAGTTGCTCAGTAGTGGTTAATAATTTATTTGCTTGCACTAGAACTTTCTATCTAGCAGTTATTGGAAAAGAAAACATATTCCAAACTAGGCTTTTCCATTTGTAGAAGGAAGGTACCAACAATGGCATCTTCTGTGCACTCACTATTTTGAAAAAAAGGCAGCATGGCTGGTGGAGGTACCCCATGACTTTGTTTCTAATTCTGTGCTCGATCTTATGCTTTTGGTCACTGCTTTGTCTAGTCTCTGCTTTCCACTTTGACAAATGAAAGGATATTATATTATAAAGGGGGTTACCTTGTAGCAAAGTAGACTGAATTTTCCCCTAGAAACAATGTTATAATTGGAGATTACATCCTTGATAAAGGATTCTATTTCAAGTAAACCATAGAGCAAGTTGAGAAGATTAAGACGTTTGACATGAGCTTCTTTACCTTCCCTCCTCCATTCTTCTCAGCTTCATCTCTCTCTTGAAACCATGAAGGCGAAAACAGATGATGTTGATCCGGCTTGACTGTACATCTTGTTTATCCTTCATTTTTGAAGAGAACCAATGATGTCTTGACTTATTCATGAATTAAGGGAGGCAGAGTTACTCAGAGTCATCATAGCCTCACTCTATCTTTCAAAGTCATCAAAGCCCAGTGACAATACAAAAGTCAGGACAACTGGCAATGGCCCAGGATGCAGTGGATGACAATAGCATCTTCAATGTCCAGCTAAGTTCTACATTGCATAGTGCCCGCTTCAGCTGCCTTCATGGCTGTTGGAACAAGTTGTTTTCATCTTCTCATTCTGCTGAGAGAAGTCTTCACATGCTTTAGGCAGACATCCCCCTATCTCACTAATGAGTTTGAGGCCCATCTGTTTCCCTCAACCTGTTTTAACCTGTTTGTCAAGAAAGTTTATCAGGGTGTGGCCACTGAGCATGCTGCACTTTCTTGGAGCCATAGGCGAGAGTTGAGTGCAAAGTAGACACCAAAGATGGGTAAACAGCCCTGAAAAGAGCTTGACAAGCCCTCACACCAGAGGTGCTAGTCCTCCCTGAGCACCCCTTACATCATGGCTGTACCTTACATCTCCAAAAAAGGATTGGCACTATTTTATTTCTGTACCACACACAGCTAGGTGGCACAGTGGATAGCACTTGGGTCATGGAGTTAAGAAGACTCACCTTCCTATATGGCCCTTGGCAAGTTACTTAACCCCTGTTTCCTCATCTGTAAAATGAACTGGAGAAGAACAGTTGGACACAACTGAACACCATAATAAATATGCATATGGGGCAACTGGGTGGCACAGTGATAGAGCGCTGGGCCTGGAGTCCAGAGGACCTGAGTTCAAATTTGGCCCCAGACACTTGACACGCTTGCTAGCTGTGTGACCTTGGGCAAGTCACTTAACCCCACTTGCCCTGCCTTCCCCACCTCCAAAAAAAGACCAAAAAAAAAAGAAAGATGCATATATATTTTTACATTTGTGCTAAAGGAATGTCTTTATATAAGGCAATCTCATGGTATGGTGGTCCAGTAGAAGCTGCCAGACACATAATGCCCTGAAAGATGTCTGTATTTCACCTCATTGTTCAGTTTCGCAATATCATTACAGTATATATTAGTTCATTTAACTTGCATAATTTGGGAGTGAGGGTAATTCTCATTAAATGGAATACTGTGATCAAAAAACTTTTTTAACCTGAGGGTAGCATCTGTTTTATTTTATCCCAAATATTGTTCATGGCACATAGTAGATACTTAATAAGTGCTCATTAATTGATTATTATTCATTTCATTTTCCTCTGATAATAGGTGGAGTTATTTTGATGTATCATGCTATAAGATCACAGATTTAGAACTCTGAAGTGCCTTTACAAGTCACTGAATTTATCTAATCTCTTATGTCCTCCTGCCCTGCATCAGGCCTTGTAGCTGGTTCTCCAGGTCAGCTTACCGCCTGCCTTGCTACTTCCACCTTGAACTAATACCAGGAACCAAACTTCTAATATCTACAGCCTTACTCCCTGGAAGTTAATCTATCCATCTCCGGACCTTCCACTAAAGGCATAGTCATCTTGATTGAATGAATGCAAATTTCTTTAGCTGGTCTTAGGACTGTCTTCCCTAAAACCATGTACATACCTACCTCTCATCCTTTATGTTTCATGGCTAGATACAGTAATCAAATCATTGCTATCATTGCCTCTGGAAAAAAGTATGCCAGTTGACTTCCCTATCACTCTGTTTCCCATCCCTTTGACTCCATAGATAAAACTTTTTTTCCCCTTAGTCATCATTTTCAGTCAAATATTAATTAAACACTTAATTAATGCCAGGCATTGTGCTAAGCATTAAGGATGCAAAAAAAGTACAAAAAATAGTCTGCTTTCAAGGAGCAATGTCGAATAGAGACAACACAGAGACAAACTATAAACAGGATAGACTGGAAATGATCAGCATAAAGAAGACATAGAATTAAGAGGGGATTGGGAAAGGCTTCCTGTAGAAGATGGGATTGTAGGTGGGTCTGGAAGGAAAAGGGAAATGAAGAGGAGGAGATGAGGAAAGAGTTAGGAACAGATCAGGTTATGAACACCTTTGATCGATAGTGGAGGATTTCATATTTAATCCTGGAGGTGATAAGGAGCCAGTGGAGTTATTGCATAGGAAGGTGACACAATCAGACCCTATACTTCAGTTAAGTGGAGGAAACACGAGTGTGGGGATAGATTTGTCTTGTGGAAGTTAATCCACTTATCTTTGGCACTCTACCCTGGGACTGAGCCTTGGCACACCAGCCAGCAGGCTATTGCAGAAGGCCAGGTGTGACAAAATGAGAGCCTGAACAAGGGTAGTGGCAATGTCAAAGGAAAGGAGGGGTCATATGCAAGAGATGCTGTGAAGATGAAATTGACAGGCCTTGGCACCAGATTAGATAGGGGAGTAAGAGAGTGAGTAGTAAAGTGTGACTGCTAGGTGGTGAGCCTTGGTACCTGAGGGGATGCTGGTGCTTTCCCCAGTTGTAGGGAAGAGAGTTTTTGTTTCTTTAAAGGTAGAATGAAAAGATTGGGGGTGGTTGATGGGAGCAAATGCTAGGATTTAGGGAAGAATAATGACCTCAGAGGCTAAGCCAACTTGCTCACACAGTGCCTTTTGCCTGGGGAGGACTGTAATACCCTGACAATGCTACCGCATTTTGAGAAACCCAACCGACTTTGTCAGGACTAAACATAAAGGAAGGGGAAAAAGAGACATAGGTTGGTATGTGTCTGCAGTGTCAGTTGAGGAAGATGATCACTGAAGGTGAGAAGGAGGTAAGGCTGCTGACAAAATCACTTACAGCTGCCTCATGCTCCCAGGAGCACAGGTAGTGTTGGGGAGACACTAAACCACGCTGCGGTCATGGCATCCATCAGCCCACTGTAAGCAGTTGCCTAGCTCATGAATGAAGTCTCTTTTGTCCAGCTGTTGGCTAAAAGGATCCAAGAACTGTCGTTCTGGATTGTTGCCCCTCCCTTCTTGCTTGGGCAATTAGAGGAGGGCTAGATGAGGGGCATGGAGTGAGATGCTTAGTGGATGCTTTTATTTGACCATAATTGGTTTTTTACCATCATGAGTAAATATTTTATAGAACTAATAACCTTGGTGAGATGGTTCTATAAGAAACAGGAAGAAGGAAAATAGATTTAGAGGTGCAAGGATTCTTAGAGGTTATGTAGTTTTATTGCATGTTTTGACTGATGAAGAAACTGAAGCTTTGAGAAGTAAAATAACTTATTCAAGGTCTCACAGGTAGTGAGTGGTTGAGCCAGGATTTAGTTCTATGAATCCAGATACAGCACTCCTTATGCTGATGGAAGAATAATCCCTAGCAAGTGGGGATGGGTGGTTAAAATAAGCTTTTATTAGATACCTACAGTGGATAGAGCTCTGGGTCTACAATCAGGAAGACCCAAGTTCAAGTCCAAATTCAGACACTTACAAACTATGTGACCCTGGGCAAGTAACTTGACCCTGTTTTGCCTCAGTTTCCTCATCTGTAAAATGAGCTGGAGAAGGAAATGGCAAACCACTCCAGTCAGACATGATTGAAACAATTGAATAACAAAAGGAGAGGGGGTGGGGTAGAGCAGCCCACACTTGAATCTCACATCTGAACCCGTCAAAAGAAGGAAGCACACACACACACACACACACACACAGTTGGGTACAGGATACATTTCACTCAGTAAGGGATGGGAAGAAAAAGAAGCAGGGAAGAGAAATTAGAGGGAGAGTACATTAAGGGAAGGATCAGACCTAATCAAAACAAACTCTAAGGATGTACAAAAATAATTATAGTTCTTTTTGAGATGACAAAAAATAAGAACGTGAGGGGGTACCAATAATTGGAGAAGGGATGAATAAGTTATGGTGTACACATATGATGGAATATTATTATGCTGAACTCTTACTGGTGCAATGACCAGCCACAATTGCTGAGGACAAGTGATGAAGCATGCTGCCTACCTCCTGATAGAGAGGTACGAGATTGAATGCAGAATGAGAGAAATATTTTGCAAGACATGGCCAATGTGGAAATTTGTTCTGATTGACTATACATGTTTGCAGTGGGTTTTGTTTTTCTTTTGTTTTCAGAAAAGGTTCCCAAGGGAGGGCAGGAATGTGAGTTTAGGCTGATAAAAACAATTATTAAAAAAAAATTTTTAAGAGAATATTTTTCTCCTAACCAAAGCTATGATAGGGCTCTCCTTCCTTTCTCTTCTAATATTTTAAAATAAATTTTATTGATACTTTGCTTCTTATAGCATCCCATGTATCCTTATTTATTCCTTTCCCTTTCCCCCAGAGAGCCATCCCATATGATAAATAGTATATTTTGGACAGGAAAAAATCAAATTAAGCATTGAAAAAATCGGAAAAGACGTACAATGTGTAATCTCTGTGGACTTCCCATCTCCACAAAGAGGTAGGTTAGGAATGTCTTCTCATTTCTCTTCATTCTAAGCCCTGTTTGATCTTTGTAATTTTACTGCATTTACTTTTGGGGGATTTTCTTTCTCTTTTTTTAATCTTGTAGTTATTGTGTGTTTGTTTTCTTGGATCTGATTACTTCACTCTGTTTCACTTCATATAGAAGATCCAAGTCTCTCTTTATTCATCACACATCATTTTTTTTTGGCACAGCAATATTCTACTACATTCATGTACCACAGTTTGTTTAGCTATTTCTCAGATGATGGACATGTACTTTTCCCTAGTTTTTAGCCATTACAAAAAGTGCTGCTATAAATATTTTGTAATACATGGGGTCTCCTCAAAAGTTTTTTTTTTTAATGATATGACCTTTTATATTTAGGTCATGTGTTTATTTGTAGTTTATTGTGGGATATGACTTTAGATGTTGATCCAAACCTGATTTCTATCATATTTCTTTTCTATTTCTCAAGCTTTGATTGAATAGGGAATCTTTATCTAATAAGTATTTCTTGTCCTTTGGTTTATAAAAAACGTATTCTACTATGTTTCTTTGCTCCCGAATCTTGAATTCTCTTGATCTGCCAGTTTAGTAGGGGCAGCTAGGTGGTGCTAGGTGATAGAGTGCTTGGCCTGGAGTTAGGAAGAATCATCTTCCTGTGTTCAAATCTGGCCTCAAACACTTACTAGCTGTATGACCCTAGGCAAGTCACTTAACCCTGTTTGCCTCAGTTTTCTCATCTGTAAAATGAGCTGGAGAAGGAAATGGGAAACCACTTCAGGACCTTTGCCAAGAAAGCCCCAAATAGGGGCAGCTAGGTGGCACAATAAGTAAAGTATGGGCCCTGGAGTCAGGAGGACTTGAGTTCAAATGAGGCCTCAGACACTTAACACTTACTAGTTGTTTGACCTTAGTCAAATCACTTAACCCCAGTTGCCCTGTCTTCCCCCCTCCAAAAAGACAAAAAGAAAAAAAGAAAACCCCAAATAGTGTCTTGAAAAGTCAGATACAACAGAAAAACAACTTAACAATAACAAGTGAGCTTAGTAACCTCGCCAAAAAACAAAAATTAAGGCTAGTCTGATAGTAGCTTTTCTTGATGAAGCCATACTGACTTTGTGGTCACTGCTTCCTTTTCTAAATGTTCACTAAACCTATGTTTAATAATATTTTCTGGAATTTTGCCAGAAATCAGTCAGGTTCACTGATATATATATATATATATATATATATATATATATATATATATATATGGTTTTTAAACTCCATTCTCTCCTCTTTTGAAAATAAACCCTATTCTCTTTTGCATGTTGGTCAGTGACATGGATAAATATAATAGAGATCATGCTCATCAAATTTGCAGATTACACAAAGCTATAATGGATAACTAACACACTGAACATTCAGAAATATATTGACAAGCTAGAACATCAGAACTGAATCTAATTAGATAAAATTTATTGAGGTAAAAAAATCAAGATGAGATAGGCATGTTGTGCCAGAATTTCATCTATATCTGACAGTTTCAGTAGATTTTAAGATCCCTGTGAGTCAGCAGTGTGGTTTGGCACACAAGAAAGAAATATTAGATCATATTAAAAGAAGCATAGCATCTGGAAATAAGGAGGTGGTATTATCACTATTCTCTGTCCTGGTCTTGAAAACTTTACATAGGGTATTTGTGTTCATTTCTAGGTGTCAATTTTTTACTTTTTATTTCTTCTGTTTTTTTTTCTTCTATTTTTAACAATAAATATTATTGATGCCTTTTATGTTTGCATACATTTACACGTATATGTTTAGTCATTTCTGAATATTTCCTACTCTGTTCCTCCTGCCTTTAAACCTTCTCCCTTATTAAGTCCCCTCATAACAAGGAAAAATAGCTAAGCCAAGACAACTGATTGCAATGACCATGTTTGCCAACGTATGCAACATTCTGTTCCCTTAGTCCCAGGCATTTCTACAAAGATGAGAAACTTACTGCAGTTTTTGACATCTTTGCTAATTTTCAAGAGGTGAGGTGAAACTTTAGGGCTCTTTTAATATGCATTTTTCTTATTAATTATTTAGAACTTAATTTCATATAATACTTTTGAGTGGAGAGAAGAACAAAACAAAACTGATTTGGAGTAATTGGACCTGGGTTCAAATCCTGACTCTGCCTGTAATTTGAGCAAGTCATTTTAAAAACCTCTTTGCTCTATAGGTGATTGTCCTTAGCTTTTCTCTAAAACCTCAACTCATTTCAAGCTTTACACCTTTAGAGTATCATGCTACCATGTAATATCTTTTTTGTTTTCCTTGGTTCCATCTTCTATGTGTCTTTTAAACACTTAAATTGATTGATTGATTTCCTGTCAACTAATACAAATAGGCCTTTTTAGGCAATTTTCTGTTTCTTCCTCATAAATTGTTTCTCTTTGTGTCTTCAGAATTTCATTGTTGTTTTGTTGTTGTTCACTTGTTTCAGTTGTGACTGACTCTTTGTGACTCTGTTTTGGGTTTTATTGGCAAAAAATACTGAACTGGTTTGCCATTTTTTTCTCCAGCTCATTTTACAAATGAATAAATAAACAGCGTTAAGTGACTTGCTCAGGGTCACACAGCTAATGAATGTCTGAGGCCAGATTTGAACTCACAAAGATGAGGCTTCCTGATTCCAGGACCAGCACTCTATCCACTGGAAAGCTGGATTTGAAGTCAGAGAACATGGCTTCAAATTCTTGCTCTAGCACTCAGCTACCTGTATAATCTTGGACTAGCCACTTAATCTCATATATCCTTAGTTTCCTCATCTGTAAAATGGAAGTAATGAATTAGATTACCCCAAGGATCCCTTCCAGCTCTGAATCTATCATCCAATAGGACCTTCCTATTTCATCCTTGACTTCTGACTTTTTCTCAGATCTCCCACAACCTTTCAGACGTCTCAAACTGAATGTCCAAAAGATATCTTAAATGATACGTGTCCACAACAGAATTTGTTGTCTTTCCCCCGAACCCGTCTTCCTTCCAAACTTCCTTACTCTGCTGTCCAGGGCACTACCATCCTGCCAGATCCCCTAGGTTCACAATCTAGATGTCATCCTTGCCTCTTCACTACCTCTTTCCAACACTGCCTTCCCGAATATCCAATCTGTTGCCAAGACCTATTGATTTTACCTTTGCAACCTCTCTCAAATATGCCATTTTCTTTCCTCTGTCACTGCCATCACCTTGTTTCAAGACCTCATCATCTCACACATGGACCATTACAATAGCCCACTGATGGGTCTGTCTGCCTCAAGTCTCTCCCCATTCCACTCCATCCGCCATTTAACTACCAAAGTAATATTCCTATAGCACAGACCTGATCATGGTATTCCCCTCCCTTGTCCCCCAGTAAACTTTAGTGAATCTCCATCATCTCGAAGATTAAATGTAAAGTCCTCTTTTGGGCATCCAAAGCCCTTCATAACCTAGCTCCTCCTACCTTTCCAGTTTTCTTACACCTTACTTCCCAACACGTATTCTTCCATTCAGTAACACTGGCCTCCATTCTGTTCCATGAACAGGACACTTGGCTCTGGGCATTTTTCCTGGCTCTCCCCCATGGCTGGCATGGCATGTTCTCCCTCCTCATCTCTGCCTTTTGACTTCCTTGACTTCTTCCAAGTCCTAACTAAAATTCTACCTTCCACAGGAAGTTTCTCCCAACCTCTCTTAAGTCTATAGTTTTCCCTCTGTTGATTATTTCTCATGGCTTATTTATGCATATCTGTTTGTTTGGTATCTCCCTCAAGGGCAGGAGCTACCTTTTTTTCCTTTTCTTTGTGTTTCTAGTACTTAGCATAGTGTCTGGTGCATAGTAAATACTTAATAAATGCTTATGAATTGATGGAAATTTTTAATAGAATTTGTTTTCAAATAGCTTATGCTTTATTCTTTAAAATAAAATTTTACGTTTTCCCAATTATGTGTAAAAACAATTTTTTTAGCGTTCTTTTTCTTAAGTTTTGAGTTCTAAATTCTGTCCCTCCCTCCCTGCTCCTTGAGATGATAAGCTCCAAGTTATACACTTGCAATTATGTAAAACATTTCCATGCTAGTCATTTTGTGCAGGAAAATGGAAGGAAGGAAGGAAGGAAGGAAGGAAGGAAGGAAGGAAGGAAGGAAGGAAGGAAGGAAGGAAGGAAGGAAGGAAGGAAGGAAAAGAAACAAAGAAAAATGGATGATATGCATCTGTATTCAGACAACATCACTTCTTTCTTTGGAGGCAGATAAAATTTTTCATCATGAGTCTTTTGGGATTGTCTTTGAATCATTGTATTGTTGAGAATAGCTAAGTCATTCACAATTCTTCATGATACAATATTGCTGTTACTGTGTACAATGTTCTGGTTCTGCTCACTTTGGATGACTGATGTGCTTTTCAAAACGTTTTATTAGTGTTGTTTTCTTTTTCAGAGTTCGTTGTCACTACTTCTCTCTCTCCCCCTGTAACAAGTAAATACAGCTGTGCAAAATAAATCATATTGGCCATGTCTGAAAATGTATTCTTTATTCTATACCTGTTGTCCACTCTAACCCTTTTCTTAACTGACTTTCCCTTTAGAATTTTAGTCAGTGGGATCCTGTCTATACTTCCTTTGAGCTCTCTGAAATCTGCTCTTCAAAAATCTGGATTGTATATCAAACTATTCTCAGGGTTCCTGCTCCTCTATCACAAAGTCTAAAATAGAATGGTCACTTCCCTCCAAGTTTCCCATTGTTTCTGTTAGTTTCTCCTTGTTGGTAAGAATCAAATTGAGAATAGAATTTTCCCTTGTGAGTTGCTTTCCATTTTAAAAGATACATTCAGCTCCTTTTACCCCCTCTGATAATATTTTGCTAATTTCACTTCTTTCTTTCATATGTATTCATTTTTATTTCATCTTAAAAAATTCTAGTTCCATTTCAGATACTTTTGTAGGTGGTGTTTGAAAGTTCTGAAAGATATTCAGATTAAATTAAACAGTCCCTGCCCTCCTAAAACTCTACTGGGGTGTCTATGGGAGTGGGTGGGGTGGTATGTCCTACACAAATAACTATAATACTAATGGTACTTGTTAAGGACATAAGTGATATGCAAGGAAAAGATACACTGAACTCAGGATCAAAGAAGTTTTTAAATAGGAAAGATGACATTTGAGCTGATTCTTAGAGGATGGGCAAGATATAAGTTAATCAACATGCATTTATTAAAGGCTTACTATATACCAGATGGAATAGAGATGTTATAGAGAAGTCCAGAGGATTTCAGCCTGGTAGGAAATGAAGAGATGACAGGTCTGGGCACCCTCCCTCAATGGAGGTTCTTTTCTTTTTTTCTTCCAATATTTTATTTTAGACTCAAATGCCAGAACACAAATAGAGAATAGAGAAAAAAAAAACAGATCATAAACTTAAATACTGGAACTTAAATACAAAGTTAGAAAGAAACAAAAGCATGTCGTGCATAGCAGAACGTAAGAGAGGATTCAAGATATGTAACAAGTTTTCATTTCAAGAAAGACTATATAATAAATAATACCCATTGAGTTAAGAATTGGCCATCTTTTCTTTGCTTCCTTGTGAGTTTTCTTTTGTACTCTGCTTGGCACTTTTTTGTTCTTTTTTTTCCCCATCTCCTCAACCCCCTTCCTCCCAAGAAGGTCACAATAAAGTTTAAATGTGTTTCTCTGTAGCTATATATATATGTGTGTGTGTGTGTGTGTGTGTGTGTGTGTGTGTGTGTGTGTGTGTGTGTGTGTATATGATACACATATACATATATGTTCCCAAACCTATTCTATTCCTGATCTTTGTTTTTATGTATATGCATATCTCTTGTTTCCTATCCCTCCTACCTCCTCTACTCTACTTTTACCCACTACCTTGCCCTCCTGTGACTTGCCTACTCCCCTCCAAGGATCCCTCCCCTATCATCCCATTCCCATAAATCTAAACACCCTTCTATACCCCTGTTTACCTAATTCTCTCACCCTCCCCTCTAAAGATCCCTCCCTTGTCCTGTCTCCCCTCCCTATGCCCCTACCATTTTATTTCTTCTGAATTTAGAAGACTTCTATACTCTTTTAAATATATGTGTATTGTTCTCTCTTACACCCATTCCTGATGAAAGTAGGTGACCAGAACTACCAGCCCTCTTCCCCCAACTAATTCCTATGTATCAGTTCTTTCTCTTACACCTCATTTGTATAAAATAATTACTCTTTTTAGATGTTTCTAAATGGTTTTCCTTTTTAAATTTATATCATGCCCAAGTTTTCTCCAGTCTTTCTCATAAACTACCCAATTATTAACAAAAATCTTATACAGAAATTTTACATTCATACACACACACATACATATATATATATACATATATATATATATAGTACACAGTCTGTCCTTATGGATTTGTTATAATCAGTCTTTGTTATGTACCTTATATTTATATTAGTTCTTGTATGTTGAATAGTCTATTAAGTTCAGGTTTTTTTAGATAAAGTCTTGAAAATCTGAGTGTTTATCAAATGTCCATTTTTTTCCATTCAAGATAATAGTTAACTTTGCAGGATATGATATTTTTGGCTGGAGCCCTAGTTCTTTTGCTCTTCTATATGTTGTGTGCAATACTTGAATGTCTCTGCTGCTAGGTCTTGTTTAATTCTAACTGTGGTACCATCATATTTAAATTGTTTTAATCTTGATGTTTTAATATTTTTTCCTTGAGCTGAGGGTTTTGGAATTTGACTATGATATTCCTATGGGTTTTCCTCATAGAATCTCTTTTAAGTGGTGATTGATGATTTTTTTTTTTCTATTTCTACTTTCCCCCCTTGTTCTAATGCTTCAGGACAATTTTCTTTAATTATTTCTTGTATTATTGTATCAAGATTCTTTTTTTGATCATAACTTTCAGTGAGTTTAATTATTTTAAAATTTTCTCTTCTTGGTCTATTCTCCAAATCTTTTGTTTTTCTTGTTTCATTTTTTTCTATTTTTTCATTATTGATATTTTGTTTAATCATTTCTTGCGCTCTTATAATTTCACTGACTTCACTTTGCCCAATTCTGATTTTCAAGGTGTCATTTTCTTCCTCAAGATTCTGAATCTCCTTTTCTAGTTGGTTGACTTTCCTTTCATACCCTTCTTCTTTTTCTTGAATTGTTCTTCTTTTCTTTTTAGTTTTTCCTTCATCATTGTCATTTGATTTTTAAAGTCTTTTCTAAGGTCTTCTATAAATTCTTTTTGGACATATGACTATTTGACATTACTCTTTGGGGATTTCTTTACTTCAGTTTCCTCCTCTGAAGATGAACCCTGGTCATCTCTATTCCCATAATAGGTTTCTATAGTTGGATTATTTCTCCTTTGTGGTGCATTTTTGTGGGTGTGTGGTGATAGCTTAGTTATATGTAGTCACCCCTAGCCCTGGGGTATGGGAAATGGGGCCTCTTATCCCATATCTTCAGTTCTTCCCTCCAGCCTGACACCAAAGTCAAACCTCCAGCCTCCTGTAAGTGCCCGCAGCCAGGGCCTTTCTGCCCCTCTTCTTCTGCACTCACCAGGCAGGTGCTGGTTCTTTCTCATTCCTACTGCTCTTTACCTTTTCGGACCCAGACACCCTCTCAAACCAACTAACCCTAGGACTTGCTGCTTATTGTTTTAAGAGGCTTATGGTTTGCTGTTAAAATGGAATCTATCCTGGAAGTGTTTACTCTTCTCGGGGACCAAACCTCCTCCTGGGATTTTTCTACTGATCTTCTCAAATTGTCCCAGGGGGACTCAGGTTATGCCCCTGTTCTTATTTATCTCCACCCACACTTTGTTTGCTCTAAGGTGTTATTTTAACTCTTTTGTGGGGAAAGATCTTGAGAGCTTGGAATTTTCTGACCTACTCTGCCATCTTCCCAGAATCCTCTCCAGTGGAGGTTCTCAAAAGAATCTTCCACACTTTCAACTGAGGGAGGAACAGCAGAGGCAGAGAATACTGACAAGGTCTGAGTTCTAGGGCTGATGTGATGTTCTAGGATGAAGAGTGTGATGGACTACAGGTTCCATTTAATTTTAACATGGGCTCGTGTCGAAGAAAAACTAATAATAACGTACATTCTGCTTTAGACACACATTTGCCAGAAACAAAGAGAAATCCAGAGGAGTACAGTCTGGTAGAATATAAATTTTCAAAAGGCAAGGATTTGCAATTTGATTTCCACTCATAAGCATTTCAATAGATTTCAATAAGATTTCTCATAAGAATTTCAATAAGATTTCCATAAGGAACCTTGTGAACATAGGAAGTATGTGTACGCAGTAGTGCATTTTAGCTGTAGTGTACAGTTTGTGCAAGGGATTAGAGTAAAATAAAGCTGGAAAGGTAATGTAGTGTCAGATTTATGGAGAGCCTTGAATGCTAAATTAAGGAGTGTAACTTTTAATTCAAGAAACAAAGATCTCAAGTGGTGAATCAAATCTGCCCATGAGGAATATTTATTTGGCAACCATGGAGTAGTACTGAGGTAAGAAAATAATTTATGAGACTATTGCACCAACTGAAGCATGTGGTAATGAGGGTACTAAAGTAGAGATAATAGGAATAGAAAGGAGGGGGTGGGGGTAAAGATGCATGTAAGGTGGAATGGAGATGAAGTTCATAACCTATTAACTGACCGAAGAGAAAAAGCAGAGGGAAGAGTCAAAGGTAGCCCCAACGTTATGAACCTGGGAAGCAGAATGAAAGGAACTACTGACAGAAATAGGGAAATCAGAAAAAGGTAACAGGCTTTGAGGGAAATAGAGTAATTATCATCATAATTTAACTGCTGTCTCTCTGTTGTATCCTCTGCCCCTACTAGCCTCTAAACAAGTCTTGGTCTATTTAACTGTCTTATTGTTTATATGTTTGTTTATTCATTAGTTTATTTATTTCTGTTGTCTCTCGTGTTATAAGGTTAATTTGTTCAGTTATCTTTGTTCCTCCAAAGGACAAAAAAATATGTGAGCTAGATGGGAGGGGAGATGCTCAGATAAATAACAGTGATTATTAGGTTAGCACAAAAGTTAGAAATCTTATGAATATGCAGTGACTACAACAGTGCAAGTGGAAAGAACGATCACCAAAAAACAATCAAAATTAAATGCTATAAAATGACAAAGAACAAGCTTGATTCCATAGAAAAAATGAGACAATACTTTCCCCATCCCTTTGCAGAAATGGGGAGTTCACAGATGTGGAACGTTGCATATCATCTGATTTTTTTTTTTGTTTTCTTGATTTTTTTTCTTTAAAAAATTTCTTTTTTATATGGCATACAAAGAGAAAAGTAAAATCTTTCTTGCCCTCAAGGAACTTACTTTCTATGAAGGAGAGAAGATGTATGCATATAAGAATATAAAAGCTATGTATATATAAAATTAATACAAATATAGTGCCTTTGGGGGATCCTAGCAACCAGAAGGATCAAGAAGAACCTCATGTTGGAGGTGGTGTTTGAACTGAACTGCTGAGCTTTGAAGAAAACTTGGGTTTCTAAGAGGCAAAGGTGAAGAGTTTGTACATTCCAAGGATGAGCAACAGCCTGTGCAAAGAAAATAAGAGTCTATCGCTCAGGGTGACAAATCATGGGTTACATCTAATTTTAACACAGGTTCACATGTCAGAGAAAAAACTATTAATAATGTACTTTGTGCTTTAGGCACAAATCTACTGGAAACTATCTTATTTAACATTTGTTATATCTACGTATTTTCTTTCTTAGAGAAGAATGACCAGTTATGTTCCTTCTCCCTTCTCCCATCCCCCTCCCCACCACTGTGCCCTTTTATATGTCTGTCTAAACCCTAAGACTATATGTCTGTCTAACCCTAAGAAGTAATGTCTCTAAGAATCTTGAACAAGGAATAGTTACAGTTCGGGGTTATGATTTCAGAACCATAGTCACTACTCATTTCCTTCCCAAATTATTCCTCTCTGGGATTTCAAGGGTTTCCTCCCAGCAATTGATATTGATCAGTATCATAATGTGGTAAACTTTGCTGAATGTAAAAGAGTGAATCATTAGCTTCTTGGCTTCAGGAGATGGGGAAAGAGAAGACATCTTTTAGATTGAACAATATGTAGCAGCAAGCACCCCAAGCATCCTCAGGGTGGCTGCCACCACAGGTTCTTGGATCTGCTTTGATAAAGGAAAGCAACTCAAAATGGGTTAACAAGCTTACTTTAATCAGTCAGATACATATCATTTACCTTGTTCAGGGGAAAAAGGTCAGCACCCCAAACTTCAGAATATACAGACAGAATTATCAAGACAGAAACAGATCAAGTACACAGCTTTCCAAACTGTGCAACCATTACATCCATACCAAACAACATCTGGGTTTCAAAGCCGGGGGGCTCTGGACAATGGCTAGCCCAGAGTTTCATCAAATCACAGAACACTTCTCAAAGTGAGCCCAAAACAAAGCTACACATCAGGGCTTATATAGCCTTCTCCTGGCTCAGAGAATGTAACAACCTTATTGACTCACTGGCCAATCAAGAAGTATCTACTGAAAAACAAGCCTCCCACCCTAGGCTCCAAGTGCACTTTAGTCTAGGGGCAGGGAAGATCTTAAAAATTTACATTTCCATTACATAGCCTAATCACCTCAGTAGGTGGAGGCTTTGATCTTAACCAGACTAGAGTTAAATTTGGTTATGCTCTTAATTTATTAAAATCAAATTTAGGTAATCCTCTTTAGGTTGGGGTTGTGGGAAACTATGGGAGGAATTTTGTAATTAAAAGTAATTAAAAAGTAAATTAAAATTAAATATTTACTTAAGTATTTAATTTTATTAATTAATAATTAATTAATTAAAGTTTAAATATTAAATTAAAATTAAATGTTAAAATAAAAAGTTAAAAAAGTAATTAAAAGTGCTCTTCCTGTCTTTGAGTGATAGTAGAATGTGGATCAGAGGTGACTGGTTCTAGTCAGAGCTGTGATCTAGCAGAACCAGGCTTCTGATCAGGTCCGGGGCTAGAGGCTTGTATGTATGCTTGAGGGGAGCATGACATGGGCAGTTTGGGAGGTTTCACCTAGCCAGTGGAGAACAAGGAGGGGAAACTCTAATGGAAGCAGTATGAAAGGGCTCACATTTGTCTGAGTCGGCATACTCCATTAAGGGAACTTCCCATTTATTCAGAAAGAATAAATGCAAGATAAATGTAATGAAAACCTTCCTGGCTTTCCAATGAATATTATTTATTCCTACACTAAGAATATTCCTCACAGGGTGGGGAGGGAGGGAGAAATAAAGTACACAGCAGAGAACAAAATAAAAGTTGGAAGCACAGAAAAGCAGGAAGTTTTGAAAATGATATGTAGTATTTATTACATAGTTGTTTTTATTTTTTAATTTATTTTTGCTTTTTAGAGGGCAGCTGGGGTTAAGTGACTTGCCCAAGGTCGCATGGCTAGTGTGTGTGTGTGTGTGTGTGTGTGTGTGTGTGTGTGTGTGTGTGTGTGTGTATGAAGTATCTGAGGCCGGATCCGAACCCTGGTCCTCCTGACTCCAGGGCCAGCACTCTATTCACTGCCCCACCTAGCCACCCCTACATAGTTGTTTATTTAAAGCAAACAGTGTGAAATGGAAATTCATAGTGTTATATTGAATCCTCTTTTTATGCTGTGCTGTGTACATAGAAATGTTTTTTGTCTTTTTGTATTTAAGTTCAAAATTAATTTTAAGAAGAACAAAACACTAAAAAAATCAAATTTAAAGTTACTTCATAGATTTGTCTCTTCATATAAGGAACTCTCAAATTGTGGATTGACTTTGAGTCATACTTTATTTTCTGCTCTTATTTTCTTGCTTTCTGCTGCTTCTTTCAAAGCCTGCACTTAGAGAAAAGTGACTTGAGCTAATAAGTGCAGTAATGTCATTTATAACCCTGTTTAAAATTATAGTTAAATTTTTAAAGCCTTAAAATCTTAGCTTTTGTTCTACCACTTTCCTGAAGGGAAAAGTATGGAAAAAAGCTTTAGGATAGAAAAAAGATTGTATTTTTTCAGTTGAACTAAAAAGAAAATTTTTATTATGGTTTCACAGAGGAAACACTTTGCTGGAAGTGAGCTACCTTAGACCCTTACTTTGCTGTATTGAATCAAACCTTTTTTCATAGTAAACAAACAGTAAGCACAATTGAGATCTTATATTATATCTTTCAGTCACTTGTATAATGCTAAAGATGTGACTTTCTATGGGATATGGTTTAAATCTGCTAATTTCCCTCTGATATCCTCATTACAGATACCCTCTGTGTTCATGTAGATTATTCTCATACAATTTTTTATAGATAATATGACAGAACTGTTCAGAAATAGGTACTGTTGCTAATGACCAATCAATGTCTGTCAGTCAGTCACTCAGTAAACATTTATTAAATGTCTATTATCTGCCAGTCACAGTGCTAAATGATGGGGGCACAAAAAGAGACAAAAGAATATCCCTACCCTCAAAGAGCTCATAATCTAATGAAAAATAGGAGAAAACTGCACTCTATCACAGAGTACACTGAATATTTTCCCATCAGTCAGTAAGCTCCAAGCATCAGTTTTAAGCTAAATTTTGTATTACGTAAGCAGGATGGGTACAATGGAATTACACAGAGCCATAGGGAAAGACAATGATTTCCACATCAGAGAACATATAGTTGAAGGGGAAGATCAATATCAAAACAGGAAAGAAGCTGGTTAACTCTGGAAACTGTAGGAGACATCTCAAACTTGCTTTTACAGGCTTTAGCATGTTATGCGACATGATTGTAGTAAGTTAATGGCAATAAGAAAATTAAGCCAGAAATTCTCTTATTACAGAGAAGGTAGTCATTCTTGTTTTCCTGGTTGCCTTTTAGAGGAAATAATAAGGTCATTCTTACTGGGTTTAATCCAGCTGTTTTTTTCAATGTTTGTTTTCTCTAATTCCATTTCTACTTTTTTTTTTTTGGAATGGGGAAGGTAGGGCAGTTGAGGTTAAGTGACTTATCCAAGGCCACTAAGCTAGTAAGTGTTAAGTGTCTGAGGCCAGATTTGTACTCAGGTCCTCCTGACTCCAGGGCCGGTGCTCTATTCACTGTGTCACCTAGCCGCCCCATTTCAACTTCTTCAAGAAGCAAATCTGGAACTGTGATGTTAAAGTGTACACAGCTGGCTCCACTGACCTTGATAGTAAACAAGAGTTCATGGTAAAAATTCTTATACCATAGATATTTTCCATCTCTCTTCGTTGTTGTACATTTTACAGTATCACATCCTCAAGATGACTTTCATTGCTCTACTGGGTCTCTGGTCCAGCTGTGTCTCAACTCTTTTTTTCATTCTGCCAAACATCATAGTGCCATGTTCACTCATGTATTGTTCCCTGTCACATTTTGAAGAGGAAATAAAAGATTTGTTTTCTCCACATAATTACATTTTTTGGTAGGCTTTCATTATCACAAACAGTTTTGAATCCCTTGAGGATTATTAAGATTAGTTATTGCAAGCTCAGGTAAGAGGTTTAGCCCATCACACAGAAAATTCTACTGATATTTACCCATTTGGATTAGCTAGAGGTTATCTATCATCCTATATTATTTGGGAAGGGGAAGGATAAGGGATGAAGGGTAATGAGGAAGGAAAGTTAGATACCTGCTGCAGAATTATTTTTTCTGAACTCAAATTTGCAAAAGTCACCATGGAAGGAGGTCGTAGCTAAGGTTTTTCATGGGACTTAATTTGACTGGGTTGGGGAAGGTAAGGAAAAGGGCATATCAGATTTGGGGTTTGGGGGTTTTGTTTTGTATTTCTGAGACCAGAATTGAGAAAATTGTACATTATGTTTGGAAGAGGTAGCAAAGATGGGGAATGGGGCTGTCTTTAGTGTTCTTTTTACTATCCTGAAGGGTTGTTTTTTTTTTTCTTTAAATCTAAAGCTCTTATTTTTGGCCCTCAGACAAGTTTGGGTTAGTTACCAGGGGATTAAACAAATCAGATACCTAACCCAAAGCAGTTTAAGGTGTAGGACTTTTGTTCCTCAGCAACAAAATCTTACTGTATACACATTTTAATTTATTCAACAAAGTGTGTTATTAGTAAGATAACTTTTAATAGATGTGTTTATCACAGTAACCTTTCAACAATCCTTATGAACCTTTTGTGAAGGCTTCTTTAAATTTTATTTTGTTTTTGTTTCCTATAGTCTGCCAAGGAGAAAATAGTCTTGGAACAATACTTTATTACTATTTCAAAAGGTCTATGATTTCATGGGTGTGTATATGCCTTCTCCCATTGTCTTTCCCAATCCCTTCATGACTTAGCAGATTGATTCTTTTCACTTTCAGGTGACATTTCTATTCAAGCAACAGGAAATAAAAGGGCTGTCTCTAGGCTTGTATGCAACACTTTTCCAACTTGGCAGAACCTGTTGAAGCTTGCCCTCTGCTGGCATAATTTTCAGAAAATAAGGACACAGGAGATATTTGATTCAAAGTCCTATGTGCTAGCTATTGCACAACAGAAATAGATACCTTATCATTGTATAATTCTTAACTTTTCCTAAATTTCCCAAGTATTTCCTATTTACTGAAGGTTATCTGAAGGTGCACTTTCTTTTCAGTTAATGAAAAACTATCACAAATGGAGAGAGGAATGTCCAGAAATAACTGCAGATCTCCGCCCTAGAACTATCCTTGGCCTTTTGAATTCTGGTTACCACGGGGTTCTGAGATCCAGGGACCCAACTGGAAGCAGGGTTCTTATTTATAGAATTGGTAAGTAATAAAATAACACATCTTTTTGCCTTGTTCATCTGCACTTTTTTCTGAGAGCATAAAAGAACTGCTAGTTTTTAGTCTTAAGATATAAAGCAGGGTCCAGAAATTCAGTGTGATTCTGGAAATTGGAAATACAACACTTAGGTATATGAAGGCTGCTTTCATCATTTTGCCGGTAGGTCAAGTACCTGTGATTTCAACTTTTAATATTGCCAACCATCAATAGGGTCAACCTTAAGAAATATAGATAGTAAGAGAAAAGAAGGAAAAAGTGAAAGGAGAAGAAGGAGATTTATAAGCTCTAAAGGGAGAAGAGGAAAGAATAGGTAGAAACAGACATCTGGAAGTTTGCAAGTAGTCAGTAATGAGTCAACAATAATAAAGTACTTAGAGCATGATTTCTAGAGGCAAAACAAAACAGAGGACAGCTCTAGGAAGTGAATGGTTCATTGGTACAGGGTGCAACCCACATGAGTTAAACCCACAACATTTATTACTGCCACTCTTATAGTCCTTGCAATATACACCTTGGCTAAATCCCTCAGATTATTTGGACTTCATTTTCCTCATCTGTAGTGGGAAAAGTGTTGCATTTGGAATCAGAGGACCTAGGTTCACATCCTCACAGTACCACTTACCACATCCTTGACCTCGGGCAACATATCTCACTTCTCTGGGCCTCAGTTTCCTCATCTGTAAAATGAAGGGTTGGAATAAGACAGCTTCTATGATTTGTCAGCTCTAAACCAATCATCTTAAACTCTTTGTATATTTATTTCTTCTGCTTTTTCCTTTTCTCTATTTCACTTTTTTTCTTTCTTCTTGTCTTTGCCATCTCTGTCTTTGTCTCTGTGTTTCTCTCTCCCCTTCCTTTCCCTTTTCTCTTCCTACCCCCTCATCCCCTCTTTCCTTCTTCCCCCCTATTTTATTTGTCCTCTTTCTCCTTCTTTCTCTTCCATCCCCTATTTCCTACTGACAGTTCAAAGATCAAAATAAATTTGTGGGAAAACCCCTTTTTGCTCCTGTGATGTTTATGGTGTGGATTGGCACTCTACAACTGCCTTTCCCTTTCCTAATAGTTGTGCATAACTGAAACCAAACTGGGAAGACATAGAACTTACCTTCTCTTTGCTTCAGACTCCCTCTGAGGACCTAACTCAGAGAATCCTAGAATTGGAAGAGAGATTACCAACTGCCTTTATAGTCCACATCTTTCTCTAGTGCACAAAAGACCTTCTACAGCAGCCCTGAAAAGTAATCATCCAACTTCTACTTCAGCATCACCAGTGACAAGGAACTTACTACTTTGTGAAATAACACATCCCATTTTCAATGATAAGTGTTAAGAAATTCTTTCTTATTTTCTTTAAAATTTTATTTTAGACTCAAACACCAGAACACAAATACAGAATAGGGAAAAGAAACAAAAACTTATCATAAGCTTAAATATTGGAACTTAAATACAAAGTGAGAAAGAAGAAAAAGACAGGTTGTGTGCATAACAGAACATGAGAGGATTCAAAATTTGTAACAATACTTTTTTATTTCAAGAAAACCTGTGTGATAAATAATACACATTGTGTTGAGAATACTTTCTTATATTGAATTAAAATGTTCATTGTTGCAGCTCTTGCTAATTGGTACTAGCTTTCCCTATTCAATCGCTCAGAAACAACCCATTTCCTTTTTAAAAAAATTTCTGGTGAAAGCACTTCAAATTCTTGAGGAGAGCTATCATGTGCCTCCAAGACTTTTCTTTTCTGGGCTAAATCCCCTTAATTTGTTTAACCCATTCTCAAATAACAAGGCTTCAAGTTGCCTCACTGTATGACAGGGCTTTGAGTTGCCTTACCATCATGGCCACCATCTTCCAAAGCATTGCACCTTATTGATTCCTTTCTTGTTAGGAACTGAGCAAAATATTCCAGGTATCTGATCCTCATAGGGTACAGTGGGATTGTTACCTAAGATTCCATCAGCTTTTTAGACAATCGCATCATACAGTTAACTCACATGAGCTGACAATTGAATACCATCCCCACATGCAATGCTGTACAGCCACTTTACCCCCATTCTATACCTTTACCCCATATGCTTTCTTCTAAGAAATGACTCAAGGAACTTTCTTGGATCAAGGGGTGCCTTTACACCTTCCAATTAATCAGAGATGGTGAAGAGTTTCTTTGAAAAAAAAAAAACACCTGAAAGTGGGGCTTTGTTATGAAAAGAAATAAGTAAAGGTGTCTAGGGAGGCAGAGAATTCTAACCTGCCACAGAATGGAAGAGGAAGAAGGGAAGAATACATATGAAGAAGAAAAAATTCCACACAATTTGAGTCTCTTCTTGAAGCGGAGGAAACTGGTAAGGTAAACTCACACATTATGAGGCGAGAGATTTTCCAGTAAGGGTCAGAGGAAGAAGAGAAGATTAGTGGTGGTTGACAAATTTTGCTTGTCTATCAAGAAAGCCATATGTCAAAATAATAATTATTACTACGATTATAATTAGTGGTCATTTGGCATCTACAATGTGCCAAGCACCGTGCATTGCAGTGTTTTTACAAACATTTTTCTTGTTTTTATGAATTAACAAAATATGATCTCATTTGATTCTTATAACAACCCTGGGAGGTTATGATCATCCCCATTTGACAGCTGAGAAAAGAGAACCCTGTGGTCTTCATGGGGTATATATCCAAGATGTGACAGAGACCCTCCCAGGATTTGTAAAGAGAGACTACTTCTAACCACATCTGAATATTCATATGGGCATAATTGAACCTGTCAGGAGGAACCTAGAATGACTTCCTAAAGATTATGAATTCTTAAGCAAGAAACTGAAGATGATAAGAATGCAGTGGTTTCCTCACTTACCTATTAATGACAAATTATGTAGAAAAGAAAAGCAAATTTTGGAAGTGATCAGCTGGCTAAGAAGATGGTGTCTGGGAATGGATTTGGATTTCAGGACCAAGGCTTAAAATTTGGAATGACAGGCTTCTAGCTAGGGATGAAGTACACCTGACAAAGGCTAGTAAGAATGTATTTGCTTGGTATCTTGTAAATCTAATCAAAGAGGCTTTAAGCTATGAGGGATAAGGGGAAGGACTAAACTGCCTCTGTATCTCTGCCAAGCTAGATACAAAAGAGTAGACACAAGGAAGGGAGGAAAGATATTGAAACACCCAGAAGTTCACAGGAGGGATAAAAAAGACCAAAAAATAGTGAGTATTGCAATTCATGGCCTTAAATGTCTACACACAAATGAAAAAAATATAGGTAGCCAACAAGGTAATCTTGAGGTCTCAACATAAGCAACTGTCTTTGACTTCATAAATTTCAGTGAGATTTGCTGGGATGAGAACCATGATGACAGTCTGGCTGTGGATGGATATATCTTGTTTAAAGTAAATAGGGTTAGGTAAAAAAAGGGGGGGGGGAGATAGTACTTTAGAGATAGTATATTAATAAGAAATTTTTAGAGAGATAGTATATTAATAAGAAATGCTGATGTGAGGAAATTAAAAAATCAGGAATCATAAGGCTGGTGAAGAGCCATTGGATAAAGAGCAGTGGAACTATTTCAGTTTTGTCTTAAGAGTATACCATAGAACATCTGGAAAGACAGGAAATTCAGGAGTGGGGAACCTGTGGTCACGAGGTCACATGTGACCCTCTAGGTCCTCAAGTGTGGCCCTTTGACTCAATTAAAACTTCACAGAACACTCAAAGGGTCACACTTGAGGCCCTAAAGTTCCACATTTGGCCTCGAGGTCTCAGGTTCCCCACCCATGGGCTAGGCATTTATGAAACTGACCACAAATAAACTTCTTATTGAAGTATTATACAACAGTGACAGGGGGTTTAATTTACCCAGCAATATATGTTGGAGCACTATTTCTCTCTACCAAAAGTAGAGCAACTTCATGACTTGCCTTAATGATTATTTCATCTTTCACAAGATGTTGTTCAATCATGTCTGACTCCATGTGACCCCATGGACTTTCATCCTTGGGGTCTTCTTGGTAAAGATACTGGGGTGCTTTGCCATTTCCTTCCCCAGTATGTCCCCACTTTCACATGAGGAACTGAGGCAAATAGGGGTGAAGGGACTTGTTCAGGGTCACGTAACTAGTAAGTTTCTGAGGTCTGATTTGAACTCAAACCTCCTGACTCCAAGCCTTGTGTACTATCTACTACATCACCTAGCTTCCCTTTCAGAAGATGTAGGAACCAACAAAGGTAAATTCTAGTCTGGATCTAAGTCTTATCAAGAAGGACTAAGTTGCTGGAGTGAAACTGATAAGAGACAGAACAGCAGTGGGAAGGAAAGGGACTGCTACCCATAAGAATTTGTGACAAAGAAAAGGAGAACTGTGCATAATCTGACATGCACCTGTAATTCTGGGAGGATAGATTTCAAAGGAAGGATGAGTAGAATGTAATGGACACAAATTCTAGAGGATTAGCAGTTAGGAAAAATCCTAAGTAAGAATGGAATTTTAAGGACAGAAAGAGACATTTCTGTTATCTAAAGAGTCTGGTATGCATCCATAGCAATTTTATTAACCTACTTAGATTTTCAAAGGACATGTATAGAAGATGGGAACAAGGATAAGAAGAATACAGAAGTGAAATTGCGGGAATGTCAGAAGTGCTAAAATTTAGAATGAGCTGAGGCAGGGAGGATAAAACTAAAGACAATAAAGGAAGTTAAAAAAATTAAACTATGTAAGTGTATTTCTATCTGGCTGAAACTGCAGGAGACCAGGGATATAGTTAGTCTGATAGAAACAACAGACTTGCCCCTTGGGCTTAGTTTGTATCTGGTCCTTTTTTTCTGCCCTCTCAACTACTGGAAGGAAGAAAAACATTTAGAGTATAAAAATTGGTTAACCTTTAATTCCAGAACTGTCTGATGGTTATTGAGAAAAATAACCATTACCATTTTTTTCCTTATTCAGCTCACATGACCTGTTTTATAGTTTTGTTTTTTGTTGTCCTTGTTCAGTCATTTTAGTTATGTCGTACTCTTTGTGGCCCCATTTGAAGTTTTCTTGGCAAAGGTAACACTGGAGTGATTTGCCATTTCTTTCTCCAGTTTATTTGACAGATGATGAAACGGAGACAAACAAGGTTAGGTGACTTGCCCAGGGTCACACAGCTAGCAAATGTCTAAGGCCAAATTTGAACTCAGGAACATGAATCTTCAAGTCTGGCACTTTAATCCATTGCATCACCCAGCTGCCCTTGTTTTGTAGTTCAGCTTTTAGAAATTGAAAATTGGGAGGTATGTGCTTACCATAAACCAGGGTGATATCTAACAAAGGGACTCCAACCCTTCACCAAGAAATGGGGTCCAAAGAAAACGAAAGACATTAGCTACCTTGGAGAGCCCTGCTCTGAAGAACTTGGAGTGTGGGACTGGCAATCTTTTACTGAGTAGATGAGAGGCTTCAGTAACCAAAGCTCTAAGGAACAAGACTAAAGAAGTTTTTGTTGGTTTTTAAGTATTTCTGCCCTTTCTAAAAGAACAAGGGAGAAAAAACCAATATGCTTTAAGCTAAGACATCATGTCAGGACATGTTCTTCCCCCAAATGGAGAGAGCCAAGGATTTCAGTGGAGCCAGGAGCTGAGAGAAATGGAAAAGTGAGGGTGGGGGTGGAGAGAGATGAGATTATTGGACTCACATGCAGCACAGCATCATCCAACTGGACAGGTCCTTCCCAGCATCTAGAAGCATGATGAGATCACTAGAAAATATCAGTAACCTAGCATTTGAGGCATAGGTATGTTCCTTCACATGTGCACCCTGACAATGCATGCTGCTGTGGCTACACTCTTCCCACATAAATTGTTTTTGTTCGTGGGAGAGTGAACCCCAGGTTTTTAAAAGGAATGATTTGTTGCTACTTTTCTCACCAGGAAGGACATCTTCTTAAATATATTTTCCTCGAACTAAGTAGTTTTTTTGGCTGTTATAGGTAAACACATTAAATGTGAATTCCTAAGCAAATTTCTTTGGGATGTCGATGGAGTACCTTGAAACTAAGATAGCCATTGCCTAATGGACCCACCCCATAAGTTTGGGGGAGAGGGAATTCCTTATGGGTGTTAAAGATATATTGGAGAAAAGAAGTTTCAAAGAAAGGATTTGACTACTTCCTAGGGCAGATGAGATGTGATTATTGACAAATGACAAAAGGCAAAACTGCCCAGCTCTTACATTGCTTCTGTTTTCTCTGCCAAGGAGAAGGACCTTTGGACTAGAAAGGACAAAAAAAAAGCAGTTTGGGGGCTAATAGGGAGTTGATGTCCAAGATGAATAAGGAGATCATAAGAGAGCACCTATTTGACCTTGATGAGTTCAGATCACCTGGCCCAGATGAACTACATATTCAGGTACTGAAAGAAATGGTGGCTGTGATTGCTGAGCTATCCTCAGTGATATTTTAAAGATGATGGAAAATAGAAAGGCACTTGAAGGACTGGAAAAGCTCAAATATTGTCTCAATGACTTTTTTCTTTTCTTTTTTTTTAAGGCAAAATAATGGAAACTGAAAATAAGCCAGGGTGTTTGACTTTGATTCTTGGCAAAATTCTAGAATGTGTTTATTTAGAGATGGTTAATTAATGTCTAGAAAGTTAAATAGTAATAAAGAAGCGGCATGGCCTCATCAGGAACAAATCATACCAAGTTCACCTTATTTCCTTTTTTGGGCAGAAGTGACTTTAAGGGAATACCACATATAGATTTTTAACAAAATATTTTATGAAGTATCCCCATACTATTTTTATGGAAAGTTTAGGGATACGAACTAAATGATCATACAGTCAGCAGATTTGTTCAGTAATGCCTGGCCTTTCATGTCCTCATGGACCAGCACACTAATAGTGTCCATAGAGTTCTCTTGGCAAAGATACTGGGGTGGTTTGCCATTTCCTTCTCCAGTGGATTAATGCAAACAGAGGTTTAAGGAATTGCTCAGAATCACATAGCTAGTAAGTGTCTGAGGCCAGATTTGAATTTAGATCTTCCTGACCCTATGACCATCTCATTATTCACTGTACCATCTAGCTGCCTCACACAGTGAGCAGACTGCCAGATCTCAAAGAATAGTCATCAGTGCTTTTATGTTGACTTGGCAAGAGCTCTCCAATGGAATGTCCAAGGGAACTACACTTTTAAATGTTTTTTCAGTGTCCTAAATAAAGGCATAGATATTATGTTTATTAAATGTGAAGATGACAGAGCTCTGAAAGGGATAGCTAACATTGGATGACAGGATTAAGGTCTGAAAAGATTTTAACAAGCTAGAATGTTGGCCTGAATCTCAAGGCAGCATGGAACAATGGAAAAGATATTGACTAGAATCAGACCCTGGGTTCAGTCATTATTGTGACTGGACCATACATACATAAGCAAAGCTCATAAGCTCCCTGGACCTCAATTTCCTTATCTATAAAATGAGGGAAGTTTGACTAGATGGCTTCTCAGAACCCTTCCAAATCTCAATCTATTTTACTCTAAAATGGAAATTAATTGGCATAAATGTAAATTTTTATACTTGGGTTTGACAAACTATCCTTTAATTTTCTTTGTTTTTTTTTTTTTTTAAAAGCAACCGGGGTTAAGTAACTTGCTCAAGGTTACACAGCCAGTTATTTCTGGGTGTGGTGCTAAGTATCTGAGCCCGGATTTGATCCCCAGGTCATCCCGACACTGGAGCCGGTGCTCTTACTCGCTGAGCCACCTGGCTGCCCCAATCCTTTAATTTTCAATATGGAGAAGACATAGCTAGGCTCCAGTTCACCTGGAGATCCCAGGAGATTGTGTGCGCTATAGAAATTAACGGTGTGATATGTGTGATCTTGGGATCCATTGAGAAGTATGTCGTTATTATTGTTCAGTTGTTTCAATTGACTCTGTGACCCCGTCTGGGGTTTTCTTGGCCAAGATACTGAAGTGGTCTGCCCTTTCCTTCTCCAGTTCATTTTATAGATGAGAAAATGGAGGCAAACAGGACTAAATGATTTGTCAGGTCACACAGCTAGTAAGTGTCTGAGGCCATATTTGAACTCAGGAAGGTGAATCTTCCCTACTTCAAGCCCAGCACTTTATCTGCTGCACCATCTAGAGAGGTATAGCTCCCAGGAATAAGGAGCAGATTATTTGCCTAGTCAGAGGCACATCTAGAGTTTGGGGTTTAATTCTGGATATCAAATTTTAAGGAAGGACATTGACAAGCTAGAGAAAATTCAGGGGAGGTTAGCTAGAATACTGAAGGATTCCAAGTCCATGTCATATGAAGATTGGTCAGGAGAACTGGAGGTGTTAGTCTGAGGAAGAAAAAGCTTGGGAGTGGCAGAGTGGGGGAGCATGATAGCTGTTTATGAGTATTTGAAAGGCTATCATGTGGAAGGATTATATTTGTTTTGTTTGGCACTACAGGGCAGAAATAGGATCAATGAGTGGAAGTTGTAAAGAGACAAACTAAAGTTTGATTATAAAAAAGAAAAACTTCCTAAAATTAGAACTGTCCAGAAGTGGCAGGTGCTGCCTCAGGAAAGAATGAGTCTCTCTCATTGAAGGTCTTCAAGCACAGGTGGGTATATTATAGAGGTTTTTTTTTTTTTTAGCATGACCCAGATTATGAAGCATGAGTTCCTCTTACAGATGTGCACCCTGACCATTCATGATGTGTACATTCTTCCCATAGATACAGCAGCATCTTTTATTCATAGAAGAGTAAACATATTTGCCTTCTGAGGAGCCTTCCAAATCTGAAATTCTGTAGATAGAATATATACCTAAAAAGTTATGTTTCATCATAGCATAGAAGTAAAACTGTGTTCTTGAAGGATCTGTCCATGGAAGACAATTGAATAGGGCTTACCCAGCTGAAAATGTTTCAGGGACAGACCTGGTGATAGACTGTGGTTACATTATGTTTAGAGATGGTCGTCACCAGTTTGGCCACAAAGTGATAAAATGTTTAGCCACTCCAATCCCTGAAGACCATCTACCTACCAACTTCTATAGGTTTTTCTCACAAAATTACTGATTCTTGAAATGTTGAAACAAATTTGTCAGAAGACTGAATAAAAAAAATTTCTTTGTCTTATGCCATCAGGAACATAGAAAACAATTGGGGAACAGTATCTTTCACCAAAAAAGTATGTTTGATTATAGGAAGAACCAGAAGAAAAATCAATCAAAGCACACTAATTAAGTGTTTATTATAAGCCAACCTTTGTGCTAAGTGCTGAGAGTACAAAGAAAAAGGAAAGTAGCCACTGCCTTCAGGGACCTCCCATGCTGTTGGGAGAGAAACATATAAATATGTATGTACATATGAGATATATACAGAGTAGATGGGAGATAATCCCCTAGATGAAGGCAAGACTAGGAACTATGTTTCAGAGCATTTTAATAGGCCAAATGTGAAGGAATAATTGTTTTTAAGTGATGTGCCAAATTCTTCTACAGACTCTTTATTGAACCTATACCTGGAGGCCACAGGGTTTCCTGAAGTCACCAGGGAATCTGGTAGGCAGTGAGATTCAGATCATGGATTGCATCTAAAACATCACCCAGACACAATATCTAACTTCTGTTAGTCTAGTCCTCTTCACATTTGCCATTGTTGTGGCAAATATGTACCTAGCAGTTTGAAGGAAGTACTGTTAGTTTTAGAAGGTAGATTGGATTTTCCATTTATTATTGAAATTTTTGATTACCAATAACTTAGCTTTTGTTTAAATGCAAGGGCCCACAGTCCTGAGCTAAGATTTATGAAATATCCTCAGTATTGAAATAAAGGTAGTATCCCAGTGGCCTGGGCCCATTTTTTTTTTAAGCAATTGGGGTTAAGTAACTTGCTCAAGGTTACACGGCCAGGTGTTTCTCGGTGGGTGCTAAGTGTCTGAGCCCGGATTCGATCCCAGGTCTCCTGACTCTGGGGCCGGTACTCTTACTCGCTGTGCTACCTGGCCGCCCCATGGGTCCATTGTTTAAGCATGTGTTCCATTCCTCTATGGAACTGTAACCATGGATCCTGCTGAGGTATTCACAAATCCTTCTATCAATAAGCATTTATTAAGTGCCTACTATGTACCGGGCACTATGCAAAGTGCTGATGATACAAAAAAAAAAAGGCAAAAGATGGTATCTACTCTGAAGGAGCTCACAGTCTAATGGGGAAAGACAACATGAAAACAGCTATGTACAAACAAGATATGTATAGGATAAATTGGAGAGAATCATTAGAGGAAAGGTACTGGCAATAAGGAGGATCAGGAAATGCTTATCTTAGGAGATGGGATTTTAGCTAGGACTTAAAGGAAACCAGGAGGCAGAAAAGGAGGGGAGAACACTCCAGGCATGAGGAATAGCTGGGGCAAATGCCTGCAGTTGGGACGTGGGGTGTTTTGTTTGAGGAATGAAAATGAAACCAGTGTCACTAATATGATCCCATGCGTAGGCTCTGTCATAGGTTCTATCTATCTTATTTTATATTTTATCCTTTATGCTTGTGTCTTTTCTTGATAATTGTCCTTGCAAAACTTGTTTAATCCTTTTGGCATGTGATTTAAGCTCTCCATAGTTCTATAATATAGTGTTTTATTTTCAGCACATTGGGACCCAAAGGTTTTCACAGCTTATGATGTATTCCGTGTAAGTCTTATCACATCAGAACTCATTGTTAAGGAGGTAGACACACAACGAAATGGAATCAAAGCTATCTTTGATCTGGAAGGATGGCAGTTTTCTCATGCCTTTCAAATCAGTCCGTCTGTTTCCAAGAAGATTGCTGCTGTGCTAACAGTAAGTTTAATCCAAAAATTTTAATTCTAAGTATCAGATTAAATATTTGCAAGCAGTGTTCATATTTGGTGATGTTTGTGATTAACACTAGGCTGAATTTAGTAGAAGACAAGCATAAATATGGCCTCTTTCCAAGAAAAGCAAATGAATTCTATAGTTGTCTCTATTTTTCAGATAGGAAAACTGAGACTTAAAGAAGTTAAGGTCACTCTAATCACTGGGCTATGTAGGACCACACTTATATAGTAAATTGGAAAGCTGTGACCATTGGTGCAGTGTGATGAATCAAAGTCACTTGGTCTCAACCTTAACTGAAGCTTACATGTAGCACAAAAGCCCAGACTATGAGCTTTCACCCTACTGTATCTTTAAAATATTTTTTCATTCACCTCATTAAACCTTGTAAATTTTGCATGTAAACGAGTCCCAAAAAACCAGTAGACTTTTCTGTTTGTAAAATTAAAAGAAACAAACATATGCAGATATACCTATAATAGCTCAAATGTCATAACTTTTAGAAAAACTGTAGTGTTGGCTGTGGATAGGACCATTTCATTTTTGGAACCTAGCATAATGCTTTTTTATGTAGTAGGAACTTACCATTTGTTGAATGAGTAGGTCAGAAGCTGATTTGAGAAACCCATATAGTGAAGTATGTGCATATGTATATATGTAGCTTATTTTATTATTTGTTTTTTAGTCATTCACTTGTGTCCAACTCCACACAACACCATGGACTTTTGTCCATGAGGTTTTCTTGACAAAGATTCTGAAGTGGTTTACCGTTTCCTTTTCTGGTGGATTAAGGCAAAGTTTAAGTGATTTACTCAGGGTCACTCAGCTAGTAAATGTCTGAGACCAGATTTGAACTCAGGTCTTCCAGGCACCAAGCTCTATCCATTGCACCACCTAGCTACCCCTTTTATAGCTTATACCAGTGTCCAAAATGAATAATGAAAAACTTCATCCAAACTAATTGTGAGATGTATATATAATTATATAATTGGGGGAGTGAAGTTTTCTATTATTTGTCCATGTGGATTTTGTGATTCCCCCCCCCCCCAGGTTAATCTATATGATCCAAATTCCTTGTCTATTTACTTCTTTACTTTTATCTATAAACAGACAAACTTTTATAATGAATGAATTTTAAAAAATCATACTTAAGATTTGGCTTTGGGTATAATGAATATACTAAAGAAATACATCCCTTACACTTGTTTATAATGTAATTGTGTTAATATTTATTTATGCTTTTTGCTGACATACTTAAATTTTTTTTAAAGGACTCTTTTCCCTTAAAGGTTCGTGGTATCCATTTGATAAATGAGCCTATAATCTTCCATACTGTCTTTTCTCTGATTAAACCTTTTCTGACTGAAAAAATTAAGCAACGGGTGAGTAATATTTTAAAATCATTTGTTCTATGGTGATATGCAAGTTATGGTTTTTCATAGCCTCTATTTGGATCTTAGGCACCTAGGATTATGCAGTGTTGGAATTGAAGTCAGGAAGCCCTGAGTTTGAATCCTGTCCTAAACTGCCTGTTTGACTCAAGTCTTTTAAGCTCTCTCAGGTTCAGTGTCCTCATCTGTAAAATGAGGGTATTAATAGCACCTGCCTCACAGGTTTATTGTAACAATCAAATGAGATAATATAAAGAAAGTGCTTTGTAAACATTGAAGTTCTATATAAATGCCAACTATTATTTTTTACCATTAATAAGTATATTTATTATTTTTCATAAAATTAGTTAATGTTGATTTTTCATAAAAATAGGCTATAATAAGTTATATCTATCTCAGTTGCAAAAAAAGTTGAACTTATAAGTTCAACAGAAGTCACAGATGACAAAATAGAATTAAACAAATTGATTATAGAAAATTAAAAGAAAAAAATCGAGAAAAATTTTTGTCACAAACTTAAGAAAAAAGTCAATGATCTGGTTTAGAAATGCCTAGGAAGTGATGCAGAGGCCTGGTTCCAGGAAAGATAAGGGAAAAGTTTACTTTATCTGAGTCCATGGTCTCAGGGGCAGAAATCAAGGGTAAGGAGGATGAAGAAGAAGGCCAAAGTACAGTCAAAATGGTTAGTGACAGGAAATCCTGGATTCCTGCATGATTAGGCAGGTCAACATCCAAAAAATTCCTAATGGTGACAATGCTTTTTTAAAACCTCTAAATTTGGAGTTTTTACGACTTTCTTTAGAATCATAGGATCATTGATTTAGAGCTAAAAGATGGAGATCATCTAGTACCATCCCCTCCTTTTACTGATGAGGAAAATGGCCTGGGATGACTAAGTAATTTGCTACTAATCAGTGGCCAAATAATAGCAAAGCTAGATTCTAACCCAGGTCCTCTGATTTTAGATCTATTCTTTCCATTTCTCCAGAGGGATGTATGGTAATATAATTTAATAACATAATGCCCGGTGTTCAGATATTAAGTTGAAATCAGGCTTCTAGGGGCGGCCAGGTAGCACAGCAAGTAAGAGCACCGGCCCCAGTGCTGGGATGACTTGGGGATCGAATCCAGGCTCAGACACTTAGCACCCACCCAGAAACACCTGGCCGTGTAACCTTGAGCAAGTTACTTAACCCAATTGCTTAAAAAAAAAAAAAAAGAAATTAGGCTGCTAGAATACTGCAAGAAAATTTCTATAGGATGCTTGGCATCTCAATGTTTAAAAATATTCAATGTTACGTAGCCTAAAGTTTTTCTTCCTGAAGAGGACACTTTTTTTATGTTTTATGGGACTGGGAAATAGCTATTTATCATGATATTTGTCATTTGTTTTGCATACCTGAAGATCATTATGTAATCTGATCAATCTAAGAAGTGAGCAGAATGAAAATCCAGGAAGTTAAAAAAAGTTGATTTATCAAGGAAAATATTTCAGTAGATAAAAACTGCGACGACAGACTCAGAATAGGAAAGTAAAAAAAATTCAACCAGTTTTCTCCCTCTGAGTCATTCAACAGTACCCTCTTTAGTGTTCTTATTTAGGCTTTCCTGAGCCAACTTCAACCAATCAATCTTATTTTTTAATATTCAAGATCACATCAAGAACACAAAACACTGGTCAATATGTTTGAGATATGAGGAAAAGGTTATTCTTACAACAGAATGAACTTGGCCCTGAATTTTCAATTCTTTCATTATAGTATTTTTAATACTCAGCGTGATAAATTTTGAAGATTTATAAAACTGAGGGATTTCAGATTTTTAACTAGTGCTAATTTTCTCTTCATTTCTAATTTACCCTAGGGAATAAAAGTATAAAGACATTATTCTTAACACAATATACCTAACACATGTGCATAGTATTTGCATGAATTTTCATGATTACAGGTATTTATTGAGCATCCTTCAATAGAGTAGTTACTTTGCTGAGAATCAGTTGTACATTAGTGAAATTCAGAAAATATTGAATTTTAGTATCTTTTTTTTCCTTTCAGCTGGGAAAAGATTCCCTTTCAACCTACCTATCTTCCTTTCTCTATAACTATAATCATGAAAATGGTTTTAGAGATTCCAGAGAGTCATTATATATAATGAATGTTCATTTGTTTCAAACAGCTTCAGTAGGGATTCATGTCAGAATCAAACTAGGTTCAAAATTGAGAGTGTTGTAACCCTCTCTATTGGTACTGTTATTAAAAACTAGGAAAGATGCATTCTTTTATATAATATGACGTCCAAACTCAGTCTCATAGCTTTCAAACTATTAGAGCATCCCTGTTCTATGGTGTACACTTTCAGTTGGAAATAGGTTTTCATGTACTTTTTGTATGTTGAAAAATGGGGGAAAAGACACTTTCTAAAACTGCTGTTTCTTTCAGATTCATATGCATGGAAGCAATTATAAAGAAAACTTATCCCAGCATTTCCCAGACATTCTACCTCTAGAGTATGGTGGGGAAACATGTTCCATGGAGGACCTTTGTGAAGAGTGGAAAGATTTTATAATGAAGTCTGAAGATTATCTTCATAGCATTTCTCAGGATGTTCAGTAACATTTTATCATAAGATGAACCATAAAATAGGCTTTATTAATTCAAGTCTTGGGGAAATATTTCTCCATGGTAACTACATGGAATAATAACCTCTACCAAATGTAGTATTTGAAAATGTGAACTTCGGAATGTGAAAGTACTTTATTGAGGACAAGTATGGATATTGTCTATTTTTTAATTTTTTTAATTGAATTTTCCACGAATTTTTAGAAAATTACATAGGTGTTAGACCTCAAAAAGTATTAAGGGAGATTTGCATCTTGATCTTGAACAGTCAGATATGCCAAGGCTGATCTCCATTTCAGATAAATTGCATGTCTTTGGAATATACTCCAAAGAAATACTCCTGTAGTTACTGAAACAACATAACGTCAATTCCCAATTCAATGGATCTATAGATAGAGTGGTTTATCAGAAGAAAGAGTAACACAAACTTACCTGTGACAAATGCAGTTCAAACATTTTGGTTATGGAAACAAGTGAGTTTGGAATCTGACTTGTGAAATATGAAGTTATTTCCTCAGGCCAGAAAGACAGGGAGAGAAAAGGAGGAATTCATCTCAGGGAAATGGCATTTCAGCTGCTTTGCACAATGAAACACTTTTGCTGAAGCATGACAGAATATCATATACTATGTGCATTATATATCAACCTGTGTGAAACTACTCACATCACTATTGACCAAAAAAGTGTGTGTGTGTGTGTGTGTGTGTGTGTGTGTGTGTTTCCCTAATTACATAATAACCAGACGCTTAATTTTGACTTCTGGATGAGCCAATTTTTTTAGTTACCACATAGACACAAGAATTTGGAAATAGTGTCCACTTGTCTTACAGAAGCACAATATTAATTGAATAATAAGAAACCTAAAATTAAAGAATAGAGGAAATTTCACATTATTTTAATACAATTGGAAAGCAGTTTGGTATAGTTGTAAAAAAAACATTTCATTTGGAATCAAAAGATATAAATTCAAATCTGGACGCTTACTAACTGTGTGACTATGGGCCTTTTCCTTATTTGTAAAATGAGCAGTTTAGACCACAATTCTTTTTTTTGGGGGGGGGGGAAGGGAGAAAGCAGGGCAATTGGGATTAAGTGACCTACCCAAGATCATATGGCTAGTAAGTGTTAAATATCTGAGGTTGGATTTGAACTCAGGTTTTCCTAACTCCAGGACCAGTGCTCTATTTACTGCGCCACCTAGCCACCCCTAGACCACAATTCTGAAACCTTTTTTAAAATTTTTACTGTAAATCCTATGATCTTAGAAATGTCATTTAACTAGAATTTTCGGTGTTAGGGTATTTTTTTTTAGTAGTAGCAGTTGTATAATTAGATTAGGAAGCCTTAGAAATGTTAATCAGGGTTCTGAAAAATAATTTCAAGTAATTAAAATGTACTATTTCCACTATTCTTAGTGTGCAGTAAAACATCAAAAGCTCAGCTCTCATATTTAATATAGATTTCAATTTATAATATAAGGTTCTACATTTACTATTTTGCCACTTTTTATTTGCATCTTTAATTTCTAATAAGAAAAGGATTTTGGAGCTGTCCTTTCTTATAGAATACTCATGGTGTAATGTGATCTTTGTTGAATGGATATATGAAGAGGTTTTTTTTCCCCCCAGTATAAGAAAAATAGTCTGATTAAGTGACTGATATTATCAATGTCATGTAATTAGTTATTTTTATGATCTGTATACATTATCTTTTTCAAGTATACAGATCTCTTTTTAATATTTAAAAAAAGTATCATGGTATTCATTAATTGAAAAAAATTGCCATGAATTCAGTCTATGGGATATCATCAGTCACCATTGGAAAACTCCTTGTATGAGAACTCCCTCTACCAGTATATTTAACAATTTGTGTTCATTAATCACAACAGTATCTACATGCATGTTTTTCAAAATTCTATGCAAAGATTTATTTATCTATACAAGGCATATTGAATTTGTAGATTCACATGTGGATTCACAGACCCCTTACAAAATCACTGGTTCAATGCCTCACAGATTTGGAACCATTGTTCTGTTGTTGTTTAGTCATTCAGTTATGTCTGACTCTTTGTGACACCATGGACCATAGTACAACAAGCCTTTCTTTTTATTTTTTTTTTTAAGCAATCACGGTTAAGCAACTTGCTGAAGGTTACACAGCCAGTTATTTCTGGGTGTGGTGCTAAGTATCTGAGCCCAGATTTGATCCCCATGTCATCCCGACATTGGGGTCGGTGCTCTTACTTGCTGAGCCACCTGTCTGCCCCTAAGCAATTGGGGTTAAGTAACTTTCTCAAGGTTACACGGCCAGGTGTTTCTGGGTGGGTGCTAAGTGTCTGAGCCCGGATTCGATCCCCAGGTCATCCTGACACTGGAGCCAGTGCTCTTACTTGCTGTGCTACCTGGCCGCCCCACAACAAGTCTTTCTAACCTCCACTCTCTCCTGAAGTCAGTCCAAGCTCATGTTTGTGCTTCCGTGACTTATCTATCTCATTCTCTTCTGTCCCCTTCTCCTTTTGTCTTCAATTTTTCCCAACATCAGAGTCTTTTCCAATGAGTACAGCCTTCTCATTATGTGGCCAAAGTATTTAAGTTTCAACTTTAGTACTTATCCTTCAGTAATTAAAAAAAATTAATTTCTTTAAGTATTGACTGATTTGATCTCTCTACTTTCCAAAGAACTCTCAAAAGTCTTTTCCAGCACCACAATTGAAAAGTTTCAATTCTGTAGCACTCAGCTTTCCTTATGGTTCAGCTCTCACAGATAGACATTGCTACTAGAAAAACTGTAGTACTGACTATACAAACTTTGTCAGCAAGGTGGTATCTCTGCTTTTTAGTATGGTGAGCAGATTTGCCATAGCTGCCCTTCCAAGGAGCAAGCATCTTTTAATTTCATGGCTGCAATCACTGTCTGCAGTGATCTTTGAGTCCAAAAATATAAAATCTGACACTTATTGCCATTTTTTATCTATTTGCCAAAAAGTGACAGGACCAGTTACCATGATCTTAGGTTTTTTTTTTAAATGTTAAGCTTCTAGCTAGTTTTGACACTCTCCTCTTTCACCCTCACAAGAGGCTTCTTAATTATTCTTGATTTTCTGTCATCAGACTAGTATTGTCTGCATTTCTGAGATTGTTGGTATTTCTCCTGGCAACCTTAATTCTGGCTTTTGATTCATCCAGCCTGTTATTTTGCATGATTTACTCTGCATATAAATTAAATAAGGTATATGTAGCCTTATTGTTCCCAATCTTAAACCAGTCAATGTTTCCATGTTCAGTTTTAACTGTTGCTTCTTGACCCTCATTCAGGTTCCTCAGGACACAGGTTAGATGATCTGGTACTCCCATCTCTTTGAGGACTTGCCACATTTTGTTGTGATCCAGACAAAGGCTTTAGTGTAGTCAGTGAAGCAGAAGTAGATGTTTTTCTGGAATTCCCTTGCTTTCTCCATCATCCAGTGAATATGGACAATTTGGATTCTAATTCTTCTGCCTTTTTGAAAATCAGCCTGTACTCCGATAATTCTTGGTTAACAATTTGCTGAAGTCTAGTTTGCAGAATCTTCATTGCAGGCATGTGAAATGAGAGTAGATATTCAGTAATCTGAACATTCTTTGACACTGTCCTTTTTTAGGATTGGGGCATAAACTGATCTTTTCCAAACTTGGAGTTTTCCAAATTTTTTGGAAAATTGAGTGCAGCACTTTATTTTTATTTATTTTATTTTTTAAAGCAATTGGGGTTAAGTAACTTGCTCAAGGTTACACAGCCAGTTTTGTGTGTGTTGGGGGGGGGGGTTGTATTAAGTATCTGAGGCCAGAACTGATCCCGGGTCCTCGCGATGCACCACCTCGCCACCCCGAGTGCAGCACTTTAATAGCATTATCTTTTAGGATTTTAAATAGTTCAGTCTGGAAATCTATCACCTCCACTAGCCTTATTGTGATTCCTAAGGCCTATTTGACCTCATTGTCCAGTAATGGCTCTAGATTAGTAACCACATCATCATGACTATCAGTGATGTAAAATTTTTCTTGTATAGTTCTTTTGTATATTCTTGCCACCTTTTCGTAATTTCTTCTACTTCTGTTCAGTCCCTACCATTTTTGTCTTTTATCGTGCCCATTTTTGTATAAAATGTTTCTTGCTATCTCTGTTTATTGAAGAGATTTCTTGTCTTTCCCATTCTGTTGTTTCCTTTCATTTCTCTGCATTGCTCCTTTCAGAAAACCTTATCTCTCCTGGCTATTCTCTGAAATTCTGTATTCAGTTGTATATATCTTTCCCCTTCTCCTTTCCTTTTTGTTTTCCATCTTTGCTCAGCTATTTGTAAAGCTTCATCAGACAACCATTTCACTCTTCTTTTTCTCTGGGAAGTTTTTTGTTGTCACCTCCTGTACAATATTGTGAACCTCTGTCCATAGGTCGCCAGGCACTTTATCTACCAGATCTAATCCCTTATCTATTCATCACATCCACATTTTATATTTATGAGGGATGTTATTTAGGTCATACCTATACAGTCTGATGACTTTCCCTATTTTCTTCAATTTAAGTCTAAATTTTGCAATAAGAAGCTTATGTTCTGAGCTACAGTCAGAACCAGGTCTTGTTTTAACTGAATATAGGTATCTTCTCCACCTTTGGTGCAAAATATAGTCAATTTGATTCATTATTGACCATCTGATGATGTCCATGTGTAGAGTCACCTTTTGTGTTGTTGAAAAGAGTATTTTCTATCACCATCAAGTTATCTTGACAGAATTCTATTAGTGTCTTCCCTGCTTCATTTTGTTCTCCAAGGTCAAACTTACCCATTATTTCAATTATTTTTTGATTTCCTTTTTTAGAATTTCATTCCCCTATGATGAATGTGACATCTTTTTTTGGTTTTATTTCTAGAAAATGTTATATAGGTCTTCATAGAATCGAGCAACTCTGGCCTCTTTGGCATCAGTGGTTGGAGCATAGATTTGTATTATTGTGATGTTGAATGGTTTGCCTTGGATTTGAACAGATATCATTTCTATCATTTTTGAGATTATACCCCAGTACTGTTTTTCTTACCCTTTTATTGACTATGAGGGCTACTCTATTTCTTCTAAGGGATTCTTGCCCACATTAGTAAATTGAATGATAACCTGAGTTAAATTCACCCATTCCTATTCATTTAAGTTTGCTGATACCCAAGATATTGATGTTAATCTTTCCATCTCCTATTTGACCACATCCAGCTTACCTTGGTTCATAGACCCTATATTACAGGTACCTATGTTATGTTAATCTTTGAAGCATTGGACTTTCCTTCTGTCACCAGACACAACCACAGTTGAGCTTCAGTTAATGCACAGTATTTGTTTCTCCATGAGTGAAATATTTTAATCCAGTTAATTCTGTAGTGTGCTTAAATAATGATTCTTCAATAGGTAGTTCTTCAGATTAAAGTACACCTATGTAAAGGCCTTTCTTTATGATGGGAAATTGACTCTAAAATTATTGATTACACTAAAGAACACCATAAAGACCACTTTGAAATGAACAGAGAAATTTTAAGGTGGATAGACAGGTTGTAATAGAAACACTGTCTGCTAATCTATTGTTTTTCTATGATTATGCCAGAAGTGCCTTTAAAAGATAAAAAAGATAACCATGTAAGTATTGAATCTAAAGTTATTGAACTTTACAAAACTTAATTTTTTATTTGTTTTAATGATATTGTTCATGGGAAAATAAATATATTTCGTATAAACTATGGTATACTGCATTTTTTCTTTAAATATATGCACACAGCATCTTTTTCAAGAAATATATTTTTACCAATAAAATCAAGAAGTATGACTAAGCAAAAGTGTATTATTCACAGCAAAATTTTAGACCCAAGGTAATCAGTTTCCTCCTGTTACTCCGCAAAACTCCAACCATTTCCCCCTCGTCATTTTGTGTGTATTTAGGGATTACAAGGTATTTTTCATATAAGGCTAACAGAATTGGGGGAGGGGGGAGGGAGGAAATCTAGACATTCAGTTAAGAAAGACAATTAGCAATGGAGAAATGTTCTTTTCCACCACACTCTTAAAATACTGAATTCCAAAGTCTGTTCCCTACTCTCAAATCTTTCCTCATTTTTTTCTGTCACTGCTAATGCCTTGCCAATCCTAAACCTGAATTTCTTTCACCATTCTCCTACTTACATGCTATTGAATTATGCTGATGGAGTCCACTGCAAATTTATGTTATTTAATCTCAACTGGGCCCTCTTGGCAGTAAGATAATCCTTTTACTTTTCCTAATTGATTCTCTGTTGCCCTCTCCACAGTTAGTGACAATTTCAATTTTTTTTCTTCTTTCCTTAAGATTTTTAGATTACTCTTTCCCTCGCCTTCTAAGCAAGACACTTCACCTCATTGTTGATGGACAAAACAGAGGTCATTGTGAATTCCCTCCTCAACCTGACTCTTCAATAAGATTAAGTGTGTGTGTGTGCGTGTGTATATTACATATAAAATGTATGTGTATATACAGATGCACACATATAATATGTTGACACATATATCCAAATACATGAAGTTATTCTTAAAAATTAAGGTATTACATAAAAGCTACTGATTATTATTATTTGTAAAACCCATTTTATTTGTAAAATAGTATTATATGGTATTGTTTGTAAAATGGTATTATATAAAAGCTACTGATTATTATTATTTGTAAAACCCATATCATCTCCCATTTTATCTTCTTTTCTCCAGTCCCTGTTGAAGAGGTAGCTAGCAGGTTTTCATGATATTGCCCTCTCTCATGGTTCTCCTGCCTATCTAACTACTCCTTCTCAGTCCCCTTTTCTATATATCATTCACTATCTATATCTCACCCCTCAACTGTGGGCATGCCCCCAGATTTTCTCTTGGGCTCTCCATTGTTTCTGCATTCCCCCCAACACAAACACACTCCAGATGGCCTCATTAACTCCCATGGGAGCTAATATAATTAATCTCTATACAGGTTATTCCCAGGTCTATGTATCCACCCCTTGTCTAGCTCCCAAGTTTGACATTTTGAACTAGTTGTCTCAAAAGAATTTTGAACTTGTCTTGTACAAAACAGAACTTATTCTCTTTCCTCCTCAAACCAACCCATTTTCCTAATCTAAATAAATCCTAGTACTGAATTATTTTTGATTATTTGATGATCTTATCAATAAATAAAATTTCTGACTACTTTTGATTCTCTTTATAAAAGCAAATGATAATTATACAGGTGTGCTGCCAGAAAATGACTTTAACAAACAATAACCAAAATTGTTTCAGTGTGCCAGAAAACTGGTTGGGTGTTGTCTGCCGTTCTCAAAAAGGACGAAAAGGACATGACCATTTTAGAGTCAAGTTACAGTGTGTCTGACTATGGCTGATCAGACAATATGAGCTCAGAATGCTTTACCAAGGTCAGGTACAAATAGTCCAAACATCTGAGATGGATTCTCTAAATTTGTTCGTCTCAAGTTTCTTTTGAGCTGTTTCAATTCTGCTTTGTTCATAGAGCACAGCACCTTCTCTGATGAGGGTACCATGCTGGCCAATACTAAATCAGTGTCTCCCATATCACATTCCATGACACTCCCATGTCAATTCCAAAGTTCCTTTTTTTTTTTTTAGAGGAAGGTGTTTATTTATACATCCAGCAAGAAAGTGGATGTGGTCCTCACTAGGAACACACCCACCTCCAAATTTCTTAAGAGAGACCTTGAGAGTGTCCTTGTATCTCTTTTTCTGACCACCATGTGAGCATTTGCCCTGTATGAGTTCTTCATAAAATAGTCTTTTTGGCAAGTATATGTTTGGCATTTTAACAATGTGAGCAGAGCATCAGAGTTGCCCTCTCTGCAGTAGAGTTTGAATGCTTGGCAGTTTAGTGTCTTCTATCTTATCCTGCCAGGTGATCTTCAGAATCTTCCTAGGACAATCAAAATGGAAGCAATTCAATTTTCTGGCATGGCACTGATAGACTGTCCAGGTTTCACAGGCGTACAACAATGAGGTCAGCACAACGGCTCTGTAGCCCTTCAGTCTGGTAGTCAGTCTAATACCTCTTCTCCTTCAGACTTTCCTTGGAAGCCTCCCATACACAGAGCTATCACTGTGTACGTCCCTAGAAAGGATACTGCCAAGGTGAGTAAGCTTATCCATAGTATTTGAAACTTCTCCATTTGCTATAAAAAGTGGTTCCCCGAATGGATGGTGTGGTGCTGGCTAATGGAGGACCTGTGTTCTCTTGGTATGAATTGTTAGTCCAAAGTTACCAGTGTGTCAGAAAACTGAAGAAACACCAAAAACATCTCTATTCTCTGTCTTCTTAGCCTTGCACAGGCCTTTCTTCCTGTTTTGTGCATGGTCTTTTACTATACTAAAATCTTAGCATTTAAGGGTTTTAATTTTTTTGTTTTTTACATTATATTCCTTTTAATAGAGGACAGAAAGCTTAAATACCAAGAGGCCAATGTGGTAGGCAAGCTACATTTCAATCAAAAAATGCTCCTCAGTTTCCTTAAATAGACCATTCTGGTCCATTTGACTTAAAGGACTACCCTCTGAGGGATTTTGACCCAGATCTTGAGGCCCATGCTCAAGGCATAATTTCTGGGAATGGACTGGAGTTTTAGTTAAGTAAGTGATATAGTGGAAAGAATGCTAGACCCAGAATCAAGAAGACCTGAGTTCAAATACTTACTAGCTATATGACCCTGCAGAAGTCACTAAAACTGTCTTAACCCTCCATTGGTTCTCTGTAAGAGAGTGATTCTATAGTACCTCCCACATAGGTTTGTTGAATGAGATATATAAAGCACTTTGCAAAAGTTAGTGACTAGGGGCGGCCAGGTAGCACAGCGAGTAAGAGCACCGGCTCCAGTGTTGAGAAGACCTGGAGATCGAATCCCGGGCTCAGACACTTAGCACCCACCCAGAAACACCTGGCCGTGTAACCTTGAGCAAGTTACTTAACCCCAATTGCTTAGGGGCGGCCAGGTGGCTCAGTGAGTAAGAGCACCGGCTCCAGTGTCGGGATGACCTGGATCAAATCCGGGCTCAGATACTTAGCACCACACACCCAGAAATAATAACTGGCTGTGTAACCTTGAGCAAGTTACTTAACCCCAATTGCTTTAAAAAAAAAAAGTTAGTGACTATTATTTAGGTCAGAGTTTCCCCCTAAGAGATATTTTAGCCAGATACCAAAGATGAGTGAATTGCTAACATAATTGCCTTCCACATATCCAGAACTGTCCAATCCTTGTATGAAGACATGGAAATTTAAAACCATGATATTCTCTCTGACTCTCTTTTGCTGTCTCTTATATACATGTATCTATATACACACACATTGTACATACATGTATGTGTATGCATATATGATGTGTATATGCATCAAATATGTGAGATGTTTTATATGCACGTACACACATTTTTTTCTTGACATCATCCAAGGCTTCAACCTAGTTTCAGGAATAAGGAAGAAGAAGTAAGACACATGGTATAACTTCTCCACAAATCTAAGTTGAATTAAAACAGATACTCTGCCTGAAGCTCTTTGGGCTGATGCAGATAGAGGGGCTTTACATAAGTTTCTAGATTTTTAAAGGCACCATGGTGAAATGGAAATTGACTTGAATATTCAAGCCCAAGATAGAGTCTCTATCCTTTCTCACAGTTGAGAGACTCTGGGCAGGTCACTTCTGTTAGCTTCTGTTTCCTCATCTGTAAACTGTTAGAGGTGGGGATATTATGAGAAAATCAGACTTAAAAATAAATGTATTATTATCTTTGGCCAGCTTCTAAAATAAACTCTGAAAGGACAGCTGGGTTCATATTTCAGCAGTATTCTCACCTCCACCTCAAAGAATCCCATATTTCTTTCAAAATCTAGATCAGATATTTCCTTCTGCACAAGGCCTTCCTGGTTCCCTTCATTATTAGTACCTTTCCCACAACTCCCTCCCACATAATTTGTTATTTGCTTAATATATAGCTTTTGTACTTATATGTCTCTGTAATGTCTCCCTTGATAGAATGCAAGTTCCATGAGGACTTAATACTGGGATATGAACCCAGCTCTTCTTTCAGAGTCTATTTTAGAAGCAGGACAAAAATAATAACACATTTATTTTGGTTTAAGTCTGATTTCCTCACAGTTATCTCCCCCCCCCAACCTGTTATTAGTATTCATTTTATAGATGAGGAAACTGAATGAACTTTATTTTTGTAACCTCAAAACATAGCACATACCTAGAACATAGATTAGAAGAGATTTAGTGGAGAAACCAATTAAAATAATAGCTTCAGGAAAAGTAGCAAGTTATAAATCAACAAAAATCAGAATTTAAAGTTTGAAAAGATCAAATAAAGAGGAATTCAATTAAAAATGTGTACAAAATGGATAAAATACCTGGGATTTAACAATACATATATAAACATATAAGTACAACATACTCTTTACAGAATTAAAGACATAAATGTTTAGGGAGAGATTAATTTTTCATTGCTGGGCTGTGCCAAGACAATAAAAGCAGTGACACTAACTAAAAGAGTTTACAGATTTAATGTTATTCTAATAAACTTCCAAGAGATTATATTAACAGACAAAATAATAGCAGAATTAATGTGAAGTGGAAAAGGGTCTAGATTTTCAAGGAAAATAATTAGGAAGTAGAAACAGGAATGAAATGGAGATAACTATGTTATAAGGCATAATATTATAATCTTCAAAACCATTAAGAAATACAGGTTTAAGAAAATAGAAAAGTATAGCATCAGAACAATTAGATAAACAAGATCCAGAAAAAATGGACCCCGGTAGTTCTGTGTTTGACAAATCCAACATCATGTACTTCAGTAAGTACTCTCTTTTCCACAACAATTTCTGGGAAAAACAGAATGCAGTTTAGTAAAAAATAGATATAGGTCATCATATATCACATATCACAATAAATTCCAAATACAACAGAACAAAGTATCTTTCAGAAGAGATGAGCATAAAAATGAAATAATTACAAAATTTAAAACAAGAAAAAATTTTAGCATGAACAAAATCAGTGTAGCTAGAAAAATCTTACCACAGAGAATATACATATATGCATGTATGTATATATATATATATATATGTAAAGTCTTATTCACAAGATACATAGAGAATACAAACATATAAAAGCAAGAACCATTCTCTAGTGGATAACGTGATCAAAGGACATAAACAGTTTTTAAAATAATTCCAACTACTGACATCCATTTACAAGATTCCTCTAAAAACATAAAGAGAAAGATAAACTAAATAGTTGAGTATTTATCTGTATCTATCTTCAAAACATCGCAGATAATAAGAGGGAAATAGCCAATATTGGGAGAGTCTGTGAGAAGACAGGTATCTTCCGGTGGAGCTACTAATAGGTTCAACCATTTTTTTCAACCATTATTGAAAACTATTTGGAATTATGTAAGAAATGTCACTCAACTGTTCATATCCTTTGATATAGTCATCCCACCTTTGGGCATTTGGACTAAGAATGTCAAAGATAGAGAGAAAAGGACATATATGCCAAAATATGTATAGCATCACTATTTGTGGTAGAAAAAAAAGGGACCCAAGTGGGTATCTATTGATTGAGGAGTGGCTGAACAATGTGGAATGCAAATGTATGATACTATTATATTTCTTGCCAGTGTAAAAAAAATGAGGGATTCAGAAGAACTTTTATGAATTGGCACACGGTGAAGTTGCTAGAATCAGGAGAATAATTTACACAACTATAATAATGTAATGACACTCAAGGAAAACAATAAAGGGTAGATGAATTCTGATTCACTTCCCAATTCTAGAGAATAAATGGTGAAATAGAATTCCTTCCTCTCAGATACTTGGGGAACTGTGGTTAAGGAATGACATGGTATTATTATGATCAGGGAATGACTGGTGTAGAAAAAAGGTAATATAATTGAAAAATAATTGAATAACAGTAACTTAAGGGGGATAACACTGACAATCGGGGTATCCCAAAAAGCCTCATGTAAGTTGCAGCTCAGCAGAGCCTGGATGGATGCTGGGAATGCTAAGATTCAGAAGCCAGGAAAGGGCATTAGAGGGATAGGGGGTTGGTCTGTACAAAGAGCAGGAGATGTAATGCAGAGCCCAAAAAGGAGCAAGTATTCCTGTTTGATTGGAATATAGAGGCTATTTAATAATAAGAAATTTAACATGTGGAATAAATCTTCAGGTTATGAAGAGTTTTAAATGCCATAAAGAAGATGGAATATTTTTCTCTGGAGGAAACAAGGAATTGCTGAAACTTCAAGAATAGGATAAAAGTGTTCTTTAGAAAGATTAATTTGGCAATTGTGTGGAGGATGGATTTGATCAAGGACAGACAGGAAGTCAGTCCAGTTAGGAAGTTGTTGCAATCGTATGCAATAGCAATAGCATGTCAATGTATACTCTGTATTTGCTTTCCTAATTAAAGTTGGATGTTAAAGTTATTTAGTTGAATAGGCCTTCAGCTTCACTTACATTTGTAGCTATTAGTTTTCCACTCTTGTAAAGTGGCTAGTCAGGTGTCATGCAGCTGAGGCCCAAGAGCTAGCAATCCTCACCAATCCTTTATCTACCCTCATGATTTGCCCTGGGTTCTTTGTTCTGGGATTGCCAGTCTCCTCAATAGGGAAACTAGGGACCCAGTGTTTCAATTTCAAGAATGAAGGACAAATAACGATAATACATCACAGTTAAATGTCTGGAAAGCATGACCAGGTGGACCTTGTGCCGATACCATCATCCTATCCTCTATCTGTTCCCACACCACCACCCTTCATACACACAAAGACACACCTTCTCTGAAATTTCATATAACTTCCTTACATCCTGCAACCACCTCAGGAGGCACGCCCCATGAGTGGAAACTGATGTCAGCTAACTCAGGAGTGTTGATAGGACTGTAACATGGATTTATACACTCCCATATATAAGCATTGCAAAAAGTAGGAAATTCTTCTCCTTTCTATTACACCACTCTTTGTCCATTCAGCTCCTTGAAAATAATTTTTTGTTTTAATCATCCAGGATTTGCCTTCCCACCCTTCCACCCCAAGACTCTCTCCCAAAATTGAGAACACAAGAAAAGTAAAATCCATTATAAACATGTCATCAATCAAAAACAAATTTCTACTTTGGCTGTGTCAAAAAAAAAATTTGTTTCATTCTACATTATGAGTTCTTCACCTCTATCAGGAGATGGATGGCATGTTTTATCATTAGTCCTCTGAAATCCTGATTGGTGATCATTACTCTGACAATAATGTGACATAATCATATTCCATCACATCTAAATACCATAACTTGTTTATCTATTCCCCAATTTATGGGCATCTTCTCAGATTGTGATTCTTTGCTACCTCGAAAAGAACTATACTTATTTATGCATACCCTTAGAGTTTGTTTTGCTTAAGACTAATCCCTCCTTTAATCTTCCCTTCCTCTAATTTTCCCTACCCACTTTCCTTCCAATTTCCTTATTGAGTAAAGTGTATTTCTGTACCCAATTTTGTATATGTGTGTGTGTGTTCTTCCATCTTTTGATCTGTTTAGATAAGAGTGAGTCTCAAGGGTCACCCTCTTACCCCTACTCCTTTCATCATTTGGTGTAATTTTCCCTAACCTACATTTTCCTTCCCCCATGCCCACTCCACTGTGTTCCTCTTCCCTTCTCTTACCATTCTTTGCCCAAGATCAAGATATAATATAACCATTACTAGGCCTTGTCTTAACTGGGATCCCTGTGTGAACCCTGTTATGAAAGAATTCAGAAGGGACACATATATCATCTCCCTATATCTGAAGGTAAACAGTTTATCCTTTTCTAGTCCTTTATCATTGTTTATTCAATGATGCTCTTCACTCCTGCCTTTGAACTTCAAAATTTCTCCATAGCTCTGGTCTTTTCATCAAGAATATTTGGAAGATCTCATTCTCAGAAAAAGGTCTGTTTTTATCCCTATAGCATTTAAACTCTGTTCTGTTGGGTGAGTTATGCATAAGTACATATTCTTAGCCTTTCAGAAGGAACAGAAGACATCAATAGAAACTTTTTAAAAAGATGTTTAATATCTACAATTCAACAATTGTTTATTATACACTAGACACTCTGCTAGGAACTGGGGATGCAATGGAAAAATGAAAAAGTATCTGACCTTAAAGATCTTACCTTTGTGTGGATGTCATGAATCCCTTTGGCAGTCTGACAAAGCCTGACATTCATCTCTCCTCTCTCCTCTCTCCTTTCCTTCCTCCCTCCCTCCCTTCCTTCCTTCCTTCCTTCCTTCCTTCCTAACTTCCTAACTTTCTTCTCTCCCTATCTTACCCAGACTGAAAGGGCAGCAACTATTAACCATCCAACTCTCCCACTGATTAACACAGAAGTTCCAACCTGCTCTGTTTCCAATGTGAGTTAATTCTTAGTAAGTTCTCAAGAAGGCTGAGTTACTTAGGAAATCTGGTGCCTCCTCACACCATCCCTCTTGTTGATTCTACTTCTATTACAACATTTCTTGTATATGCATTCCTTCCTTCACTCACATGGCCACCACTGTATTTCAAGTTTTCATCACCTCTTGCCTAAATGATTACAATAGTTTGTTTTAATTGCCAATAAAATAGTCAATAAACATTTATTCATTGCTTACTATAGGCTGTGCTAAGAACTAGAGAGGGTGATTTGGAGTGGTGAGAGATTCAAGGCAGGCTGACCCCACTACCTAGCTAAAATAATCCAGATATGAGGTGAAGAGGGCCTATACAGGTGATAGTGTCAGAGTTGAAAAGTTTCTCCTCTCAAGGTCAATCCAGTTAAAGAAAGCATTTCCTGAAAGGACTGAAATAATATAACCTAACAAAATCCTTTATAAAAGGTCATGAAGATCAAGTACTAGAAAATTATGAAGATCAACATTTTAATACTTTTTTCTCTGAACCCTTCAGCATCTCTGCTGTTGCCCTAAGTAAGAAAGATGAAGCTAGATACTATGATATAGCTATATATTCATATACATATTTATACATAATATATATATATGTATACACACATATCTATTGATCATAGAAAGGTATCTCAAATTATGAGTATGGATGAGGTGGAAGGAAATGTTTTTTTTTTTTTAAAGCAATCGGGGTTAAGTAACATGCTCAAGGTTACATGGCCAGTTATTTCTGGGTGTGGTGCTGAGTATCCAAGCCCGGATTTGATCCAGGTCATCCCGACGCTGGAGCCAGTGCTCTTACTCACTGTGCTACCTGGCTGCCCCAGGAAATGTTTTAAATTATATCTTAGTCTAGACTGGGAAAAAATAAATAAATGAGAAGGAAATAAGAGAAAAAAAAACTATATAGGTTGTTCCATCATATTAAAAATCTAATTTTCAGTTCAAGTGAAAAATATTAAGAAATAATATATTTTCCAGGCTAAAATCCATTCTAGGCTTTCCCTTTATTCAGGTGAGTAGCACAAAAGTTAAATTAATTAAATGAATCTCCCATCTTGTTTAGATCCTTTGAAGTGACTGACTGCCCTGAAACTTACTCAAGGGGAGTGCCCTCTTCTGTTATTCAGAAAGGATTATGACACTGAGCTTAGGGAGGAGGCTTTTTCAGTCTTTGAGAAGAATGATCAGAAAAGAGATAAGGAATATGAAAATGACTCACATTTATTGAGCTCTTTAAGGTTTATGAAGATATAATCATAATAATAGAGTTAGAAGTGCTTTCTGAGGCCATCTAGCCCAATCCCTTTATGAATTCTGTCCATAACTTCTACCAATTGGAAATCAACCAATTTCCAAAGACCTTCAGTGACAATGAAGAAGTCACTGCCTCTCAAGCCCATTCAGCCCTTGGACAGGTCCAATTGTTAGGAAGTTGGCTTTTAAAACCCTTCATACTCGGACTCCAATTTGCCTTTGTTTCTGTTTTTGTTTCTTTGCTTTTGTTTCTGTAACTGTGTTACAGTTGCCTATGTTTATTTCATATTATTCCCTTTTACCCACTTTCATTGTTCATACTTCAGTTTGAAAAGGACTGGTTTTAATTTTTTAAATTGATTTTAAGTGAGTCAGAGTTGCTCAAAGTTGCCGACTTTACTCTCTCTTTCAGAGTTATCAAAGTCCATTGGCAGGAGAAAAGACAAGATGACTGGGGATGGCCCAGGAGGCAGTGCATGACCTTGGCCTCTCTGATGTCTGATAAAGCTCTAAATGCTCTACAGCACCAGCTTCTGCTACCTTCACAGTAATTAGATCAAATTGTTCTCATCTGCACATTCCACTGGGAGAAGTTTGCGAATGCTTGGGGAAGACATTCCCCTAACTCACCAATGGGTTTGAGGCTTATTGGTTACCCTCGACCTGGTTTAACCCGTCTGTTGAGATGGTTTTACCAGGGTGTGGCCACCACTTATGCTACAGCTTCTTGGAGCTTTAGGTGAGAGTTGAATGACAGGTAGATACCAAAGGTGGATAAGCAAGCCCTGGAAAGAGCTCAGCCCTCACACCAAAGGTGCTAGTCCTCCCTGAACACCCATTACCATGTCATACCCTTGCTCAAGAAGCTTGAGGACTCCCTGTTACATTCAGGATAAAATACAAATTCCTGTGTGTGTTTAAAACCCTTTACAATCTGACTCTGACCTAGCATTATAGATGGATTTCATATCGCTCCATTTTATATGCTCTCCATTCCAGTCAAACTGGTCTCCTTATTGTTCATCACACACATCTCTCCTACTTCTTTGCCTTGGCACAAGCTGCCTCCTACCTAATGGCTTGAATTCACTTCCTCATCTCTGCCTCTTGAAATCAATATGGAGCTACGTTTTACATGATTGCACATATATAACCTATATCAAATTGCTTACTACCTTAGGGAGGGAGGAGATGAGGGAGGAAAGGAGAAATTTAGAACTCAAAATATCTTTTAAATGAATGTTAAGATTTGTTTTTATATGTGATTGGAAAAATGAACTATTTAAATGAATATTTCATAAATCTAAAAATAAAATATTTCATAAATAAAATATTTTTTTTAAAGAAATCTGTAACTCGCTTTAAAGATCAGATCAACTGCTACCTTCCATTTTGAAGGCTTTACACATTGCTGTTAGTTCTACTCCCTCCTGACAAAGCCACAGATTCTTTCTAGGAAGGTGACCTGGGCAAGCCACTTGACCTCTACTTTCACCACTCTCCTCCTCAGCAAAATGGGAATAATAACAGCACCTGCCTTCCAGTATTGTGAAAATAAACTGAGAAGATACATGTAAAGTGCTTCTATAGTGCAAATTGGCCTCTTCTCTGCTGTCCAAATCAGAATTCCATCTCCTACCTAATTGTGCCTTTGCTCAGGTTGTCCCCCATGCTGGAAATTACTCTTTTCAAATTTTTATAACAATCTTGGGTCAGCTGGGTTGCACAGTGGATAGTGTGCCAGCCCTGGAGTCAGGAAGACGCGAGTTCAAATGTGACCTCAAACAATTACTAGCTGTGTGACCCTGAGCACTCACCTAACCCTGTTTGCCTTAGTTTTCCTCATCTGTAAAATGAGCTAGAGAAAGAAATGGCATCTTGAGTGTCTTTGCCAAGAAAACCCCAAATGGGGTCATAGAGAGTCAGACTTCACTAAGAAATGATTGAACAGCAACAGTCTCACTCCTCTCCAGGATCAGTTCTTGTCAACCTCCTATGGTTCCCCCATTTGTTAGTGCTGCCTCCCTCTTCCCCCAGTTATCTTGTCTATATTAAGTTGTTTATGTGTTTTATCCTAGACACATCTCTCCTCCCCACCCCATCCCTGAACAAATAGAATGTAAATTTCTTGATGTTGGAGATTGTTTTTTATCTGGTTTTTATATCTGCACTAGCGCAGTACCTTACACAAAGTAGGCTCATAAAAAAATGCTTATGGAGGTGGCTAGGTGGTACAGTGAATAGAGCACTGGCCCTGGAGTCAGGAGGATCTGAGTTCAAATTCGGCCTCAGACACTTAACACAAAACTAGCCATGTGACCTTGGGCAAATCACTTAACCCCAAATGCCCTACCTTCCCCTCTCCAAAAAGCAAAAACAAACAAAAAAAGACCAAACTAACAAAAAAATGCTGATAAGATCACACCACCACCCACTTATTCTTTGGTTCAATGATTCTGGTCTCCTTGCTATTCCTCCAACAAGACACTGACAAGGTGTTTTTACTGGCTGTCCTTATTCCAGGAATGTTTTGTTTCCTCTGACTCCTGGCTTCTCTGATGTCCTTCAAGTCCCAGCTAAAATCCCTCCTACAGGCAGCATTTCACAATATTCCTCTTAATTCTAGTGCCTTGCCTTTCTTGATTATTTCTTGTCCATTCTGTAAATAATCTGTTTGTACATGGTTGTTTGCATATTGTCTCTCCCATTTGATTATGAGTTCTTGAGAGCAGGGACTATCTTTCATGTATTTGTACTCCTGGCACATAGCCCAGCTCCTGGCACACCGGTAGTCACTTAATAAATGCTTGTGCCCTTCCTTTGCCTTTCCTCCCAACCTTCATACCATTGTTCTTAGCACTGTCTTGTCCTCCTCTTTCCCTGCCCACCAGTCTCTGGACACCATTACTGCCTCTTGCCCCAGGTACGAAAATGTCTAGCTGTGACTCTGTAGGTAGGAAAGGAGGAAGGAAAATCTTTAATTTTGTTAAATCTGGCTTTTAACTTCTTCATCTCAGAAAAAATAAATGGAATTCTTGCTATTATTATGAGTCACATGTAATGTAATGCCAAGGAAAGGCAACTTCCCAGGTTCAAAATACCAGCATAGGTGCTCTCTATTTTATTCAGTGACAAACCAAGAACAGAGAAGATCAAAACATGACATCATTCAAAATACAGCATTTACTAAGTGTGATTAAATAATCTCCAAGTACTACCCCACCCCAGGACCTTCCAATCATTCAATCAATTACAAAGTCTCTGTTCTAAATACTTCTCCATCCCTAGGCTATACCTTAATTAAGTCCACCACAAAGCCCCTCTTCTCAAATGGAGATTAGTTTCCAAACATAAGTAAAATACATTCATTTGCTCAACCATAGAACACAAAAAGGTCAAAAGTTCCCCACCCCTGGATCACAATTGAATCTACCCCAGAGTTACATCAAGTTTAAACACAGCACTTAATACCCAAATGGAGGTCTTTTCTTCATCTTGACACGAGGCAAGTTCTCAGCAATCTTAGTTCCTGGGGAGACAAGGCTTAGCAAAGCCACAAGATACATTGCCAGTCCCTTCATGAATTTATCCTCTGTCTGTAGAACAGTCCTAGAACCCCTGAACACATTAGCAAAGCCCTCTCCCAGGATTTCTGTAAACATACAACAAGAAAATCCTTCTTCAGGGCTTCTGAACCAACAGAAAGGCTCCCAGACCCCTGCAACAACAGCACTGTCCTTCACCAGTGGACAGTATTCATTCTGTCTGCCGGACAGTCTCCAGACCCCTGCAACAACAGCACTGTCCTTCACCAGTGGACAGTATTCACTCTCTGTCTGCAGGACAGTCTCAGGCCTTCTTAACCAAATGCCAGGTTCCAGGACTTCTTCAACAGGACAGTCTTTCACCAGTGGACAAATCTGGCAAAATAACATCAAAACAGACAGACAAAGTACCAGCAAAACAGCCATGTCTCCTCAGTCCTTGGCAGCTCAGGGGGCAGGTCTCAAAAGTCCAGGGCAATTCAAAGCGGCCACCAGCAATCTCTTAGTCTCTCTCCACGAGGTGCTGCTTCCAAAAAGAACTTCCCCCTCTCTCTTGTCTCTCCAAATCTACATCACCAGCTCCTCCCAATTCAGGACTTTCTTTTCACATCAACAAGCCCATCCCACAGGTGGGATTAACAAACTCTGGGTTTTAATACAATCAATTTGAAAACCAAGCCAATACAGGGGAATCTTTAATTGCCATTACTATCACATCACACTAGCCAGTAATCACTGAACCTAGCAAAATAAGAATTAAAGTATTCTCTTTGGCATTTCAAGCTCTTTGTGACCTAGCCTCTCCCTGCCTTTCCAGTCTTACTCTGATTAGACCTCTCCCATACAATCTACAATCCAACTACACTGGTCTACTTGTGGTTCCTCAAATATGACACTGCATGTCTTGCATCTCCAGTACCCAATAGGGAACTGGCTGTTCCCTATTACTGGAATGCTCTCCATCTTCACTTCTTCCCTATAATTTTGCTGGTCTCTTTCAAAACTCATCTCAAATCTCACCTTTCTGCAAGATACTCTTCCTGGTTCCCCTCAGCCCAACTCTCAGTCTTCTCCGAGACAACTTTCCATACTCTGCGTGTATCTTGTATTTACTGAGTTATTTCCACATTTTCCCCTTCATTGGTTTGTGAGCCCCTTTGGGGTTGGGACTGGTGTTGTCTCTTTTTGTACCCTTAGAACCTAATTAGCAGAGTACCTGAAATATAGTAAGTTCTTATTTAAAAATTGCTTATTGACTGACTGTCCAAAAAAAGCAGTAATAGGGCAACTGACTTTTTGTAGCAGCTTTTTGTTTCTGAGTCTGATCACAGAAATGAATTAAAAAAGCAACATAAAACATTTAATTAGAAAATCTTAAAGCTAGAAAGATCTCAGAGATCATCTAATCTAGTCCTATTTAACCCCAAACTATATTTCCTTGTTCAAGATTCCTAAAAGATCAATCATTTCTCTAAGCTAGAAAATGTTTAGATATAATAATAATAATAGTAACAATAATAGCAACTAGAATTTATGTAGCACTTCAAGGTTTGCAAACTTTATATGTTATGTCATTTGATCCCCACAACAATCCTGTGAGGCATTAGGGCAATTAGATGGCACAGTGAATAGAGCACCGGCCCTGGAGTCAGGAGGACCTGAGTTCAAATTCGGCTTCAAACACTGAACACTTACTAGCTATGTGACCTTGGACAAGTCACTTAATCCCGATTGTCCTGCCTTCCCCCTCCAAAAAAGAAATCCAAAATACCAATCCTGTGAGGCAAATGCTATTATTATACACATTTTACAGATGAGGAAACTGAAGCAGACAGGTTAAAAAGTGACTTGCACAGGGTCACACAGCTAGTAAGCATCTGCAGTTGGATTCAAACTCAGGTCATCTTGACTCCAAGTCCAGCATTGAGCCACCTAGCTGCAGAATATATAGAATAAAGTAAAATTACAGAAAATTGTTTCTGGTAAACTCTGCCTATAATCTAAAGTATAGTATTAATATATTTTTCTTTAACAAAGTAAAAAGAAGAAAGCTGGGATAGGACACAGAAGCAAAGGCATTAGAGTGAGGGCTAATAAAAGAATCCATTGGAGAAAAGTAGGAGAAAATTTGTGTAAATTAAACTGAGTGTGGTGACTGACTTAAACTAAGGGGAGAAACTATCAAAGGGCCTCCAATTCCAGAATTAAGACATCTTGATTTCAATATGTCTAAAACAGACCTCACTCTCTTTTCCCCAAGACTCACTCCTCTCAACAACTTTCCTATTACTCAAGTCTCTCAAGTGTGAAACATGAGTCAACATTGATTGCTTACTCTTCCCCACCCTACATATACAAAATTTCCAAGTCTTATCAATTCTGCTTTCATAATACTTTTGACATCGACCCCTTTATTCCCACTCACAGTATCACTTGCCACCTTAGTTCATGCATTCATCTCCCACTTCAACTATTCCAATAGTTGAAACCCTCTCCCATTGGTCTCCTTACCCTTAGTCTCTCTCTTCCTCAAGCTATCCTTCACACAGGAGACAAAGTAATATTCCTAAAGCACAGGGCTGACCATCCTGCTCAATAACTACACACACACACACACACACATACACACACACACACACACATACACACTCACTCATCAGAGACTGGTAAGACAAATGTTGTTTTTCCTTGGGGAATCTTACCTGTTACTAAGAGACAATTACAATGAGTTGTCTTCTTTGAAAGCATGAATTAAACTAATGAAAAAGCATGTATTATATAGCAAGTACTAAGGCAGAAAAAGCTATAGTCCAGCTCTCAAGGAAGAGCTTACTCAAAAAGTAAGTTCAGCTGTATGGCTGACAAAAGAGTCCAGAATCCTAAAGATACCACGGAGGGGCAATATAGCAAGGCCCTGATGTCCTTAAGTTCTACCAGTAGTTCAGACGACAGGTCTAGGGTGTACAGGGTATAGAGGCAGGGTAAGTTGTAAGGCCTGGAGGTGATTTTATGTACCTGTCATATATTGTGCATTTCAGAGTTTCTAAACATTTTCTGTGTCATCTGCTGGCCTTTGAGTGTCATCTGAGGCTTCTGCAAAACTTCCCAAAAATTCTCATTTACTTTCTTATGCCAACCTGTGAAATATTGAAACTGTCAGACTGGTCTTTCTAAAGCGAGATGTCATTCCCCTATTCAATAAACGTCAGTGGTTCCTCAGACTTCCAGGTTCAAGATATTAATCTTCTTTTGTAAAAGGCTTTAAAAGCCCTTCCTAACTTGGGTTCTTTCTACCTTTCTTGTCTTCTTACACATTATGCTTTTCCGTGGACTCTGGAATCCAGTGACGCTTGACCTCTCAGTCATTCCTCGCTCAGGATACTCCATCTCCCAGCTCAGAATATTACTCCCTGTCCCTTATATCTCCAACACTCTCCTTCCTCACCTCTGTCTCCTGGCTTCTCTGGCTTCCTCCAAGTCTCAGCTAAAGGTCCACTTTCTGCAAGAAATCTTTGCCATGACCGCTTATTCGTGCCTTTCTCCTGAGAACACTCCCAATTTATCCTGTTTTGTTTGCCTGTGATTGTTTGCTTTCTCTTTTCCTATTAGATTGTGAGCTACTTGAGAGTAGGCCCTGTCTTTTGTCTTTTTTGCTCTCATCACTATCACTATTAAGTACCTTAATAATATAGAGGCACTTAATAAATCAATATTTATTGACTGATGAACTGACCTCTAGAGTTGCTTTGTTTTGAACTCAGGTGTGTCAGAAGACTCCTAGTCTCACGCCGATACTATTGTTGTCACATTTACTGAGGGACAATGAGAAAGTCATTTAACTTCTCCTGACCTTTATTGTTAACGTTCCTTATCTAGAAAATGGGTGTAATGGTGTCTATACAATCTGTCTCACAGACAGATCAAATGAGGTAACATATAAAAAAATGCTTTGTAAGTAATAAAACTGAATGTCAGTGATTATTTTCAGTATATATTTGTAGAGCCTGCTGATGTCATTAGATTCAACATAATTTAGTGGAAAGAGCTCTGGATTTAGAGGCCCTAGGTTATTTCATTCAAGAACCATGATTGGCATTCACAGAGCCTAAGGTTATTATTTACGATGACTTATACTGAACCAAATACCTAAGATGCCCAAAGTCTTCTCAAATCTCCAACTTATCTGGTTTTGTTTCCAAGGAATGGGGAGCATGTAGCCAGACAGCAGTTGACCCCTCTTTCTTCAGTATAATCTTTCCCTATGATCCCCCAGGGATCTAGTGACTCCTTATATTTTGGAAAGAACAAGGAAACTCCAGACAAATTGGCATCTCTCAATATATTCTGACCTCAAAAAGTCTTTGCTTTTTTTTTTTTAAGGAATCAATTTACTTTTTAAAAAATCAATTGACATTTTAAGTGCCTACTATATGTGAGGCATTGTGCCAAGTACTGAGGATGCATAAACAAGCAAAAGGCGCTCCTTGCCCTTGGAGAACTTACAGTTTAATGGGAGAGACAACATGCAAACAAATGTATTACAAAATAAGCTGCCTATGAGATTAATAGGAAATAGTTAATAGAAGGAAAGCACCAGAAGTAAGAGGGGAATGAACTTCCAAACATTTTGTTCTACAGTTAATCCTTTCACATCATAACTTCCCCCATTGCAGTTTCAATATATCACAGGTTGGCACAAGAAATTAAATGAGAATTTTTTGGGAGTTTTGCAGAAGCCTCGGATGATACTCAAAGGCCAGCATATGACACAGAAAAAGTTTAGAAACTCTGAAATGCACAATATCTATCTATCTATCTATCTATCTATCTATCTATCTATCTATCTAT
>NW_027186304.1:72884618-72956296 GCF_028583685.1 Petaurus breviceps papuanus | reverse complement strand
TATCTATCTATCTATCTATCTATCTATCTATCTATCTATCTATCTATCTATCTATCTATCTGTCTGTCTGTCTGTCTGTCTGTCTGTCTGTCTGTCTGTCTGTCTGTCTATCTATCCAAATTTTACAATAAGGTACTATAAACACTCCATTAGATAAAAAGATAAAAAATAAGACTTTTGTGATACAAAGGAAGGGCCAAAAATTTTTACGTGGATTTTCCAGATCGTGGGAGAGCCATGCCCCTAAATTGCCCCCCATTCCATCTTTACGTGGAAGGAATAACTGCTTTTTCAGCCATCTGTTCTATTCTGAGCTTGATATGAATCTTAAAGCTAGGAAACATTGCATAATGAACATAGCACAATACTAGGAGTCAGCTGGGGGACTAGGTGCAAGTCTTAGGTTCTGCTAGTTATAAGCCCTATGACCTTGCAGAGGAAAATTTCATCTCTCTGAGACTCATCTGCAAAATAGAATGGAGAAGGCTCACAGTAGATGATTTTTAATGATTCAATTACTCAACATGTATTTATCAATAACTGTGTACCAGCAGAATACTAAGCACTAGAATTTTGTGATTCCTTCCAGCTCTGACATTCTACGAATCTACAAAATCCCTTGAACTCCTAAATAAACAAAATTTATTTTCTAAATGCCATAGATAACTCAATTGTGTGTATGTCAAACAGTTTATGAAGGACAAGTCAATATTCTGCTAGAATTAATAGAAAACTCAGATCTGAAGTGCCATCTGCCCCTAACAAATACTTCTATAATGGTACCATCTGTTCGATGGGTGCTGCCAGTAAGGACCGGTACTCCAGTGGTATGTGTAAAAGAATATGATTCCTAAATGACTAAAAGACTGCCAAGTGACTTCGCTAAATATTTTTATGAGGAGAGAAGGGATTTCTTCAGATGGCTGGAGGACTTTGAGGGGGGTGGCTATGAGAGGCAAACTTGGACTTGGTTTTTGCTAAGTCCTCGGAGCCTCAGACATGTGGGGAGTTGGGTCCCAACATGTGCCTTGACTTACCACCTGATAAATTGCTAAGAGAAGACTTGGTGAGAGGTATACCCAGGTAGAGCCAGACAAATCCATAATGATGTTGATGGTCAACCCATACTACTAGCTCAGGCATAGGATCTGAGATACCAGACAGTGACAAGAGAATGAGATATATCTAACAGACTGATCCTTAGACTAACTTAGACTTGCCTAGCAGATTGGTCATTCGACTAACTTACCATAATATTGCAGGTGAACTTAAAGAAACAATGACACACATACCCAGGCAACGATTCTAGAGATTGCTTATTTGAAATCTATCCTGCATATAATTGTTTATATTATTGCTACAATTGTTAATTACTTCATATTTGAGTCTGTTTATTATTTCTGCTGCTATGCTCATACTATAGTAATGTCTGTTAATTGCTTTGCTCATTGTGTTTTGCATACATAATTAATGCTTATAGTTAAGCTGTACTTTTATGTATAGGCTTTTGATTGTTATTGTTACAACTAACTAATTTTGCTTTGTTATTTTAACTTTAAAAAAATGATTGATTGCTGTATATTGTGGATAAACATGTAGGATGTAGTAGCTAGGTGGTTCAGGGGATAGAGCATTGGGCCTGGAGTCAGGAAGACTTGAGTTCAAATTTGACCCAAAACACTTACTAGCTATAATACCCTGGGCAAGTCACTTAAACTCTTTTTACCTTATTCAATTGGAGAAGGAAATGGCAAACCACTCCAGTATCTTTGCCAAGAAAACCCCACCACAGAGAGTGTGGTTCACAAGGTCATGAAGAGCCAGACATGACTGAACATGAACATGGATAAATATACAGTTATGAACTGGGCAGGAAAAGTGCATAGTGGACTACAAAATTTAAGCATTTTATCACTGAAGTTCCCTGTCTGGTGATGTTTTGAATATTTCTTATATATATTGTTAATCCTCATTTGTTTTCTTTTGTTTTCAAAAGACAGCTAGGTGATGTGGTGAATTGAGCACCTGGATTCAATAAGAACTATATTTAAATCTGGCCTCAGACACTTACTAGTTTGGTAATCCTAGGTAAGTCTCTTAATCTCTGTTTCCTTGAATGTAAAATGAGAATGATAATCACATCTACCTCTTAGTTTTGTTGTAAGTTTGTGAAGTAATTAGCACATGGCCTTGCATAATAAACATTTACTTCCTTTTTGTTTTCTCACTATCTCACTGATTTCATATTTTTTTTTTCCTATCTCACTGATATCATAGATTGGTTAACTTGGTGCCAGGAAAATCACCTTTGTTGTTTTAAAGTGCTGATATTTGTGTTTATGCTATATAGTTACAAATTTCAAGCTTACCTTAGATGATTTGCACAGGAGTGCAAAAATTTCCTATTCAGGAGTGGAATGTAGCAACATCCTGGTCAAACTGATTGACGGATGGTGCTCTGAAGGACGGCTCTATGACTGCCAGACTGAATCTGTGTAAAGGGACATGACACGACTGGCTGGGAGAATATTGAATCATGATGCTTCATTAATGCAAAAAGAGTAAAAGATTTCTTTCGATGTCAGAGGACTTTGAGAGAGCTGGCAAGAAGCTAACTCAGACTTTTGAATGGCTACTCAGGGCTCTTGGAGCCACAGATGCCTAGAATTCCTGGGTCTCAGCATGTCCCTTAACTCCCCAGGCTTGCAATCCTAGAGAATGAGAGGAGTAAACTATCCTTAGTGAAATCTTTTTTCTCCTTAGAAGTCTAACGTCTCTGTCCCCAAAAGCTCATTTATTCTTTTGTAATCTTTTGCCTACTTTAACCTGTATTAATTTCCACAATTTCTGGTTTGTTTGTTTTTTCCTGCTTTCTTTGAAAAAGAGTTTTACTAGCTACTTTTGATGGTCTTTGGTTTAACCAACATTTGATGGGAGGAAACTAAGCTGGCAATAGTAAGATAAGGAAAATGGCATTGAGCCTCAGTTGCCAACCCCCAGGGATCATACCCTTACACTACCAATATTCGAGGTCCAGTGGTAGAGAGACTTCTAGCCCCAAACCACTCTGGGAAGTAGTTGAGGGAAAGAATGGACACTTAACCATAGCTCTCCTTCTGCTTCCCAGAAAGGCAAGGAATTACAGTTTCCTTTGAAAAGGTATATGCTAGCTTCCAGATCCAGTATTTATTCATACAACATGTAAGTTGAGCCTGTCTTCTATATTTACATAGACAAATAACATATGTGGTTTTTTTCTTCTGAACATCCTTTTAACTCTAAATCCTGTGAAAAAGTGTATTGTAGTACAAAATACCCTGGATTTCGACTAAGGAATCTTTTTTTTTTTTTTGCTAATATTTTATATAGATTTATTTGTACTCCTAAAGGAAATTGTTATATATTTTTCTTTATTTGTTATTGCTTTTCCAAGATTTTATTTTTTTTATTAATTCTTTAATTTATTAATTTGTTTGTTTCCTTTTAATTTACAGGATTCAATTCCACAATTCCTTGAATTTCACATTTTGTCCCCCTCCTTCCCCTCCCCACCCATGGCATCTTATAATCAAGTATAGGATCTGTAGATACTTTCACATTATACAATGGTCAGGTTATAAGGATGGATTGTACCAGCTGGGATGAAAAATGGTATAGAGGATATAAAATCAAATAAGAGAACAAAAAAGATCAGGTATTTTGCTTCTACCTGGATATAAATTTAGTTCTTTCTACTTCTTTTTCTGGATGCACATTTTTCTCTCCATCATGCGTCTTTTGGGATTGACTTATATCCCTGCATTGTTGAGAAGAGTCCAGTCTATCAAAGTTGGTCATCACACATATGTTGTGTCCATAATTGTGTACAAATTCCTCCTGGTTCTACTCTTCTCACTCAGCATCAGTTCTTTTAAGCCTCTCCAGGTAAATATGAAGACCGCCTGCTCCCCGTTTCTTATAGCGCAATAATATTCCATAACATGCATATACTACAACTTGTTCAGCCATTCCCCAATTGATGGACACCCCCTTAATTTCCACTTCTTTGCCACAACAAAAAGAGCTGCTATAAACATTTTTGTACATATGGGTCTTTCTCCCATTTCTATGATCTCTTTGGGATATAACCCTAGGAGTGGTATTGCTGGATCAAAGGGTATGAAAGTATTTATAGCCCTTTGGGCATAGTTCCAGATTGCTCTCCAGAAAGGCTGGATCAGTTCACAGCTCCACCAACAATGCATTAGTGTTCCAGTTTGCCCACATCCTCTCCAGCATTTGTCATTTTCCTGTTTTGTCATCTTAGCCAATCTGACTGGTGAGATGTGGTACCTCAGAGTTGTTTTGATTTGCATTTCTCTAATCAATAGTGAATTAGAGCATTTCTTCATGTGCTTATAGATAGCTTTAATTTCTTTCTCTGAAAACTGCCTGTTCATATCCTTTGACCATTTATCAATTGGGGAATGACTTGTATTCTTATAAATTTGACTCAGTTCTCTGTATATTTTAGAGATGAGTCCTTTGTCAGAGACATAGGTTGTAAAGATTCTTTCCCAATTTCCCACCTCCCTCTTAATCTTGGTTACATTGGCTTTATTTGTACAGAAACTTTTCAATTTCATGTAGTCAAAATTATCCATTTTACATTTTATAATGTTCTCTAATTCCTGTTTTGTCATAAAGTCATTCCCTCTCCACAAGTCTGATAGGTAAACTATTCCTTGTTTTAGCAGACTGCTTACAGTATCAACCTTTATACCTAGATCATGAACCCATTTAGACTTGATTTTGGTATATGGTGTTAGATAATGGTCTATGTCCAGTTTCTGCCATACTATATTCCAGTTTTCCCAGCAATTTTTGTCAAATAGTGAGTTCTTATCCCAAAAACCAGGGTCTGGGGGTTTATCAAACAATACATTACTGTAGTCGTTGACTTCTGAATCTCGTGTGCCTAATCTATTCCATTGATCCACTCCTCTATTCCTAAGCCAGTACCAAGTAGTTTTGATGACTGCTGCTTTATAGTACAGATTGAAATCTGGTAAAGCTAGTCCACCTTCCCTAGCATTTTTTTTTCATTAATTCCCTTGATATTCTGGACCGTTTATTCTTCCAGATGAATTTTGTTACTATTTTTTCTAACTCTATAAAGTAGTTTTTTGGTAAATTAATTGTTATGGCACTAAATATATAATTTAATTTAGGTAAAATTGTCATTTTTATTATATTAGCTCGACCCAGCCATGAGCAATTGATATTTTTCCAATTAGTTAGATCTGACTTTATTTGTGTGAAAAGTGTTTTGTAGTTATGATCATACAGGTCCTGGGTTTGTTTTGGCAGGTAGATTCCCAAATATTTTATAATGTCTACAGTAACTTTAAATGGGATTTCGCTTTCTAATTCTTGCTGTTGAATTTCATTGGAAATATATAGGAATGCCGAGGATTTATGTGGGTTTATTTTATATCCTGCAACTTTGCCAAATTTATTTATTGTCTCAAGCAGTTTTTTACTTGATTCTCTAGGATTCTCTAAGTATATCATCATATCATCTGCGAAGAGTGATAGCTTGGTCTCTTCTTTGCCTAACTTGATTCCTTTGATTTCTTTTTCTTCTCTAATTGCTACTGCTAACATTTCTAGTACCAGATTGAATAAGAGGGGTGATAGTGGACACCCTTGTTTCACCCCTGATCTTATGGGAAATGCTTCCAGCTTCTCCCCATTACATATAATACTTGCTGATGGCTTTAAATAGATGCTACCTATTATTTTAAGGAAGGCTCTATTTATTCCTATACTTTCTAATGTTTTTAATAGGAATGGATGTTGTATTTTGTCAAAAGCCTTTTCTGCATCTATTGAGATGATCATGTGGTTTCTGCTAGTTTTATTGTTGATATGCTCAATTATACTGATGGTTTTCCTAATATTAAACCATCCTTGCATTCCTGGAATAAATCCTACCTGATCAAAGTGTATTATTCTTGAGATAAGTTGCTGTAGTCTTTTGGCTAGTATTTTATTTAGAATTTTTGCATCTATATTCATGAGGGAGATTGGTCTATAATTTTCTTTCTCTGTTTTATCTCTTCCTGATTTAGGTATCAGTACCATATTTGTGTCATAAAAAGAATTTGGTAGGACTCCTTCTTCACTAATTTTCCCAAATAATTTGTAGAGTATTGGAATCAATTGTTCTTTAAATGTTTGATAGACTTCACTAGTGAATCCATCTGGCCCTGGAGATTTTTTCCTAGGGAGGTGACTGATGGCTTGTTCAATTTCTTTTTCTGAGATGGGATTATTTAAGTAATTTACTTCCTCTTCAGTTAATCTGGGCAACTTGTATGTTTCTAAATATTCATCCATTTCCCTAAGATTGTCAAATTTATGTACATACAATTGGGAAAAATAATTCCTAATTATTGTTTTGATTTCCTCTTCATTGGAGGTAGATTCACCCTTTTCATTTTTGATACTCATAATTTGGTTTTCTTTCTTTTTTTTATCATATTGACTAAGGGTCTATCAATTTTGTTGGTTTTTTCATAAAACCAGCTCTTGGTTTTATTTATTAGTTCAATAGTTTTCTTGATTTCGATTTTATTAATCTCTCCTTTAGTCTTCAATATTTCTAGTTTAGTATTTAATTGGGGATTTTGAATTTGTTCTTTTTCTAGGTTTTTTAATTGCATGCCCAATTCATTGAGCTCCCTTTTCTCTAATTTAATCACGTATGCACTCAGGGATATAAAACTTCCCCTAAGAACTGCCTTTCATGTATCCCACAGATTTTGGTATGTTGTCTCATTATTATCATTCTCTTGAATGAAATTACTGATTGTTTCTATAATTTCTTGTTTGACCCACTCATTCTTTAGGATCAAATTGTTTAATTTCCAGTTAGTTTTTAGTCTGTCTTTCCCTGGCCCTTTATTGCATATAATTTTTATTGCATCATGATCTGTGAATGATGCATTTAATATTTCTGCCTTACTGCATAGAATTGTGAGGTTTTTATGCCCTAGAACATGGTCAATTTTTGAATATGTGCCATGAACTGCTGAGAAGAAAGTATATTCCTTTTTATCCCCATTCAGTTTTCTCCAGAGATCTATCATACCTATCCTCTCTAAAATCCTGTTCACCTCCTTAACTTCTTTCTTGTTTATTTTGAGGTTGGATTTATCAAGTTCAGATAGGGGGGAGATTAAGGTCTCCCACTAGTATAGTTTTGCTATCTATTTCTTCCTCTAATTCCTTTACCTTCACCTCTAGGAATTTGGATGCTACACCACTTGGTGCATATATGTTAAGTAGTGATATTGCTTCATTCTCGATAGTGCCTTTTAACAGGATATAGTTTCCTTCCTTATCTCTTTTAATTAGGTCAATTTTTGCATTTGCTTTATCTGAGATAAGGATTGCTACCCCTGCTTTTTTTTACTTTAGCTGAGGCATGATATATTTTACTCCAAACTTTTACCTTTACCTTGTGTGTATCCCTCTGTTTCAAATGTGTTTCTTGTAAACAGCATATTGTAGGATTATGATTTCTAATCCATTCTGCTATCCGTCTCCATTTTATAGGAGAGTTCATTCCATTCACATTTACAGTTATGATTGTTATCTGTTTCTTTCCCCTCATCCTATTCCTGCCCCTGTTAATGTTCGTATTTTCCCACCCTTCTCCCTTCCCCTCCTTAATAGTTTTCCTTTTGACCACCACCTCCCTCAGTGTTCCCTTTTTGGCCCCCCTCCCTTTTCCTCCCCTTTTCCTCTTACTACTTCCCTCCCTACAAACCACTCCCACCCCCCTTTTGTAACCCTTTCCCCCTCCTACTACCTGTAGGATATTGTTATACTTAATGAGGTATGCTATTTTTTCTTCGCATCAAGAATGACAGGAATATATCTCATGCGAAGCTCCTCTCCCTCCCCTCTTTCCCTCTAAAATGATGTGTGTTCTCCTTGTTTACCTTTCTAAGTCACTGTTGCTTCTTGTAATTGGAGGTTGAATTTTCCATTGAGTTCTGGCTTTTTTATTAAGAAGGTCTGGAACTCTGTTATATCATTGAATGACCATCTCTTTGCCTGGAAGAATATGCTCAGTCTCGCTGGGTATGTGATCCTTGGTTGTAATCCGAGCTGTTTTGCCTTCCTGAAAATAGTATTCCATTGCCTCCGATCTTTCAGTGTGGAGGCTCACAAATCCTGTGCAATCCTCACTGTGGACCCTCGATATTTGAATTGTTTCTTTCTGGCCGCTTGAAGTATTTTCTCTTTTATCTGGTAGTTCTGGAGTTTGGCCACAACATTTTGAGGATTTTTCAGTTTGGGATCTCTTACAGCAGGTGTCCGGTGGATTCTGTCGATTTCTATTTTCCCCTCAGGTTCTAGTATCTCAGGGCAGTTTTCCTTAACGAGCTCTTGGAGAATGTTGTCCAGGCTCATTTTTTCATCATAATTTTCTGGTAGGCCTATGATTCTCAGATTATCTCTCCTGGATCTGTTTTCCAGGTCAGTTATTTTTTCTTTGAGGTATTTTACCTCTTTTTCTAATTTTTCATTTTTGTTGTTTTGCTTGGCTAATTCTTGGTTCCTCATAGAGTTATTTGTTTCCATTTGTTTAATTCTGGTTTTTAGCAAATCATTTTCCTTGGTTAATTTTTGAAGCTCCTTTTCCATATCATACACTTTTCTTTTTAGAGAGATGTTTTCCTCATTATAATGTTTTTCGAATTCTGCTATTTTCGTTTTGAGAGAATGATTCATTTTGTCTTCTATCTCTCTCATTTTGCTTTCAAAGTTCCTTTTGATCTCATCTAGGAGAGCCTTCTGTGCTTGGGATCCATTCCCTGTTGAAGTCTCAGCTATGGGTGTGGAGTCCACATTGTCTCCCTCTGAGGTTGGTTCCTCCCTCTGAGGATAGTAGGACTCCAGAGTCTTTGTCTTTGTAGTCTGCTTTCTACCCATTTTGAGGCAGTGTCCTAGCCATGCCCTTCCTCTAGGATCCCAAGCCTTTACTGTAGAGGGTTTTGCCCTGGGGCAAGAGTTACTATATTTTCAGGGTTAGAGGGGGGGTTTGGAGCAAGTGGGGTTCACTCTGTCATCCTTGTCTTTGGAGGTCCTGAAAGGGGCTTTTTTTTTCTTTTAAAGATTTCTGGGCTATGAAGTGGTAGCCCCAGGAGTGTTTGCTGTCCAGTATAGGGGCCCGTGTATTTGCTTCTTACCTTGCTCTTTCCAGTCCCAGCCCTTTGATGATAGGCTTGGTAGTGGACCTTGTGGTTGGTGGGAAGACTTGCCCTCTGAGTTGATCAGGCCCCTTCCAGGCCTGCATCCGCCAGCCGCACCACACCTTCCTGCACAGGCCGCTGCGCCTTCCCGGCCTGCGTCTGCTGCCGCCGCCGCAGCGCCGGGCCTTCCCAGGCTGCCTCGACTGAGGAATCTTGAATTTAAATTCTTCCTGTGCCACTTACTATATTATAAAAAAGATATATATATATATATATATATATATGTATATATATACACACACACACATATATACATATACACACATATACAATATGTCCATGTGTTTGTGTGTACACACTTATGTACACACACACACATACAGTTTAGGGGCATCTAGGTGGGGCAGTGGACAGTGTACCAGGCTTGCAGCCAGGGAAATCTGAGTTCAAATCTGACCTCAGACACTTACTAGCTGTGTGACCCCACTCAAGTCAATTGATCCCTCTTTGCCTCAATTCCTCTCTGTAGAATGGGGACATACAGGAAAAGAAAATGGCAAACTACTCTAGTATCTTTGCCAAGAAAATCACATGGACAAAGGTCTATGGCAGGGGTGGGGAACCTTCGACCTCAAGGCCACATTTGGTCCTTGGGCTCAGCCTTTTGACTGAATCCAAGTTTTACAGAACAAATCCTTTATTAAGGGGGTTTGTTCTGTGATGTTTGGATTCTGTCAAAGGGCCACACTTGAGGACCTAGAGGGTCACCTCAAGCACCCCGAGGCTGCAGATTCCCCACTCCTGGACCATGCAGTTACATGGATTTGAACACTACTGAACAACTAGGCAACAACAAATATATCAAGTTATGTTACTTAGTTGTCCTCAGCTATACAATAAGGAACTTAGACCACCTCTAAGGTGACTTGTAGCTCTAAATCTTATGAATTAGGTGAACAAAGACCTGAGAAGGGTAGAAAAACAAGAGCTCATCTTAAACCTTATAGTATTGGTGGCCCATTGTTGTAGAGAGGAAATCAGTAGTCTGCATGGATAAATCCTGAGGGAAAATCCTGAGCCAGACTGGAGTATGACCTCTTCTTGGCCAGATGATATGGAAAATAAAAGCTCCAAACAAAATAAACCACAAAGAATTAAAACCCTTACTCAAGAGCCTAGATAAGGAAGTTCCAAGGAAAGGCTATGGGAGGAGATAATCAGTGTGATCAAGGAAGGCTTCATCAGTTCCGGAAGGAAATCTTCAGATACTTTCTCACTGCCATACATGAAGGACAAAAGGAGACTTAGCCTGAAGGTCAGTGAAGAATAACTGGCATTTTCAAGTTAGTTTAAGGCAAGGTAAACATGAGTCAACAGTGTGACATAGTGACTAGAAAAGCTGAAACAAGCTGCTTTGAGAAAGGCGAAGTATCTATGAGGGAAGTGGAAGTTCTGTCTCTGCTCTGGTCAGCACATATTTGAGGTACTGTGTTCAGTTTAGGGAAGTGTCTTTTAGGAAGGACATTGACAACCCAAAAAAGCATCCATAGAAGAGGGACCAGGCAGGTAAAGGATTTTGAGACCATACTATAAAAAGAAAGGTTGAAAGAACTAAGAAAGATTAGCCTTGAAAAGGGAAGGCTTAAGGAGTGGGCAAATATCACCTATCATGTGCCTAATAAACTAGTTAGAGCAAGAATAGAATCTATGAGGGCGGCTAGGTTGCACAATGAATAGAGTATCGGCCCAGGAGTCAGGAGAACCTGGGTTCGGATCTGGCCTCAGACACTTAACACACACACACACACACACACACACACACACAAAAAACCTAGCCGTGTGACCTTGGGCAAGTCACTTAACCCCAATTGCCCTCCAAAAAGCAAAAATAATAATAATAATAATAATAATAAATTTAAAAAAGGGATGGCTAGTTGGTGCAGTGAGTAAAGCGCCGGCCTGGAGTCGGGAGGACATGAATTCCGTTCCGGTCTCAGACACTTAACACAAAAAAACTAGCTGTGTAACCTTGGGCAAGTTACTTAACCCCAATTGCCCTCCAAAAGGTAAAAAAAAAAAAAGAATAGAATCTATGTATTTTCAAAAATTATTATATTATAACATCAAAATATGTTTCTAATTGAACTTGAATAGAATTAGCATTTTGTTTAGTCAAATTCCAGCAATCCCCCACACCAATGAAGTTATAAATCTAGACAAAATTAAAACAAAACAAAAACCCAACAGTAACTCTGAAGCAAAATGCAAAAACTCAGCCTTAAAGTGCTGCATAACTGGGAGCTATGGTCTAGTCCAGCTTAGTAATATTCTTTTTTTATCAATGCTTTTTGAAAAAAAAAATCACAGTCATTTCAAAATCTCTCCTTCCATTTCTCTAAATATCTAGCTCTTCCTTATACCAAAGAAAAATCATTTAGCAAAATCAGCTGACATAGTGATAACATGTATGCAATTCTGTACCTAAAGTCCAGCATCTTATCACTGAGAGTAGGTATATATGTTTCATTCTTTATTTTCTATAATCAAGTTTGTTCATTACAATTTATCTGAGTTTGGCTGCTTTTGAGCACTATTTTCATTGATTTTATTGAAGTCATTGTGCATGCAGTTCTCTGGTTCTACTTCCTTCACTCAGAATCAATTCAGATAAGTATCCATCTAAATCCCTCATATTTATTGTTTCTTACAGCATGATCATATTCTATTACATGCCCATACCACTAATTGCTTATTCATTCAGCACTCAGTGGGCACCCACTTTGCTTCCAGCTGTCTGATCCCACAAAGTGTTGCTATTAATATTTTGGTATTCTATTTCTCATTGACCACCTTGTGGTATATGCCAAGTGGTAGGATTATTGGGTCAAAGATTATGAGTAGTTTCACAGAACTTCTCACATAATTCTGAATTGTTTTCCAGGGTTGTTTTCACAGTCCACCAACAAGGCTTTGATGTATCTACACAAAGACCTTCCAACGTGGAATATTTTTACTTTATTATCTTTGTGAATTTTCTGGGTCTGAAGTAAAACCTTAGTGTTGTTTTACTTTGTGTATCTTTTATTAGTAATGATTAGGCATCTGTCTCATTAGAGAAAAAGATTCAGGGAAGTTAAAATGAGCTGCCCAGGGTTATAAAGTAAGTTGGTGGGTTAGTGGCAAAGTCCCATTCTTGCTAGATGGCATTTAAGATGGCTAGGCCATTGCTTTGAAGTTAGTGCCAAGGCTTCTCCCTGAATCATGATGTAGCCACAAAGACAAAGACAAAAGGCATTTAATTTGAAGTGAGAAAATCTTGATTTGAGTCTATGCTCTGATATTTAATTACAAGTATAACCTAAGACAAGCTACTGTTTCCTTTCTGGGCCTCAGTTTCCTCATCTGTCAAATTAGGAGGTTAGACTAGATAATTTTTGAGATTATTTTAATTTGCAATCCTAAAATCCCATTTATTATGATTTTTCGTGGTTCATTGAAAAGAGAAATGGATTTGGTATAAAAAGGTCAGAGTTCAAATCCCAGGTGTGCTGCTTTTGTTTGAATAAGTCACACCTCTCTGAACTTTCCATCATTTGTAAAATAATAGAGGGCTGAACTAGGTGGAAGAATGGCTATAGGGCCCAACCTGGTGTCAGGAAAACATATGTTCTGCCTTAGAGATTAGGCATGTAACCTAGAACAAGTCTTTTAACCTCTGTCTGCCTCAATTTCCTCATCTGCAAAATGGGGATAATAATGACACTTGAGCAAATTAAACAAGAAAATATTTGTAAAGTGCTTTTCAAATCTTTAATAAAAAATCCAGAGTAGAAATGCTACCTAATATTACATATGATCCTATAATTTCTTTTTTTGTTTGTTTTTGTTTTTTGCTTTTTGGAGGGGGGAAGGTAGGGCAATTGGGGTTAAGTGACTTGCCCAAGATCACATGGCTAGTTTTTGTGTTAAATGTCTGAGGCCGGATTTGAACTCAGGTCCCCCTGACTCCAGGGCCAGCGCTCTATTCACTGCACCACCTAGCCACCCCAGATCCTATAGTTTCTGAGGTATTAAGAATGTGAACATGTTTGTTTTCACCCACCTGAGTTCTATTCTTATTCCCATCATTTCAGACTTGGAAAATGGACCTTCTCCCCTTCTATTTTATTTAGACTTTAGATTTAAGCCTCCTCTCTTATCTAAGGCTTATTAAGCCTTTACAGTTTTTTTTTACAACCTGGCTATCTCTTTTTTTTAGATATAGTTTGGACTAGCTAGCTTCTAATATCTCTTTCATCTCTGAGATTCTGTGGTTCTTCATGATATTGATCACTGATATTGTGGTTCTTAGTGATATTACTAAGATGTTGACTTATTGGAAATACCTGCTCCACACTCACAGAATTTTAAAGTCACAATAGGTATGTTATATTAGATGAATTACTCAGACACTTGACACACTTACTAGCTGTGTAACTCGGGCAAGTCACTTAACCCCAACTGCCTTCCCTTCTCCCCTCCAAAAAAAAAATAATAATATTAGATGGATCACAGTTTATTTCCAGTTTCTTCATTGACCTCTCTAAAAGTTTTGAGACAGAGTCCAAGCTCCTTCCTGTCACTATCCTTCTGTGTTGGCACTCACCATTCGCTTTTGACTGGCAGTTTACTTGCAAACTAGAACTTTTAAAATTATTTTCTATAGTTGCTTTGTTTATATTTGTTTGCCTGTTGTTTCCCCCATTAGATTGTAAGCTTTTTGAAGGTAAGGACTGTCTTTGGCCACTTTTTGCATCACTGGAGCCTGTCACATAGTAGGCACTGTGGGATTATAATTTTCATTTTAATCTATAAAATATGTGTAGTGAATATACTAATAATTTAGAATTCTCAAGAATTGTCTTTTCCAGCTTGTGAATCAGTGCTCACAGTGCAGCTTCAAATGATCACACTTTGACAACGCTCACAATCACTGCCTGTGTACCTGAAGTGAAGCAAATCAAAGATGGTAGAACCTGTTCCCATCACAGAACTCTGGTTCTGTGCCCTAGGAGAGGTGGCCACAACCCACAAAGACTTGACTTCAGAATTGTTGTTTTGTGGGATTTGTGGGTTTCTTGTGGGACACCACTAAATGATTGTAATTCAACTTCCCCCCCTCCTTTCCTCCCTTCCCATTTGTGATTTATGTATATACTCTGTCTTTCCTTCATTGAGGTGGAATTCTGATCAGGAGAATTCCTGATTTGCAAATCTGTCCCTCACAATGAAACTAATTAATGAAACAGCTACCTGATTACTGGCACTTTATCCCTGGCCTGCAGTTTCATCATTCTCAGGTTAAAGACTGACTCGGTCTCCTGTTAATATTAATTGGTATCAGAAGTTTTTAAGGAGCGGACACAGGGTGAAGCCTTGAGCTCTCCAACATGGGGGAGAAGGGCCAGGCACCACTGGATTTTTTCCAGTTCCAACTCACCCTCACTCTCACCATTAGGATCTCAGCCTTTCATCCAGCCCACCTTTCATTGTGAGGAATGTACCTAGGGCCTTTTCCGTGGCTGGGATTACTCTGGTAAGGCCTATTAGCACACAGTTTTTCTGACTGTCAGGCATGTTATTCAAGGTCCCAAGCCCTTGAAGCTTTGGCCCTAGCCACACCATTAGACGCCTGGATCATGGCCCCAGTGGGAGGCTTCTGTTTTACTGGCCCTCCGAGATAACATGCTCCCCAAACCCCTACTCCTCCCCAGACTGAGAATCCAGCCAGTCCTGGTCTGCTTCACAGAGCAGCAGTTTACGTGAAGGGAGCAGCTAATGCCCTCTACCATTACTTCTATCCCCATTCTCAGAACTACCACAGTTACAGGCACTACACCTTCTCATAGGGAAATTAACAACAATTAATGAACTTAACAGCAGATTTTAGGATCCCTAGCATATCAAACCCTTACCTACAGGGTCCATTACATTCAGAGGTCTCTCTAGAGACACAGGTTCCACTCTGCATCCAGGGCATTAGCAGCAACATGGGCTCTCACCTTGGATTGTTAAATCCCATGCAATGTGATTTTTACCTTTATTTTGAACTCTGCATGGGTTGTTTTCCTAAATGCCTCACTTGATTCCTCTGGCTAGCTCCTGTGGCCACAGATTTTTCCTGAATGGAACTGGGGTATCTCATAAGACTGCAAAAGCCCCCAGTAGCCAGTGGAGTGCAGGGATCTGCCCTAGCAAAATCAGGCACCAGACTTCTGACCCTTACCCACAGCAAAGGCAGTTGTAAAGGCATCTGTTCAATTTCCAGGTTAGTGTGGGAATCCCAGGAAGGCCTCTTGTCACTTAACCATGCTAGAGCTAAACACTGCCTGGAAGCACTGAACTCCATGAGCCTCACTTACTTTGCGGGGGATTCACCCTCTGATACCTGTACCTTTGCCTTTGAATTGTGCCCTTTTATGTAGCTCCACACTCCCTTCTGGGAAGACCTCTGTGCTTTTATCTCCACTGTGCCCATTTTGTCTCTATTCGTAGGGAACCACTCGCTGAAGGTCCTCTCTGGTTAAAGTTGTCTCTCTGTCGGCAGTGAAGACTTGCTTTCCTGCCCATTGCGGCCCTGTTGGCATCTGCTGGATCCCTGACTGGTACCACAGCCACCTTTGGCATGCTGTATCCAGTCACCTGTTGGGAACCTCTCTGCAGAACAAACCATGGACCTGGAGTGTACAGGGAAGCTTGTCACCCACTTCTAAATGCAGGTTTATTCACTTGCCCTCATGTATTGCAAAACAATTGGGTGCTGGTCACCTTAACACCTGGGTTTGGAGGGTCCTGCACCATCACTGGGGAGGAATGTTGTTTCTATGTCAACCGATTCTCTCAAATAGAGGAATACCTTAGTGCTCTATAACAAATAAGCAGAATATTTATGGAATAAGGGTCAAAATATTCTGAAGCAGGTTTCCCTCTCACCTTCCTTTGATCTACAACTTGTAACTTACTTATTCTTACATAAAATCAAAATCATGTTTCAAATGAATGTTCCTCATTGGCCTTCAAGAGTCATTCCAACTTTCTTGACCAAAAAGAAATGTGAAATATGTTCATATTAACCTATATGCTACGTGTAATGAATATACTAATACTTTAGAATTCTCAAGAATTGCCTTTTCCAGCTAGTGAGTCAGAGCACACAATGCAGTTTAAAATGAACAATCAAACTTTGACAACGCTCACAATCACTGCCTGTGTACCCGAAGTGAAGCAAATCAAAGACTGTAGAACCTGTTCCTGGTTCTGTGCCCTAGGAGAGGTGGCCACAACCCCCAAAGACTTGACTCCAGAATTGTTGAATTGTGGGATTTGTGGGTTTCTTGTGGGAAACCACTAAATGATTGTAATTCACCTTCCCCCCTTTCTCCCCATTTGTGATTTAGGTGTATAATCTCTGTCTTCACTTCAGCAAGATGGAATTCTGATCAGGAGAATTCCTGATTTGCAAATCTGTTCCTCATAATGAAACTAATTAATTAAATGATAACTGGCGCTTTGTTTCATCATTCTTAGATTAGAGACTGGCTCAGTAAAATCCTGTCAACAGAATTTAATAAATGTTTCTTGAATTGAAGAATAGGGAGTCGTGGATTCTCTTCCTGTAGTTTAGTCAAAACTTCTAAGACCAAAGGAGAAAGACTGACATGGACCCACCAAGGGACAAACAATCATAAATTTAAGATTTCTCTTTTATGCAGTGGAATCCGTTCTCAAATTTGTCTTTCCTAAGCAGACAGACAGACAGACAGACACACACACACACACACGATATTAGGGCGTTAGACTATAATTTCTTTTAATGATGACTACAGACCTGTCTCTCTGCCTTGGGGTGTCCCCGTACTGCACGGTACTCGAGACTACATTTCCCATGGGGCAATTCTCCCTCCCTCCAGTTTCTCGGCGGTTGAAAAAGCTTTCGATGCGAGCCACCGCCCAGTGTTGGAGGGAAGTCAGGCACTTGCTGGCGGACGCTCGCTTGCACTGAGCCCATTCTTTCGCATCCACCTGGGGAGAAGCCACTCGCGGGACTGGGGCTACCTGACTGACGTGCGATGGGGAGCCTTTGGCAGCGTCTGTGCGCTCTGGGAGCTGTGCTTCTCTGCAGCGCCGGGGGCGAGCTGCTCGGGGAGGGCAGCAATGACAGGCCCATCATCGGTAAGAGGGGGGGCACTGGACTTGGGGGGGCTTGGGGGAGTGGAGGGGGTGCAGCCCTTTGAATCCAGGGCAGGAGGAGGAAGAAGGATCCTAGGAACTTCTTAGGACTGGGCGCCCGAGTCCAAGGACAGGCTAGAGATCTCCCATCCCCTCCATCCCGGGGATGTGGGGTGTGAGATGGCACGTTGGAAGGAACAGAGTTACTGCTCCATCATCAGCCCCTCCCATCCCTTAATTCACCACCCAAGGAACAATGCCTGACAGTGTGGACACGGCTAAGTCCCAGCGTCTAGCAAATTGTGGGAAAGCTTATTACCTGTTCGCTCCCTCTGGGATCAGTCTTGGCCAAGACTTTGGAAAGCCAGACTCCACGTGTCCTGGCTGAGATGTAGGAGCCGGGTATTATCCCCTTTAGAATCGAGCTGGTCCTACAGCAGCCTAATGAATGGTAGCCTTGCTCGATGTTGCACACAGTAGTCTTGTGCGAGGCTTTGTGCCTGATTAGGCTCATCCGATGATCAGTCTGGAGCTGGAAGGGACTTCAGGGGCCAACTCTTTTGTTTTACTGATGAGGTAATTGAGACTCAGAAAGACTGGGACTTGCCCAGGTCATGAATGTAGCCCACCTTTAAAGGTGAGCTTTGAACTCCTGACTTTAGTGGCCAGTAATTCATTTTCCCTTGTGTTTAGAAAATGTCAGAAAACTTCATTTCCCTTATTTTAATTAACATACACCTCTTGTGAAGAAGACTTAGTTGCAGTATGAAAAGTATACAGCTATGTCATTAGGGGTTCAAATACTAGCCCGGCTACTTGCTAGCTGTGTGACCTTGGGCAAGTCAGTTAACCTCATAATTGAAGGTATGAGTATGTTACATAATTTCAGTTTAATTAGATAATTTAATAACAAATTAACTTTGATTTATTCATCTGTAAAACTAGGGGCTTGTGCAGATCACCCTCAAGTTCTCTTTTGTCTTGAAATTTATGAACCTATGATTAGCCTTGTGACGCTTGGAAGCTGGACTCTTGTGATCTGAAATGCACAGTCATGTTGGTCTCACTTTACAGATGAGGTGATTGAGATTCAGAAAGTTTGGGACTTGTCCAGGTCATGAAAATAGTAACCTTAAGAGGTGGGCTTTGAACTCCTGACTGTGGGGGCCAGTGCATTTTCCATTGTGTCATACTATTGACTTTAGGAAATGTCAGAAAACAATTACCACCAGCACCATTTCCTTACCTGCCAGGCCTCTACAATCAAATAACTAGGAAGTACCCTTGATTCCCATGTTTGGAGATGAAGAATGCTTCTTTAGAAGGACATAGGATGGGACTGGGAGCTAGATACATGGAGGCCACAAGGAGCCTCAGTGAAAAAAGGACTGAAGCTCTTCTTGGAGGATGGTGGAGGTGGGCATGGGGGTGACAAAGGCTCACCAGGTTCAGTTGATCACTTCTTGAGGAAAGCTTTTGCTTGGTCTTTATTTTTGACACTCATGACACTTATGACACTACAACATTTCCATTCTTAATGGCTGGCACAGTTGGCACAGCAGATACTTCATACTCAATGGTAAGGTCTCTGTTGTTCACAGTGTTCATCTTAATCATCAGAACCTTCACCTTATGTTTCAACATCCTGGACATTAATTATAGTATGAGAGTTCCTGATACTAGAATGTCCAAGCCAGACTAGGTGTAGGAGTTGTCCTACTGGGGTTGCCCTGGGCCACCCTGGGCAACCTGCAGATCTTCAAGAGAAAGATGTGCTCAGTGATGTTGAGGAAACTTCCTAGAGATTTCAGAAGCCAATAATCTGAGGAAAAGACCCTTCTGTGCAAGCAAGGCTATAAGCCCATTGGACTAAATTAGCAGAGGGACCCAGGCCACCCTCCTTCTCTCATTACCTCCAGCCCCTCTGGCCCAGCCCAACCTGGCTTAGAATTTTGATCTGTTTGCCAGAGTTACTAGAGAGACCTGAGAACTAGTAGCATATTACAGCTGGGTGATGCTAATGCATTCCCTTGGTAGAGAGCATTAGTAGCAGAAATAGAACAGGAACTTTCCTGATAGAGTGGATGAAGCACTGGACTTGGAGCCAGGAAAACTTGAGTTAAATCCACTTCAGACACCTACTATGTGATCTGGGGCAAGTCACTTCTCTGGGACTCAACTTCCTTATCTGTCAAGTGGGGGGGATTGGATTCAATCTCTAGGGTTCCTTCCAGCTCTGAATCTATGTTCTCGTGATTCTTTGGGATCAAGACAGCAGTGTAGCCTTGGGCTTGTTGCTACCCTTCTCAAGGCCTCACACTTATATCCTTGTATTGAGACTAGGTGATCTTTCTGACCACTTGTATCCTTATGATTCTGTGAAGAAGGCATGGCCTCAATGGCATTGCTCAACTCTTGGCCAAATTTGGACCTCATTTCATTGAGAATTAGTATTCCTAAACCTGTTGATTTCTGAAACACTGCCTTGACCCCTTTACATAGTGTCTGGTAGGTCTCCCCTTGAATCTACCTATTTAATGTCCTTGGAACTTTATGTATTTAATTCTGTGAATAAAAATAGCAATGAGATTTGTCCTTTTTTTTTCTTAAAACTGAGTTACTGTAGTAAAACAGATTGTTGTTTGAAATAACTTTTTTTTTCTTTTGGAATACTTGTAGGAATATTGGCACAAGCTAACCACGTGAAAAGTTTCCAACGCTATGGAAAGTATTACATTGCTGCTTCATATGTAAAATATCTGGAGTCTGCAGGTGCAAGGGTTGTGCCAATCAGGTAGAGTTTTTGCTGAGTTTATACTGTCTACAGAAAGTACTAAGCTTTGCTTCTAAAATTAAGGGCATCATGTAATGGTGGTTCTACTCTTGTGACGAAGATTTGTCATTTTCAGAATTTTTTTGGTTCCAGTATTATAATATCTAATTCTGACTATGAATATCATGGCATAGATTCTTTAACATGACATTTTATTAGCTTCTAAAAACAGTGTACAAGAAACAGAAATGGTTAGATAGGCACACACAGAGAGGACATAGATAAGGAATGAAATGTTACCAGTAAAAGGAAAAACATTAAAAAGTAACTTGAGATTTATATAAAAAACTATTTTAAAATGCAATAAAAGAAACAACTTAAAAAACACACTCCTATAATATCAGAACAAAGAGATAATTCATTGAAAGGAAGATACAGAAAATTCATATATGATTTTTCAAATGAATCTTTGTAGCTTTTGCCTCCTTCCTAGTCCTGTCCTTGCTGATGCATGATGACCTGAGTTCAAGGTGTGTGACATCAGGCAAGTCACTTAACCTCTCTGTGCCTCACTGTTTTCATCTATAAAATGAGGGAGTTGGATTTGATCTCTAAAACCCTTTCCAGCTCTAGATCAGTGGCCTATGACAGACTCTCATAAGATGAAAACTTACTTTGTGGTTCTATTTGACTTGGTAGAGCTAAAGGATATTTTATCAAGAAATTGAAGAACAATTTCCTCACCAAAAGGCTCTCGTATTAATTTACCTCAATAGTCTAAAATGTTCTAGAATGTCCCGAAATAGACCCACTAATTTAATATATATTCCCCTGAGATATATGTTACATCTTAGGCTTACATTATATTGCATTATTTTTATATCATTTTTGAGGATATGCTATCCTGAACAGAGTTAAAGTGATTTATCTCATCTTTGCCAATTGAAAATGAAGGATAGATTTTATTTCAGTTTATCACAACTTTGCAAATAGTTTCTAGAAATATCTCAATCATCTCCCCTCCCTTACCCTGCCACCTGTCCTAGAAAATAAAAGTGTTCCTCATTTTACAGAATAGAAATGCTTTTAAAAGGTTGTAAAGTATAAATCCTATTACATTGCCCCATTATTTTATATTAAAAGTTGGAATTTTGATCTCATTGGCAAAGTATTTGTTTTAAATAATTGGTTCAGCTAGGTTTCTAACCCAAGGTAGGCACTCACTGTTAGTACCCTTCACTTTTGATGATCCCTTCCAAATATTTTTGATATATTTTGTTTAATAACTCTAATTCAGGTTATTAGTGGTTTTCTTGATGTCTTTTCTTAATATTTTTTGCAAAGTCTTATTATGTAAGATGCCATTATGAGAAAAGGAGATACTATGTTCTATACATATGCATATATGTATATACTCTAATATACATACATAAACACAGATATATACATATACATGTGAATTTTTAAATGTGAAAACTGTAATCTAAAAAGGAACTCTTGAAGGGGAGATCCTGATCCATGACTCAACAATCTGAAGCTCGCTGGAAAGGGGAGTAAGGCCAAGAAAGGGTGTCCACTTTTTGGCCTGGGCTCAGGCTGTGTCTGTTGTCTTGGGAGCATATGCCCAGGATTTTCTGGAACAATCTTAATTACAGACATCATCCCCACAAGCTTTCAAAATGTCCTCAAAATTCCATTGTCTAAATATTAGACAGATAGTGACCTGAGGGTCAGCAAACATGGTAAAAATTAACAAGGCACAGAAGATGAAGAATCACTGGGTGAAGAAGCATTGAGAGAGCAGGGGGTTCTAGCCCATATTATGCCTGTCTCTAGGTAAGTGGTCCATTTGCATGAGGTGAATGTGGTGTGTTTAGGATAATGTGGTGTGACAAAGCTAATACAAGTACCCGCACAATTGTGCCTAAGCACAGTCAATTGACCGTGTGCCAGACACTATTTTCTCATGACTATTATCTATACCCTATCAATGACCTGGGAAGGGAAGGAGGGAAGCAACACTCTGAAGGTCTGAGATAAAGAGAAAACAGAATTCTGAATGGAAGGGCCAACCTCAGGTACAGTGATTGAAGATCCCATTGTCCTGGAGCCTCTATTCTCTACTGAATAAGTATCCTTCATCCCAGGGTACAGCCACAGTGCAGAGATGCTGACTTCACTAAATAATCCCAGTGTAAACCTTTACAAGCAGCTAGAGAATTTGCTTCAGATCGATCATGTCAGAGAGCAGAGGTCAAAGGTGAAAGATAGTTTTTAAGGTCAGAACTTGGAGTTCTCAAGGGAACAAGTAAAAGGAATGACTAATTTTCTTGAGGATTGAAGTCTAGAGAGGTAAACTTTGAGAAGTCAAAGAGGGAAAGTGCTTTTGTATGGAGAGAGCTAGGAGCTAAAATAGAGGCCCTGCCCACCTTCATGGCCAAAGAGTAGAGCGGAGCTTACCTGGGTAGAAAGCTGAGAGGCAGCTAGCTTGCAATCAAGACAGGAGATCTTTTATCTGGAGTTTGGGTTTGGGCAGTAGTTTCTAAAAGAACTGAGACAACTACAGCCTTGGCAAATAGAATTGACTAGAAACTGAGAACTCCTTTCATATCTAGGTGAGGTAGGTTTGAACCAGTGACTCTGTGGATAAAGCCTAATATAAGTAGGGAGTCTGAATGAGAGAAGAACTAGGAGAGAACAGGGGGCATGGTTGTTGTTAGCCTCTGTGGAAGCATGAGTGAATGACTAACAAGACTTATGAATGTGCCAGTTATCTCCCCTGGAGTTTTCCTTATATTCCTTAGTAACTACGCTTTGTTTTTAGGAAGCTTGTCTGTTGTAGGGGAGGAAAGGGTCTTCTGGACATCAGGTGGCATTTTGGCCATGCAGTTCAGAGAAGGGGGTGGTGACAGCATCTATAAACTACCAGCAGGCTTCACTGTGGTAAACGGAGGGATTTGTGATTAATAAATGGTAAAAGGCCAAAGAAAAGAGCAGGGTCATGGGTGATAGTGGGGAGAGGGGAGGGTTTACCTGTGGACCCTAGCATCACAACTATACTGTGTACTAATATATTATATCCTGTGATATGCTGTTAAAAATCTCCACAAATTTTTGTTTTTGCAGAGTGGGCATTCATTATTCAAAGTAAACATGCGTATACATATATCAATAAAAATATGGAAGAATACATTCAGTCTGCTCACAGAATCCTGTGTACTTAAAGCTAATCCAGTTTTTATCAGTATGCTTAAATAAATATTTACAAGACTTGGCAATTTAGGTAACATGATATAGGAGAAAGAAAGTAGGACTGGGGCAGGGTCAGGAATATCCTGGGTAGAATTATATAAAGATGGATTGAAGTGGAAAGAAGTTGAAGTTGGGGGCATCAGTTTGAAGATGTTTGTAATAATTCAGGTGTGAAGTAATAGATAAGTTTGAGAGACATTATGGGGAAAAAATCAATAGGACTTAGTAACTGAATGTAGGAAGAGTAGGAAAAATAGATTTAGGTTGACTTTAGACTCAGGCAGACTGAATGAATGAATGAAAAAGAGATTAATCACTTAGATTCTAGGAATTATACAAAAGTGGGACACAAATAAAGAAAGCAAGGCTGATCCTACCTTTAAGAAGTTCATATTCTACTGTATTAAATGTGGTGATGATGTGTGTCTTAATAAGGCTCTGGGTACAGTCATTATCTGAAAGCGTGAGGTATCCAAAACTCATTCAACTTTTTTTTTTATCAGCTAGCAGAGAAATTAGTGGTGAGCAGAACTCAGGCTTCCTTTTGTTCAGGTGGCTTGTGAAGAGCTGGGACTATAGGCAGGCAAGGCGAGCATCCCTGAGGTGTAATGTTTGCCACATCTCGACTTCCCTTTCCTTTTCTGTGCTCTGGCCTTACTTGACCTCTGCTGATGGGCCAAACTTGTAGCACGATCTGTATTTCTCTACTACTGTCACCAGTCCTTTGCTAACCTGACCTGACCACTCCTTTCTTTTAGCTCATCCTAAGAAAAAGGTTGGATTTTGCTTTCCTTTTTTTTTTTGAACTAACAATCAAGAGAAAGGTAGTTAAAGTAACACTTCTAGAGTACATACATAAGGGTTGAATTTATAGGACATGCAAATTTTATCCTAAGGTAATTTGACCTATCCTTACAGATTGGTGTAAGTGTCCTGGGCGAATGGGTCCCTGTTCCCAGCTGGTTGGTGTCTGGTATGACTGTAATGTAGTCTTTCCATGTTCTGTCAAAATAAGCTTCTCACTGTATATTTTCCCTAGGTGTCATGGTCAGTAAACTACCAACTTCCTTTTTTCACCCAGTGTTTCTGTTCCTCTGAAACACTTTCCTTTCTCTACATTATGATCCAGCCCCACCTGCCCTCTTGCTGTTCTTCACCCAGGACACAGCACCTCTGACTCAGCACCTTTCCACTGACTGTCCCCAGCTCTTGTAATGCTTTCCCTCCTCAGCTCCACTTAACTGGTTTCTCTTGTTTCCTTTATGCTTTCTATAGGACACATCTGGTCCTTCCCACTGGTAGTGCCTTCCCGCTAACATTAACTTTTATCTGCTTGCTCTGTGTCTTATCTCTACAGAGTTGTTTGCATTTTGTCTCTCCAGTTAGAATGTGAGCTTCTGCAAGGCAGAGACCACCGTTTTTCGTCTTTCTTTGTATCCTCAGCAATTAGCACAGTGTCTGATAGTGCATAGTAAGCACTTGATAATAATAATAGCTAACAATTAAATAATGCTTACTGTGAGGCAGACACCATGCTGAGTGCTTTACAATTATTATCTTATTTGATCCTCACAACAACCCTGGGAGATAAGTACTATTATTATTCCCATTTTATGGTTGAGGAAACTGAGACAAACAGAGGTTAAGTGACTTGCCCAGGGTCATACAGCACTCTAACTGCTCTTAATAAATTATTGTTGATTGCCTGAGACATAGCTCTCTTCATTTCAATACTAGGAAAACTTTTTTTTGGGTGGGGGAGGGCAGTTGGGGTTAAGTGACTTGCCCAAGGTCACATGGCTAGTTTTGGTGTTAAGTGTCTGAGGTCGGATTTGAACTCAGGTCCTCCTGACTCCAGGGCCAGTGCTCTATTCACTGTGCCACCTAGCTGCCCCAGAAACTGTTTTTTTTTTTAATATAGTGATATTACATATACAAAATTACACACAGGAAATTTCCAATAATAATAAAGCATTCATATAGTACCTTAAGCCACATAAAATACTCTCTGAACAATAACCTTAGGTGAGAGATAGTGAAAGCATTATTAGCCTCATGTTACATATAGGGAAACTGAGTCTTAGAGAAGTTAATGGACTTATCTTGGATCACATAGCTGGTAAATATCATTCAGGCTTTGAACCTAGACTTCCTAAGTCTAAGTCCATTGCTTTTTCCACCAAACTGCTATCCTTCATGTTTCTTCACAAAGCTTAACAAACATCAACATCAGTATTAATAAAGATGATTTGCATGTGTGAATAGGAATACAGCAGATAGAATATTTTCTTAGTTTGGAAAAGAATACCTTCAAAACTCTGAAAGTGGAGAGAGGATGACAACCTCCTCAGTCTGCAAGATGTTTTTTCTTAAATACTTTAAATTTATTTTTACCTGGATTTTTAATGATTGTACTCATCTTCTTCCTTTCTCACTCACTCACTGACACACTCACACACACACACACACACACACACAGAGTGGTGGAAAGAACAGTAGGCGTGGCTACAAGGCCTTGATTTGAGTCTTGGCACTGCCTCTTAGGCTGTGTAGCTGCGTGACCTTAGGTAGGGATGTGACCTCTCTCTCTTAGTTTCCTCATCTGTAAAATGGGAATAAGAATAATATTGGTGTTATTTACTTGCTTCACATGTTTCTTTTGTGAAGTTATGTCAATACACAAAGGATTTTTGATTTTGTTGAAATAGGAAATTCCTAGTATAGGGAGTATTTTCTCCAATGTAGTTAACAACTGTGAGTTATTAGATGAGTTCTAGGGACTTACTTGTAACATAGTTAAATGACTTGTTCATGGTCACATAACTAGTAAATGTCATAAACCGGATTTGAATTCAAATCTTCCTGACTCCAATCCTAGTACGATATACCTGAGTGGTGAATGAAAATTTAAATATACAATATATAAATTTCATTTTATTCATATAAATTATAATTTCATTACAAGTTCACTGAAGTATAAATACATGTATGTATATATATGTATTTATGCATGTATGTATAAGTATATACACACATATATATGCAAACTACTTTGATCTTTAAAAAGCTTTATTTTAGCATGTAATTATAACATTAAAATTGCAAGCAGATTCACCCTGTCATTTTTGTTGTTGGTTTCAGGTTAACACTTTCAGACAAAGAATATGAAAAACTCTTCCAGTCTATCAATGGGTAAGTTATAGGGTTATATGTAACACATATTTAGAGAGAGACACATGTATTGTGTATGAAATAATTATTGCATATGTACCAGCATATATGTATAATGTACATGCATATATACTGTACTTTGGCTGTAATCACTTTCCTTCAGGGGTTTATTAGAAGCAATATGGCATAGTGGAGAGGGATCTGGCGTCAGAGCCAGGAAGATATTGTTTCAAATGTTGCTTCTGCCACATAATTTCTGTGTGGACCGGGGTTTACCTCTCAGTGCTCTGGGCAGCTTTCCAAGATTAAAAGTTGCAGAGAAGCTTCTCATTTGCATTGATAGAGGAAAGGAGCTTCTGATAACAGCAAATCCCAAGTCTGGTCTCTATCCCTTTAGTATGGTTGTCATTGTTTAGATTTGTCTAGGGAGCAGTTTAAACATGTCCTTTTTCTTGCTTTGGAGAGTTCCCAGAAGAAGTTAATGATACTACTTTTTAACTGCTTTCTAAAAACCAGTATATGATCAACTTGAATATGCAACTTAAACTACATAGAATCTTATTTTTTATCTTAAATACTATACCTCTAATTACAGTACCAGACACCATTATTCAGATGTAATTGAGAAAAACATGTAAACAACTCAGCCACTTCTTCTCTTCTATACAAATATAGCTCTTTATTAATAATTTATACTGTTGTTATAACAATACAATCTTTTTTTTAAAAAAAAATTAAGTCAAGATACAAGACTGGATTTAAAAGAATACAAAGAAAATGCAATATAGTACCATCTTTCACTAAACTCAATTACTAACAATCAGTATTTAAATTTTGACTTTTCTTCCCATGAGAAAACTTCTTTCTTTTTTTGTATGATATTTGTGGCTTAAGTATTTAAAGCCTTCACAGACTTTCTCTTGGCATCTTCATCACTTAAAAATCGTTGGTAACATGACTTCTTTATACTTGTCTTCATTTCTTGATATTTGTCTAGTCCCTTTAAGAGATCTGCCTTGCCATTCTGAGGGAAAGACTCAAATGCTTATTTCTTAGTCCTACTTGTTACTGAGTTAACTTCCAACTCATTTATAATTGAATCATTTTTCTACTAAGCTCTATAGCTTTCTAATAAACTGAAGGCAGCCCTTTCCCTGAAGGGACCTGATTTTCTATAGATTCCTTACATTTGAACTTTGCATGTTAACTAATGGCTATAAATGGTCAGTTTCCCACCTGAAAAGAATCTGAGCTATTTGAGCAGGCTCAGGGTTATACCTTCATAGGTCCTGTTTTGCTTCCTCACGTGTAGGACAAGAACAACCCTTGCCCAAAATAAATTAAGCAGAGATATTTCTAAGTAGAGACAGGAAGGATTTATTTAATTAATTCTTCTTGCAAGAAGGGCGGTCTTGCTACTAGAGTCAGTCTAGTAGGAAAGGCAAAATACAAAATACAAAACTTGGTTACATACCCAAAAGACCACCCCTTACCCCCCTTGTTCTGTCCTGTTCCTGTTAATTAGGAACTGAGGTGCACAATCTTAACCACAAAAATCTGCCGGCGTTTTCAGATGAAATGTCAGTAATATCAAAAAGCAGAAGGTACATGTCTGGTGGACATGGACATAGACAAAATATGTCATCAGTATCAACTTTCCCCTCCTATGCTTAGCTAAGCTTAGCAAAAACTTCAACTTTTGACCAGGGAAGTAAGGTCCTAGATTCCTGGCCCAGGTTACTAAGCCTTTGGTACTTTATTACAATTCTGTTCAGATTTCTGGAATGTTACCTGAGAAGTTTTCACTTTTATTCCATTCACTCACAATATCAGTCAGGTTTGGTAAGTAAGGAACAGAAGCCAGTCATGCTTCCCACCCTTCTGTTTCTTAGACCTATACTACCCTTTCCCCCTTCCTTGCTTAAATATGGGTGATAAGAGCAGGAACTTATAGCTGGGGATTTATCTGTGATTTTTCTCCTGCCGAGTACTGTTTGTGGCATGTGAGCATGAATGGAGTGTATAGAGAGTAGGAATATAGGCCATAGATTTAGAAATAGAAGAGAACTTAGAGAACCCTGTCATTTTACAGATGAAGAAACCAAGGCCCAGACAGTTGACTTACTCAAAAGGTTACTCAATGACAGAGCCAGAGTTTGAACCAAGATCATCTCACTCCACATCCAGACCCAATCTATAGTAGCTTTCAGGGTTAAAGGTATGGGAATTTAACGCAAATTTCTTTAATATTCAAAGGCATTTTATTTAAAGAGGCAGCTTGGCGTGAGGAGAACTTGGATTTGAGTTCCACCTCAGACACTCCATATATCTGTAACTCCTGACAAATCAGTTAATCTCTCTGGGCCTCAGTTTCCTGATTTGTAAAATGAGGGAGTCAGATTTGGTGAACTCTAAGGTTGCTTCCAGCTTGACCACTCTGATAATTTAAAAAGAAAAGAAATAAAATGCTGTTGTTTCTGAATAAGAACTTATTTGTAATTATAAACTTCTTAAATAACACCATTGTCTTCATTTTCATATAAACTTTGCTACACTGGGAATTTTAACTGTACTTAACTTGTGATTTAATATTTCCTTTATTCTGTATGTTTATCCTTACTACATGTTTTACTTATGAAGTAAATCAAACATTTGATATTGGGTTTCAGGGTACTTTTTCCTGGTGGAGGTGTCAATCTTCAGAGTTCAAAATATAGCTCTGTAGCCCAACTGTTTTATGAAAAGGCCCTGAAGGTAATCTTCAATTGTTCTTTCTTCCCAGATTATAATAGTCCCCATTCTTCCCCTCCCCCCCCATTGGTCTTCCTGCCTCTAGTCTTTCTTATATCTCCTCTCCCCATCCCCAAGTGGATTTTGAATACCACCTCCAGATTAATATGTTAGAAATACTGCTGTTATCATGCTACTTCCCCCCTCTAAAATACCCAATGCCTTACTGTTGCTATCTGGATTAATTTTAAATTCTTTAGCCTTAACATTCTGGCTCTAACTACTTTTTCCAACTTTAACTTCCATTATTTCAATGAACCCCATACCATAGTCAAATGGGTATACTTGTCCTTGGCTTGAGCTTCATGTACACTTCTCCCTCTGTATTTTCTCATGCTGTTTTTTGTATCAGAAATGCATTCTCTCCAACCTTCATCTCTTTCTAACCAAATCCTACCCATCCTTAAAGGTCAAATCAATTTTTGCCTCTTCCAAGAAGTCCTTTATCATTGACACAATTTCTTTCTTCTCTGACCTTTTATAGAATTTTACTTGGATTGCTCATGGAGTGTTTACCTTTTCCTGACATAAATTGTATAGGTGTCTCATTTCTCTTACTGGCTGCTTAAAGTCCTGAATTACAGGGGGTCCCTAAAGTCTGCACACATAGAAAATCTCATTAACTATGAATATTTTCAAGAAATGAAATGAATGAAATTTTCAACAACATCTTATTTAATTAGCATAAATGAGATTTCATAGGAAGACATAGGAGACACATAGGAAATCTTATTGATTAAATTAAATTAATTTCATTAATATGGAAAATAGTCCCAAATAGCTAATTAAAGCTTCATATTCCATATGAAATTGTCATGGCTAAAATTTATGTTAACTGTATGATTCAGTGTAATAAATGAGCACACATATCTTCTATAGACAGAATAAACAATACGTCACAGCCTATGTGTATTTGTATTTTTCAGATGCCACCTAGTTATTATTCACAGTAAAATACAAATCATCTAAAAACAGTGTTGGATTCAGAGTAGCTTTTGGTCAAAAAGTAGTCTAGCAATCAGTGGATATAAACACTACTAATACCAAATGGGGATCCACAAATATATTTATATCGCAAAAGATCTTCATACTTGAAAACGTTTGGATTTACAATAAGCCTCCTTGTAGCTCCTCAAAAGTCCATGGATCACAGATTGCAATATAAGCTTTAGACAAAAGACAAACTTTAGAAATCACCTTGGAAGACATTTTATATGTTTTCTTGCCTTCGAGGTTTGTACATAAACTTAGTTTCTTTTTTCTTTCTCTACATAAAGGCTAATAAAGAAGGAGATTATTTTCCCATTTGGGGAACATGTCTTGGATTTGAAGAGCTTACTGTCTTGACCAGTGGGGAGCTATTACTAACTTTAACCAACACTAATGGAGTTGCTTTGCCATTAAACTTTACTGAAGGTAGGTTTTCTATTGCTAAAAATTCCTCCATATGCAATTATTTATCAAGATTACTAAGCAAAAATTATTGAAGGTATCCTTTTTTTATTCTCTCTGGTCATAATATGTTACTTGAGTGAGGTAGTAATTTTTTCTTTTTTCTTTTTTGGTAGGTGAATAAATAATTTTGTATTCCTTTAGAAAAATAGTCTGAAGGTCGCTAGGAATTTTAGAAATACTTATTTACAGAAGGAGAATAGTATGTTTTCTATAATATAATCTACTACAATAGATCTCAACTTTTTTAAATGTGAGGACCTCATTTTAATATCCCCAAATTTTTAAAATTCTCATGTTAATTGTAGGATTGGTATCCACTGAGTGAAGAAATCCGTGACATGGAGCTACTGTGAATTCATTAATATTTTAAAATGATTTTGTATTTTATCGCACCATTATATATTTCAAAAATAATAATACACATCAACTTGAAACATGTTTTTTTGTTCACTCTGCAGAAAGTACATTTCCTTCTTTTTCATACTGAATAATTCAGTGAGATAGGTTCTTTTAAATAATATGCTCCTCTCTCCCTCTTTTCTTCCAATGAGAGACAATTGGCCATGGCTAGATGGTGAGTATGTATCTAAAGCAAGACTTAAACCCAGGTCTTCCTAATGCTGCGACTGTAGCTTGCAGTTTGAATAGAAGAGTTTTCTCTTTATGAAACTCAATTTCTGTTATTTCTCCCTGTTCTACCCTCAAAAGAGTCAACAACAGCAGCCACAGCAAAATTTTGGATAAAATTAAGACTATGTGTCTGTTTGCTTTTGTATGTGGGTATGTGCCTATGTATTTGTATGAGAGAATGATCTATGGGGAACCGAAATTGTGGTTGTATCAGCCTTCATGAACGCTTAGAACAGAACCGACTGGGATCTGGAAGCAGGGGTGTGATAGTTGATGTAGGAATGGCAGGAAGTCATTTATATTGCTCCTAGTCACCCCAGAAACAGAGATTTGAAGTGAATGACTTTTGAGCTCTCTCTGGCTCTAAATCCACAATTTTATGATCCCTCTGAAATAATTTCTTGACATAGATAGACTTTTCTCTTGGGTATAAATTAATATGATGAGCTTGCTGTGAAAACTTTTACTTAGCAATGTTGGTGAAAAATGTTATATCTTAAATGTGGCTTAATTAGATTTTCCTGGTAATTTTATTTCACTTTGAAAGTGATTTACTTTTTCTTACCTTTAAAATATATATATATATATATATATATACATATATATATATATATAAAATAAAATTAATATAAATTTTTTTTCTTTTGAGCCCTCCAACAACTTTATGAGGTAAGAGTTCCTGGTATTATTAGTTCCATTTTGTAGATGAGGAAACTGAGGCTGAAGAAAGATAAGTGACTTGCACAAGGTCACACAACTGACACAATTTGAATCTGGGACTGTTAGATTCCAAGACCCATTTATTCTCTATCCATTGCCTTATAATGTCCCCCTTCAACTAGATTTTTTAATGTAATACGTTTTGTCTTTGATTTGAAACATCTGAATATTAGCATTTAGTCAATAATTTATTTATACTGACTGTATTCCAGTAATGCTATCTCTAGATTGAACACAAATGAGTTTTATTCATTTTTCTTTTTTTTTTTAATTTCAGCGGCAACTGAAAGTAGGATGTTCCAGAATATATCTAAGGATTTGTTAGAGGCATTTGCAACAGAACCCCTAACTTCAAATTTTCATAAGTGGAGCCTTTCCTTGAAGGTACACCATTTTTTTAAAGAATAAAGTTGATAAGTTTAGTCTCAATTGTAGAAAAAACAAATTGTAATTAAAAAACCTTTATGCCATAGAATTTTACTACGAATAAGAAACTAAGTGAGTTTTATAAGGTTTTGTCTACAAATACATATGAAGACATCGAATTTATCTCCACAATGGAAGGTATGCACATGCATTTTATTTCACTTTATTTTGCAGTTAACACATATACTTTATTTCACTTAATATTCTTTATAGTCATACAGCATCATTCTGTATTGGTCATAGTCGTTGAGCCTTAAGAATAGATTTGTCACTTTTAGGGCTGTAGAGGAAGTAAGAGATAAGGTTGAACCCTGAAAGTGCTTGTGTTTGATATCACTCTCATTGTTTATCTTTCCAATCATTTATTTGATTGAGTCTTTAGAAAGAGTGATGAGTATACTTAATGAGAGAGGGGAGAGAGAGAGAGAGAGAAAGAGAGAGAGAAATAAGAATAAGGAGGAGGAAGAGAAGGAGGAGTAGGGAAGGAAGGAGAGAGGAGATGGAGGGAGGAGAGAGAAGGAGGGAAGGAGAGAAGGGAGGAATGAAGACTGAGGGTGGATAGAGAAAGAAAATAGCAGCTGATTAAGGGAAGTAGCAAAGAAGGGAATGAGCATTTTGGTGTATATACCTTTAGATATGTGCCTTGTGGAGAAAAAGCATGTTAGCCTCCCTTTTAGACTTATTTTTTTCTGTGTCTTAGAGAGTGGGATAGAGGAAGATGGCATAGGAAGCAGGGAAATCACAGCTAACTTAGAAGTGTAATAATACACTTTAATCACATTATTTATTTATAAATTCTTAACATGAAAGCCTACTCTGATACCTCATTTTAGTGTGGAAGTGACTCTGGATTTGCAAAGACTGTACCAGTGGAAGGTAAGTTCTAGAAGGCCTACTCTCTGCAAAAGCTTCAAGTACAGGCCCAGTGTTAGACTGAATGTCTGTTTTATGAGTATTCACCAAAGTGTGGGAAGGCTCATGGTCCGAAGGTTCATTACCAGTAGGTGGGGAAGAACTGTGATTGGGGTGAGTCAGTAGAAGTAGTAATTATGTTAAGAAGATACATTCAATATTGATGTATCTACAAAACTAGGGTGCAGGACTTTGAACTTTCTGAACGATGGTCAACAGCAAGCATTTATTAAGAGTTTATTTGGTTCCAGGCACTGTGCTAAGCTCTGGGGTTACAATGAAAGGCAAAAACAGACAGTATGTAAACAACTGTGTACAAACAAGATGGCTATAGAAGGGAAGGGGCCATCATTGCTATCATTAAGGGGAACTGGAGAAAACTTGCAGAAGGGTTGAATTTTAGCTGGTACTTGAATAAAGCCAGGGAAGCCAGGAGGTAGAATCAGAGTTGAAGAGCATGGAGAGAGGTAGGGATGAACAGACAGTGAAAATACACAGAGTTGGAAAACAGAGTGTCTGGTACAAGAAACATCAAGGAGGCCAGTGCATGTGTGGTATGAAGATCAAATGAGATCAGGGATGTACAACATTTTGCAAACCTTAAATCACTATGGAAATACAAATTATTATTTCATATTATATATTATTATATTATATATGTGCCATTGTGATGGTGACTTTATTCCCTGAGTGTTCTGCTAGACTCCAGTTGAACACAGGCAGTGTTTAAGCAGTACAGGGTGTGCTGGTAAATATTTAATAACCAGGCTGGGAAGGGGAGAGGGGAAATGTATGCACATACACTTTTAAGTTCAGTTTGTGTTATCAACACTTTCTTAAGTCTAGACAATCGACAAAAGAATAACTCAAGCCTTGATTTGTAGTCAGTGCTGATTTCGGAAGGAGTAAATGCTCATGACAAATATTTAACAGTGGATTTCCACTTAGAGTTGGTTCTGGCATACCTCTGGGCCAGTGTCACTGGACTGCAGAGTATATAAGGTTGAGGAAGATGTAAGAAGACTAGAAAGGTGGGGAAGAGAGTTTATGAATGGCTTTAAAAGCCAAACAGAGAATTATATATTTAAACCCGAAGGTGATATAGATAGCTACTGGAGTTTAATGAATGAAGTGATATATGTATGACATGATCAGATCTGTGCTTTAATAAGATGGTAGCTAAGTGGAAGATGGTAAGGGCCTACATCAGAGAAGTGACAGGGTCAGAAGAGAGAAGGAGGCATATTAGAGAGAGATTAAGTTAGTATTAATTATGAACTCTAAATGGAAGAGGTGAGAGAGTGAGGAGTCAAGGATGACCCTTAGGTTGTGATTGGTTGATTGGGAAGGGAAGGTGGTCCTTTTGACAATAATTGGAAACTTGGGAAGAGGGGAAAATAGCAAGTTAATGGACTTGGACATGCTGAGTTTAAGAAGTCTTTAGGACATCTAGAGTTCGAACAGGTAATATTCTCTCTCTCTCTCTCTCTCTCTCCCCTTCCTCCATCCCTCCTCCATCTGAATATATATGTATATTTATACACACACACATGCTACCTAATACCATTAAGCTATGATAAGCCAATTAGAAAGAAGTTACCACGAGTATCTAGCAGAGCTCTTTGAAAATAATTGGTGCTTAGTAAAATTTATTGCTTTGATTCAATTTAAGGGAGGTATAGATTTAGAACTGGAAGGCAACTAAGGAGGTCATCAAGTTCAACCTCCTTATTCTTCAGAAGAGGAAACTCAGGCTCAGGGATATTAAGTGACTTGTCTCGCACAACTAGTGAGTGTCAGAGGCAAATCTGAACATGGAGCTTCGTGATTCCAAGTTATGTACTCTGTAAGTAGATGAAAAGGTACAAAGTAGATGTGAGGAGCAATTGAATGGATTTGTGTGGATTTAATGAAATACACAATTGGCTCTCACACTGAGATGTCATCTAACAATTAGAGTTTATTTGTACGCTGCTTATCAGCAAAGGAACACTATACTAAATGTATTGTGAAAAGTTGCTTTATTTTTACTTTTTGGAGGGGGGAAGGCAGGGCAAAATTGGGGTTAAATGACTTGCCCAAGGTCACACGGCTAGTTTTTTGTGTTAAGTGTCTGAGGCCGGATTTGAAGTCAGGTCCTCCTGACTCCAGGGCCAGTTCTCTATTCACTGCACCATCTTGCCACCCCGAGAAGTTGCATTTTTATAAAATATTTTGTTCCAAATTTCAGGTGCCCTTTTATTTATTTAATTTATTAATTAAATGCAGAAACTCTCAAAATATTATATATCAGATGATTGTAAACATTCTATTTTATGTATTGAAGTATGCTTCTTCAACAATTAGAAAGATCCAGAAAGTCATTGGTATGTAGGCTGTTCTTTGAGTTGCTGTAGCCATCAAAATTCATGTCTTGGTAGACAAGGGATTACAGTAATGAGCCACTCCAGACTTTACTAGGATGCCCTGGAGAGGGCCGACAGACAGTCTGTCTCTAAGCCTGAGCTTGAAAGCCTTTCAAATTAGGGAAATCCCAGCACTCATATCAACTGACATGCCCTTCTAGCACCCATGGTCACCTCCATGCTACCATGAAGCATTGATTGGAATAGGACCTTGTTGTAGGAGTATGTAAAATAATGATTTACAAATAGAGATTAAATTTAAGATTAATGTACACAGCATATTAATGCATTCTTGTTATCAGTTGTTTTTCTTTTTTAATCTAGCATATGACTATCCCATTTATGGTGTCCAGTGGCATCCAGAGAAGAGTGCTTTTGAATGGAAGAATTTAACGGGTATAGTCCATTCACCAGTGGCTATTAAAGCTTCATTCTACACAGCATACTTCTTTGTAAATGAAGGTAAGAAAAATTAGTTTTGCAATTCTATATTTATAGAAACTTATATTTCAAATATAATCAGGAGTATGCTAGAACTAGCTCAGACCAGCTTAGGAGAGCTGATTGTTAAATTTTCAGAGCTAGCCTTTATACTTGGAAATTGGCCAAAACTACAAATCAGGGCTTGATGTATTGTTTTGTTAATTGTCTAGACTTAAGGAAGTGACGGAAAAATATTTGTAATGCAGATTAAACTTAGAAGTGTGTCATGTATTCATTTTTTTTTCACAGAGCAAGCTATTAAACATTTAACAGCACCATTGGGTCAAATGCTTCCTTGTAAAGAAATGCAGAAGTTTCAGAAATGACCTAGGTAGAAAAAAAAATCTGGAGGAACAGCTGAATAATATAAAAGTCCTATATTTGAGGAGTAAATAAAGTAGGAAAATACATTTTGCTAAATGACATTATGTAATTTCCCAAGTTTTGCTAATTCTTTGAACAGTAGTTTTGCTATAGAGGCCTGTTTTGTTCATTCCTTAAATATGAGTATAGGATTTAGAGGCACAAGGGATGTTAGAGGTATACACATTCTGCATCTCCTTTTTGGAGGGCAATTGGCGTTAAGTAACTTGCCCAAGATCACACGGCTAGTAAGTGTTAAGTGTCTGAGGTCGGATTTGAACTCAAGTCCTCCTGACTCCAGGGCCAGTTTTCTATTCACTTCACCACCTAGTAACTATCCTTTTTTGACAAGATGAAGAACTTTAATGGACCCTCTGAAAAATTGAATATTATTATTTTAAGGCATTACATAAATTTAATTCAGGTGGAGATACTTGTGACTTTAAAAATCTTTTCCCAGAAAGTCTTAGAATTTCTTATCCTGTTTTGAGTCAAAGACCCTATGAAACCTATGGACCTCTTCTCCGAATAATGATTTTAAATGCATAAAATAAAATATATAGGATTACAAAGGAAACCAATTAAGCTGAAATAAAGTTGTATTTTTTTTTCCCCTACCCAACTTCAAGCCACCAGTGGAATTCAGGTTAAAATCCTTTATTTAGGGAAAGTTAATATGATGTGTTTCTTCCTCCCCCCCCCACCCCCCCCCGTCCCCCCACATACACTTTGGAGTCATGTTTATAATTGCAAGTGACGATGGTATTTGGATGCAAATAGATGATTTTGTTTTTAGTTTAATACTTTAAGTTACACAGGAATTTAAGAAATTAAAGAAAGGCTGCATTATAGACACAAATTAATGAAATTATAAGAGTCAAGTGAAAATTTTGTATATTTGTAATGTTGAGATTCTTTTTTAGATTGTCTGCAAAGCTGCCTTTAGGTTTTTTTTTGCCATCAATAATTCTGCTTATTCTCTGAGCCTAATAATTAATTATATTTAGTTCTATTATTTCTAGAATGTTGCTAAGATGAATTAAAAGTTGTTTAATAAAAAACCCAACTCTTTTTTTAAAAAGTATTTTACTCCAAAGTCAGTGGTGTAGAAAATGTGTTTAGGAATGGAAAAACTTCGTTGTTAATAAATATGAAGGAGCAAAGTAAAGGTTGTTTAATGGAGACTTACAGGATAGACTAGTTCACTCCTGGTAGCTTTCTAATGAGAACCAAACTTGAATCTAGAGCCAGGCAAAAGCAGCTACTTATATAACTGTAATTGACAGAAAACAATAGATGAGAGGAAAAACAAGGAGCTCTTTTATTTGAAATGTTAACAAAATAATTTTTTTTTTCCAGTTGAGAAGTGATATGCTTGACAGTGTACTGGTAAATGTTTAACAAATGGTTCTGAAAAAAAAGTACACTTATGACATACTTTTAAGTTTACTCAACTTTAACATTTAACTTCTTTAGGTTTAAACAATCAATTAAATAATAATTCAAACCCTGATTCTTAGTATTTGCTGATTTCTGAAGTATAAAGGCTTACGGCGAAAATTTAACAACTGTCTCTCTTGAACTGGTTTGAGCTGCTGCCAGCATACTCCTGGGTATTCTAATTGTTATTGTAAGAACAGACATTGCAAGAGAATTGTGGGATAAAATGGCTTTTTAAAAGAGATACTAGGGGTGTCTAGGTAGCGCAGTGAGTAAAAGCGCTGACCCCAGAGTCGAGAAGACCCGGAATTTGTTCCGGCCTCAGATACTTAACACCCATACAAAAAAACTGGCCGTGTAACCTTGAGCAAGTTATTTAACCCCAATTGATTTTTTAAAAAAATAATAAAATTAAAAAATTTTAAAAAGTGATACTAATCGACATGTTCTCTGTTTATTTCTTTTTTGTATAATTTTTAGCTCGAAAAAGCCACCACTATTTTGCAAGGAAAGATGAAGAAGCTAAGGAATTGATTTATAATTACGAACCTGTATTTACTGGGAATGAGTCTATATTTCAGCAATGCTACTTTTTTGATTGAATGTCCTTGGAAAATTTTGTTAGAACCACAGTGATTTGTTAATGGAATCATTAAACTAGTGCTATTCATGTCGATGGAAGTAAGGGAGCCGAGTCACTTTTTCTTGTGTCATTTTGTTCTGTTTTTGCCTTTGTAGACTTTCTCTGACTAGGTTTCCATTCAATGTGATGAGGCTTTTAGATCATACTTTAGTGTATTGAATCAGCAGATGTAAAATTCCATTATATTTAAAGAAATGGCAATATTCGTCTTGCTTTCAGCAAGTTAGAAAAAATAATAATATGGCTTATTGAAAATGTAGGAAAGGATTTTTACTCATGAATGAAGGAGAAATTCTGTAAAACATCACAAGTGATTTAATATCTGGTTAGGATAATTTAAACTTTAAAAATTATTAGTATTTCTATGGAGAATAGTAATTAACTGGCAAGATCAATTTTTTTTTTAATCTTGAAACCTAAGTAAAATGGAAGGTAATTTAAATTAGTCAAGTGAGTACTTGATTTATCATTACCATAAGCAATGGTATCAAACCTTTTGGAGTGATTTTAGATGAGTTGCTGTGCATTTTATATAAGACCTTTGACTGGATGCCATGGTTCCTATTGGGACAGGGAAAGGCACAGACCTTACAAATTAATAGTTTATGGATGACTTAGACCTTTTTTGTTGGAGGCAATTGGGGATAAGTGGTTTGCCCAGGGTCACATAGCTAGTAAGTGTCTGATTGGATTTGAACTCGGGTCCTCCTGACTCCAGGGCCAGTGCTCTATCCACAACATGACCTAGCTGCACTGAAGACTTGAGATTTTTTTTAACCCTTTTTTAAAATTTAATTTTATATTTTATCCCCCCCAATTATATTAAAAAGAATTTTAACATTTTTTTCAAATTTTGAGTTCCAAATTATCTTCCTACTTCCCTCTCTCCTCCCCATTGAAAAGGCAAGCAATTTGACATCATTTATACATGAGTAGTCATGCAAAACACATTTCTATGTAAGGATGACTTAGATTTTTAAACAGAATGGATGAGTCAGCATGCTACCTAGGAAATCATGAGCCTGATTTTTCATTCTTCATCAATTTTCCATGAACACATTACAATCCGGCTAAGATCAAGAAGGAGCCATTGTGACAGCAAACTAGAAAAAAAAAAAGTAATTGTAGATTTCTTCAAATGTATCATCTTATCCTTTTGTAAATTCAGACTAATGATTTAACTGGTTAGTATTCTCATGGGAAGAACAATGAACAAATTCATGAATTCAGGTTGTAGGATTATAGATGGAGTGGCTGAGGAGATATTAGTGTCTTTTTTCCACTTCTGTCATCAAGAATAATCATTCATTATAGCAATGATAGTTTGCCTCCACTGGACCAAGGAGATTAGGCTTCTAGATTATACTTTAATGTATTGCACTAGCTGATATAAAATGCCATTATAGAGAGGGCAATCTTCTTCTTGCTTTCTGCATATTAGCAAAAACAGCAACAACAACAAAACCAAAGATGGCTTAATCAAAATGTAGAAAAGGATTTTTACTCACATAAACAAAAGATAAATTCTGTAAAATGTCACAGGTGATTTTGTCATCTGGGTAGGATAATTCAACTTTAAACATGATTAGTTTGTCTAATTCAATGGACTAGCCATTAGTTCTTATCAATGTCTGTATAATAATAGGTTTTAACGTACCAACAGAATTTCTGACATGTAGCATTCCCCTTGAAGAACCTAGGCTCAAATTTTTTTTTATTGAAACAGCTATAAACAGTGCGCCAGATATTCCCTAAAGGAACAAATCATTATCCTTCATAAAAGAAGTATATATCTTTAGTCAAACACTGTAACTCATGTTGCTGCTAATAGTTCTTCTTTTTGCCTATATATATGTATATATGTATAAATACACACATACGCACACACACACACATATATACATATATAAATGATAATGATTAGATGAGTGTCTTAGAGATTTTTTTAAAATGGAGCTGTAGAATATCATCGAAATTCTTATATTAAAGAGTCCAAGAAAATACCCTTTATTTGTCATCTGGTCTCACTGAACTAGAGTCTGATCTGAAATGGAGCTGTTTGTTGTTTAATACTTACTTCCATTCTGTTTGAATTAAAACTCTCTAAGCTTCTATCAAGTTCTAAGTCTTGCATTACAGATCCTCTTCTTACCTTGATAAAGTACTAAGTTCCAAGACACATGAATGTCTGTCACCCCATTATTTGAGAAGCATACATATATGCTTGTCTTTTTTTTTTTTTGACCATCCGTTTATGGCAGGATATTAAAAGCCTTTGTGAATAGGTGAACTATGAGCTCTTTTTTTTTAAGAGGAAAGGTAGTTGAGTGGGAATTGAGAAAACTGAGAAATAGAACCAGCTCTGATACTGAATTGAGGTAATCAAATTCTTAACTTCCTTTCTCCCCATCTATAATATGGTGATAAGGATTTCCTAACCTTTTTACCTCATGAAGAGGTTGTGCAAATCATCCTCTTTACCTTTCATAATTCTACCCTTCCTCTAAGTACATGAAACTTCCTTTTGAGCATTCCAGATGGCAGTTATCTCTTCCTCTCAACTTTTTTTTCTGCCTCTCATTGACACTTGCCAAATGAGCCCTGCACCATTTCTTTGCTTTTTAAATTGGTTTGACTTGTCTCCCCAATTATACCTTAAGTATACTACTTGAGGACAGCTACCTTAAGTTATTATTTATATCCTTTGTATGCCTAGTACAGTGTCCTATGGGCAACAAAAATTTGTGGGTTGATGGACAAGCTGTGTATTAAACACTTTCTCTCCAAGATGTTTTTTAGATGGGATGAAGTAAAGTTATATTAGTTAGAGATTGTGCCTGTCTAAAATTGCTCCCAATTTTTCTTGTAATACCCTCTTTTAAGTTTCTGAACTGTTAGAATCAGGCTACTAAAATTACATAGTGCCTTACATGTAAGGATATCTGAGGTTTATTTTACTCACATAAACAAAAGAGAAATTCTGTAAAATGTCACAGGTGATTTTGTCATCTGGGTAGGATAATTCAACTTTAAACATAATTGGTTTGTCTAGTTCAATGGACTAGTCATTAGTTCTTATCAATATCTGTATAATAATAGGTTTTAACGTACAAACCGAATTTCTGACATATAGTATTCCCCTTGAAGAACCTAGGCTCAAACTTTTTTTTTTATTGAAATAGCTATAAACAATGCACCAGATCTTCCCTAAAGGAAAAACTAATAATCTTTTAATAAAAATATCTGAGGTTTTTTTCATTTCATTTTATTTTTTTAAGTAGAAATAAGTATTTTCTGGATGCTCCTTACTTTTATATCACTATCACTTCCCAATGACCCAATGACTTATCTTACTCTCCAAATAAAACCCTCCCTCCCAATGAAGAAATACAGCTAAGCAAAACAAGTCAACATATTGTCCATATTGCAAGGTGCAACGGATTCCCGTGAGGCTTCGCTTTCTGTTGGTCATCAGAATTGGAAGGTTTTGTTATGAGAGCACAAGTGGTGGTAAAGGGTAGACACTGGAGAGAAATTTTGAATACAGAGCACTTGTTTGCAGCATGGAAAAAAGGAGCAGGCATATGGAGGACACTTCAGCCTTATGTTAAAAGAAGTAAAAGGAGATACCTTAAATTTAGTCAGTCAAAGGGGATCCTTGACAGAAATTTGGAAACTGCTAACTTGGTGTGCATATGACACACATAGGTAATGTACCTTGAATATCCAGAGTCTTGAAAACTTTGCAACATATACATTGTACATATGGAATGTAATAGTGATGTATTTATAAGTAATCAATATATTTGTTTTGACACTTAAGGTATTTTCTTTTTGTTTGGTAAATCGTATTTAATTGAATTAATGTGTATGCAACATTCAAAATAAAATTGCCAAAACAGATTGCATTTTCTTGTAAGCCAATAATATTTTCCCTAATGTGAACACACCCATTAAACAAATATTTATTAAAGGTTTCTGTGAGTAGCATTGTGTTCATCTCTATATAAAATAGGTAACATGATCTCTTTTTTTTGAAGGAGCCTTGTTAGAAAAATTAGACACCTAAATAGTGAAACAGAAATATAAGACAAAGTAAACGTCAAATAGATGGGATGATAAACCTGTAGGATTTGAGTCAGGAAGATGATAGGCAACAAGCATTTATTAAGTACTAACTTTGTGCCTGGCATTGGACTATCTACATACATGCAAGGGAGATAAATATAAGGAAAAAGAAATTAGTCCTTCCACTTAAGCAGCTTACATTCTAATGGAGAAGACAGCACATAAAGGAGAGCTAAAAAGTTGCTTGTGGGAAAGGTGCCCACTGGTGGTAAATTCCAGAGAGTCAGAAGCACAGTCAGGAGAGAAATGAAGCAAGGCCAGTCTGGACCCAGACCCAAAATGGCAGCTCAGGAAGAAACTCACTAGCAGGAAAAGGGGACCAGCATAGCAGAGGGATCTTCAAGGGTGAGAAGGCAGCTGAGTCATGATGGAAAAGAGTCAGAAGCACACTGGAAGAGAAATAGCATAGAGGGAGGGATGACATAAAGTGAGAACCAAGGGCCAGAGACTGAAGCTTAAGAAACAGGGTGGTAACAAGAGAAGCAGTCAGAAGGAAGGAGGGGCACCAAGATAATGCTGTGCTGTAGCAGCCAGAGCAGAAGGAAGTCTCAAGGAAAGGGTAATCACCAGTGTCAAAGGCTGCATTAGTTCATCAGATAGAACAAGCATTAATTAAATACCTCCTATGTACCAGAAACCATGCTGAGTGTGAGTGTAGAAAGACAAAGTGAAATAGTTCTTGTCTGCAAGGACCCTACATATTATATACCCATGGAAGTATATATAGAAGAGATATGAAGTTCCTGTGGTGGGGGTGGGGGAAACACTAACAGCTAGGGTGGATCCAGAAAGCCTTTATGTATAAGATGGTCCTTGGGCTGAATCTCCAAGGTAACCAGGGGTTCTAAGAGGCAGCAGAGGAGGAAGTGCATTCTAGACATGACAAATAACCATTGCAAAGGCACTGAGGTGGGAGATGAAAAAACTATCAGAAGGTTAGTTTGGCTAGATTATAGAGCGCATGAAGGAGAGTAATGTGTAATAAGTTTTGAAAGGTTAAGGGCCAGGCTGTGAAGAGCTTCAAATACCAAAAAGGAGTTTGTGTAAGATCCTAGAAGTGACAGGAAACCATTGGACTCAAGTGATGAAGGTCTGAACTAGGGTAGTAACTATAGAAGAGAAGAGATTGGGATGGATATCAAAAGTGCTATGGAGGTAGAAATGATGAGAAGATGAGGTCTGAGAAAAGACCATTGTATATAGTGGTAAGGAGGTCACTGGTTAGCTGTGAGAGAGTTGTTATAAGAGGATGGTAAATCTTAGAAGCCAGATTGTAAATGTTCAAGGAGTGAATAGGCATTAAGGAAATGAAAGAACAGTTACATTTATTTGAAAGGTCTGGCCAAAGATAATGGAGAAAGATATATGGTAACTACAGAGGCAAAATGATGTCAAGATAAAGTTGCCTCTTGTCAAATATTTTTTTTCCCTTTCAAAATATATTTTCTGAGAATCTTCTATGGGTTAGATACTGACTTGGACCTAGGCATAGATGGAGAGTTAGTCACATTTCAATTTTATTTCTCCTATTTTTTTTTTAACAAGGATGTATTTTCTTCCAATGTTGTTTGTTTATACAGCATTACTAGGTTGTTGTATGAATCGTTCTCCTGGTTTTGATCATTGCATTCTTTACCCGTTTATGAAAGTCCTCAGAATTGTTCATTCTTTTTTATATTACTGATGTTACAATGTAACTTCTTCTTTGGGTTTTGCTTACTTCATTCTGACTCAGTTCATGTAAGTGTTGCACAAACCCCCAAAGCCCATTGTTATAGAACTCTCCTCATTGGTGCAGATCTATGTTCCATGCCAGTATGGGGTGGAGGAGGTGGGGTGAGGGGGGTGGAGTTACTGAGAGCTGGAGAGAAGAGAGCTCTAGTATTCAAGTGTTGGTTCTACTTTGCGCATCTTCAAGTCTCTTCAGGCTCTGCAGTTGCTCAGGTGTTTCTGGCTTCCAGCTGTGAAACAGAAGATACCATGTCCTCTTCAGGCTACTGAAGAAAAAGATTCTGGGAAGAAGCTGCCAGGAGAAGAGCTGGCAGTCTCTGTCAATTCTGTATCCCCACTACTAGAGACACTAGAAACTACACTGAAGACTTTGGGGAACTTTCATTTGCTGAGATCTAGAAATGTATCTTGGTTGAGTTGAGTTATCTCTCTCGAAGTTTAAGAACTGATTCACTTTATATTGTCTGGCATATATTGTCCTATGGATACTTTCTCTGATTTCTGTTTTATTAATGAATTGGATAAATTATTTTCTTGGCTACCTGTTCTGTGTGCTCATTGTGAAACTGACTTTTGGTAGGAAGGGAAGTCTTGCTTGTATAAAGCTTGGGGTCCTTCTCCCCCATTAATGGAATAGTGCTCAGACATTAGCCTGAACCTGAAAAATGTATCCCCTGATACACAATATTTGAGAGAGCAGATGAATATAATTCTAACCTATAATTCTCTCTGAGGAGAGCAAAATGGCCAAGTTTCTAGCTCTAATCTCCAGGAAATAAAGCCTGCCTTGGAAAAAGATGGGGAGAGAAGAGGCTAGTGAGGCCTATTTTACCTCCCTTTGAGGTGTATAATGACACCCCCATGCTACCTGTGGGTGACAGCCCTTGTTATATAAGTCCTTCCATATCTTTTTTAATACAACAATAGTACATGATTACAGTCATAGACTACAACTTATTTAGCCATCCCTCAATTGATGGAGATTCTTTTAGTTTCCTTTATTTTCTAAAAAAAAAAATCTGCTATAAATATTTTCATAGCTAAACGACCTTTTCTTCTTTCTTTGATCTCTTTTGGGTATAAGCCTAGCAGGAAGATACCTGTGTCAAAGGACATGCACTATTTAGTAACTTTTTGTGTATAATTCCAAATGGCTTTCCAGAATTGATGTGCCTATTCACATGTTCACCAACAATGCATCCATATATGTACTTGTTTTTCCACAGCCCTTTTTTTTTGGGGGGGGGTGTCTGATTTGGAATGAGCTTTGTCACTTTGCTAGGTGTGAGATGTCATCTTGGCCACCAAATATCACAGAATCTGCCTTGGAAAGGACCTTAGGGGCCATTTAGTCCAATCTGTACCTAGATAGGAATCATCCATGACAGTCTTAATGCTTTTGTGCAAAGACCTGTAATGAGGGGGAACACACTAACCCCCATAGCAAACACTCGTGGATAGTTCCCCACATTTACATTTTCCTCTGCAACTGCCACCCCTCGTTTCCAGTCCTGCCCTCTGGGACCAAGCAGAATGGTCTGATCCTCCTTCCACGTGACAGCCCTAGGAGTATTTGAGGATAGCCAGCATGACCCTTTAGGACATTTCTCCTCCAGGCTAAACAGTGCCAGTTCTGTGCCCAGCTACCCTCCCCATCCTTGTTCTTATTCCCTAGAGGGACCTCAGCTGGCTAATGGTCTTTCTGAAATGTGGTGCCTTGAAGCAATGCAAAGGGGAAGGAACCAACAGAGAAACAAACACAAAAGCCACTAGGAAGAGGAGATGACTGAGGGCACAGAGTCACAAAAGTCTTTTAAATTATCCTAAGATGCTCTCAGAGACCAGAAAAGTACCAGGCATATAGTAAGTGCTTTACATTTGGATGGAATGCTTGGTCAGCTGCTGCTCCAAACCACAGAGATAAGTTTAAAGGAACCTATCTAAAAGAACCCTTTAGTGAAAATTAGGTTGGTTTTGGACCAAAGGACTCTAAATCCATTGCAGGGAGGCTAGAAGATTTAAACTGGTCAAGTCCATTCTTTCCTCCCGTACCCTCTTCCCCCTGCCCAAAACACACCATAGGTTGAATATATGAGTGAAATAATATATGTAAAGAATGGAAAAAGTCAAGGAAGAACAAACAAATAGGATAAAGGATGAGAAGGCTGTGGATATCCATTGTCACACTTGTGAGGGGGCAGGTTTAACCCCATTAACCCTCCTACACAAGCCATTGCCACTTGATCATGATTTGTGGCCTGGAGGAATTGTGGAACTTCTTGTTTCCAGTGTTTCTCAAGCTTTTTTTGCTTTTTTCCCACTTGTGTCTAGTGAATGGAATGTTAGTGTAGGAAACAGGGGATTGTGCAGTATGGCTTATTGGTTTTAAAGGGGTGAATTGGGACCAGTGGATGAAAGTAATCCAGTCTTAATGGCTTAGCTGGTATAACAAGTGGATTTACACTTTAAGAATGCTCTCAGGTAGAAGTAGCAAAAGAAAAAAATTATCTTGATCTCCTTAGACATAGGAGCTTTATTATGTTATCTAATATGAAATCTATTATGGCAACATCCCTTTAAAGTATAGAATTTCTTTATTCACAGTTACATTTTCATTATAAAGGAGGTTTTATGTTAACTGGAATCAGTTGTAGTAGTATATAAGCAACACTAGGTGTCAGGAGAGAACCAGCTCATCATTTGAAAGGGTTATTTTTATTCAACAATTTAGAAATATTTATATAGATTTTTAATAGACTGTTAAAAGTTTAAAGACCATTTAATAGTATGATTGTTATAGAAGTTATTTTAATGCTAATTGGTTGCATAAAATATATTAAGAATAGCCCTGGAGGGGAATAGTGGTAAACACTTGTAATTCTAGATATAAGACTAGAGAATCTCTTGACCTCTAGAGTTCTGAGCTTCAATGGTCTGGGGCAATTTTGTATTTGCACTAATTTTGGGGATCAATATGGTGAGCTTTAGGAGCTAGGGATCACTAGGTTGCCTAAGAAGAGGAGAGATAAACTGGCCCAGGTTGGAAACAGAGCAGGTTAAAGCATCAGAGTTAATCACTGGTAGAATCAGGCCCCAGGGGTAGTTCCTGTACTTCCATCCTGGGTGGGATAAGGTGACTTAGTCTTAAAAATTAAATAAGAATACGACTGGATATTTGTTCTTTAAGTTGTAGAGGTCAGAAGAAGTTGATGCAGATGTCCTGTGTCTTCTACTTCAACAGCTAAGGTTAGGAATATTTCTTCTTGGGAGGAATGAGTTCTTTTTTAAATAGTATTTTATTTTTTCCAATGACACGTAAAGACAATTTTTAACATTCATTTAAAATTTCTTTGAGTTCCAAATTTTTCTCCTTTCCTCCCTTTCCTTTCCTCTCCCTGAAATGGTAAGCAACTTAATATGGGTTATATATGTGCCATCATGTGAAACATATTTCTCTGTTAAAGACCAAACTTTTCTAGGATATAGTCTTCCTCCCAACAATGTTTGCCCTTTGATACTGAGTGCTGGTGAAGGAAAATGATGTCAATAAAATGATAAACCTCCTTATCTCTTGTGAACACAAACTAAGAGGAATATCAAACCATTTGGTTGTTGCAGACCAGCACAGATACTAATTGGTGTTGGTGTGAACTTCTGTGAATATACAGACAGATTTTCCACCACTGAGGTTTGACTCAGTTCTAGAGTATGCCAGTGAGTGGTGGAGATGGGAATTCTTAGCAGTCAAGTACCTGGATATCTCCAACTGTATTTAGAGAGTTAAAGGAGAGGAAGAAATACATTCCAGGCATACCAGTACAATGGTCTAGATTTGGGAGAAGTGTCCTATTTGAGGAATGTAAAATTATCAGTTTGTATTGTGTGAGAAATGTAGTAACTTTAGAGTGTGAGAAATGTAGTAACACTAGAAAGATATGTTGGAGTCAAAGAAAGGAGTATGTATTTGCTCAGAATATGGCAGTTGAAAGTATGGCAATAGTTCATTAAATTTGGGTGGACAACTAAACCAATGAGTATATTTTTATTGGACACCTACTATCTGTTGAGAGAAGAAAATTCTATTTATTTATTTTTATGTTTTAATTTTAAATTTTTAAACTTTATGTTTAAGTTTTTATTGTTATATTTTTATAATATCTTCATTTCCCAGTATACTCCTATCCAGACAGCAGTCTTTACAGTGAAGAATAAAAAAAGAGAAAAAGCAGTACATCAGAATTAATCCACAAATCATATATGACTGACAACACCTATAATATTCCATATCCATAATCCCCTACCTCTTGTTGTTTTTTGTTCTTCATTCTTGAAGAAGACCATGACATCAGGAAGGTGATTCCATGACTTGTAAGTGAATTGGATTTAAGTGAAGGAGGGCTGTGCAGGAGGGCCTCACTCTCTCCTCCAGAGCCACCTGGGCCCAGAGGCAAGATATAGATCAAGAGGACAGGAAATAGTCCTGGATCCCCTGCTTCTATAATGGTAAGGAAATATATTGTCATACCTAAAGAAGAAGAATGATGTGTTGAAATCCTAAGTCAAATGATAAGGTTCAGTTTTTCTTCTATTACCCATTTAAAAAGTTTTGGGATGGGAGAGCGGGCCTACGTGGAGCACACATTGGAAAGCAGGTCAGTGTGGAGGCAAGTTGATCCACCAACCTTAAGGGACATTCCCAGTACTATCACCAAAGGGCTGGGATCTGTCAGAGCTGGGTATGAGACAAATTCAGGGCCCACAGCAGTGGCCGTAGCTACTCCTGGGACTATCAACCCACAGCCTGGAAATTTAAAAAGCACCTATTTGAACTTCCAGGGACCAGGATGTCAGAGTGAACCCCGGCTGCTCCAGACTCTGAAAACACAGAAATTATTGCCCCAGAGCAAAATTTTAAAATGGTGGAGGCTTGGGAGTCCTAGAGGAAGGGTATGGCTAAGGTCCTGCCTCAAAATGGGTAAAAGACATTGAAAAGACAAAAATTCTAGAATTATATTATTGCAAACAGGAGGAACCAAATTAAAAAAGATACAGCACTGACTCCACCCACAGCTGAAGCCTCAACAGGGAATATGAACTGGTCTCAAGCCCAGAAAGCGTCCTTAGAAGAGCTCAAGAAGGACTTTGAAAACCAAATTAGAGAGGTAGAAAATAAAATGGCTAATTATTTCAAAATCAAAATTGCAAAAACAGGGAAACTTTTCAATGAAGAAAGCAGCTCCTTAAAAAGAAAAATGTATGAACTAAAATGAAATCTGAACATATGGAAAAGAAACTTCAAAAACTGAGGAAAATAATTTACTAAAAATTAGAATCAACCAAATTGAAGCTAATGACACTATGAGACACCAAGGATCAGTCAAGCAAAACATCAAGAATGAAAAATTAGAAAAAGAAGTAAAATATCTCAATGGAAAAATAACTGATCTGGGAAATAGATCCAGGAGAGATAATCTAAGAATTATTGGTCTACTGGAAAATCATGATGAAAAAAAGAGCCTAGACAACATCTTCCAAGAGCTCATCAAGGGAAACTGCCCTGAGATACTAGAACCAGAGGGTAAAATAGAAATCAAGAGAATCTACCAGACACCTCCTGAAAGAGATCCCAAAATGAAAACTCCACAAAATGTTGTAGCCAAATTCCAGAACTACCAGGTAAAGGAGAAATTACTGCAAGCAGCCAGAAAGAAACAATTCAAATATCACAGAACTACAGTGAGGATTGCACAGAATCTGGCAGCTTCTATACTGAAAGATCAGAAGGACTGGAATATGATATTTAGCAAGGCAAAAGAGCTCAGGTTACTACCAAGGATCAGCTATCCAGTGAAACTGAGCATAATCTTTCAGGCAAGGAGATGGTCATTCAATGATATTAGGGACTTCTAGACCTTCCTGATGAAAAAGCCATAGCTGAATGGAAAATTCAGTCTCCAATTACAAGACTCAAGAGAGACATAGAAAGGTAAATAGGGAAAAACACACACACACACACATATGGCTTGTTATTTAATAAGAGCAAACTGTTTACATCCCTATATGGGAAGCTGATACCTGTTAATATTGAGAATTGTATACTTATTGAAACATTTAAAAAGGATATAGATAAATAGAGGGTGTGGGTATAAATTAAACAAAATGATGATAAAAAAAAACCTTATTAAGGGGTACAAAGGTACCACAATGGAAGAAGAGGAAAGAATGAAGCAGAAACAAGTAAATTATGCCACACAAAGAGGCATAAAAACATATTATAGTAGAGGGAAAGAAGGGAGGGAGATGAACATTATATGATCGTTTACTTATTGGTCTTGGTGTAAGGAGGGAATAACATAATCAGTTGAGTATAGGACTCTATCGCGAAGAGACATAAAACCTATCATAATAGAGGGAAAGAGGGTAGGGAGAGGAGCACTGCACGAGATCTATTATCATCAATCTTGGTTCAAGGAAGAAATAACATACTACATTATGCATAAAAATATATCATACATTACAGGCAGTAGGAGGGGTAAAAGAAGGGCTAAGAAAAGGGGAGGGGTTAGAAGGGAGGGAAGAGGTAGTAAGGATCAAAGGTAGGAAAAAGGAGGGGGGCTGATAAGGAGGGAAAACTGAGGGAAGTGGCATTCAAAAGGAAAACTCCTAAGGAGGGGAAGGGGAAAAATAAAAGCATAAACTGGGAAAGGAATAGCATGGAGGGAAAGACATGCATAGTAATCATAACTGTGAATGTGAATAGGATGAACTCTCCCATAAAACGGATGAGGATAGTGGAATGGACTAAAAAACATAATCCTACAATATTCAGTTTACAAGGAGAACATTTGAAACAGGGGTATATACACAGAGTAAAGGTAAAAGGCTGGAGTAAAATATATTATGCTTCAGGAAAAGTAAAAAAAAAAAGCAGGGGTAGCAATCCTTATCTCAGACAAAGCAAAAATAGATCTAATTAAAAGAGATAAGGGAAGAAATAATATCCTGCTAAAAGGCACCATCAAAAATGAAGCAATATCATTACTAAACATTTATGCACTAAGCGGCACAACATCCAAATTCCTAGAGAAGAAGTTAAGGGAGTTAGAGGAAGAAATAGATAGCAAAACTATACTAGTGGGGGACCTCAATCTCCCCCTCTCTGAACTTGATAAATCCAACTTCAAAATAGACAAGAAGGAAGTTAAGGAGGTAAATAGAATCTTAGAGAAGATAGATATGGTAGACCTCTGGAGAAAACTGAATGGGGATTAAAAGGAATATACCTTTTTCTCAGTGCTATATGGCACATACACAAAAACTGACCATGTACTAGGGCATAAAAACCTCAAAATTCAATGCAGAAAGGCAGAAATATTGAATACATCCTCCTCAGATCATGACGCAATAAAAATTATATGTAATAAAGGGCCATGGAAGGAGAGACTAAAAACTAATTGGAAACTAAATAAATTAATTCTCAAGAATGAGTGGGTCAAACAAGAAATTATAGAAACTATCAGTAACTTCATTCAAGAGAATAACAATAGTGAGACAACATACCAAAACTTGTGGGATGCAGCAAAAACAGTTCTTAGGGGAAGTTTTATATCCCTGAATGCATTATAAAATGCAAAATGGATCATTTTGATTACATTAAATCGAAAAGTTTCTGTATAAACAAAGCCAATATAACCAAGATTAAGAGGGAAGTGGAAAATTGGGAAAGAATTTTTACAACCAGTGTCTCTGATAAAGGCCTCATTTCTAAAACATACAGAGATATCTATTAGATATTAGAGATATCTATAAGCATATAAAAATGCCCTAAATCACTAGTGATTAGAGAAATACAAATCAAAACAGCTCTGAGATACCACATCTCACTGGTAAGATTGGCTAAGATGACAAAACAGAAAAATGACAAATGCTGGAAAGGATGTGGAAAAATTGGAACACTAATGCATTGTTGGTGGAGTTGTGAAATGATTCAACCATTCTGGAGAGCAACCTGGAGCTATGGCCAAAAGGCTATAAATAATTGCATACCATTTGACCCAGTAATACCAAAAGAGATCAGAGAAGTGGGAGGAGGACCCGTATGTACAAAATATAGCAGCTCTTTTTGCGGTAGCAAAGAATTGGAAATCAAGGGGATGCCCATCAATTGGGGAATGACTAAACAAGTTGTGGTATATGACGGTAGTGGAATATTATTGTGCTATAAGAAATGAGGAACAGACGGACTTCATATTTACCTGGAGAGGCTTATACAAACTGATGCTGAGTAAGAAGAGCGGAATCAGGAGAAATCTGTACACAATTACAGACACAACATATGTGTAATGACCACCTTTGATAGACTGGACTCTTCTCAGCAATGCAAGGCTGTAAGAAAACTCCGAAAGACTCATGATGGAAAAAAGATATCCACATTCAGAGAGAGAACTAGAAAGAACTAGAGAGAGCAGAGTTTGAATGCAGATTGAAACAAACTAACTGTTCTCTCTCTTTTTCTTGTTTGGTTTTGTTTCCTCTTTCCCATTGTTTATTCCATTTGTTACAATCCTTCTTTATAACCTGACTAATGTCTAATGTGAAAAGTATTTGTAGATCCTATACTCGATTGCATGCTACCATGGGGGAAGGGGAAAGGGAGGGAGGGGAAGAAAATTTCAAACTCAAGGGAATGTGGAGCTGAATCTTTTAAACTAAAAGTAAACAAAAAAATTGATAAAAAGTGTTTGATAAAATTCATTTGTTAAAAAAATAAAAATAAAAAGTTTTGGGATGAAGTATACATTTTGTCAAACTTTGGTTTTCCTTTAAAATCCAAGAGATAGTGTTAGATACAGTAATTGGGTTTCCCAGCTGTCCTTTAATCTTAGTACTAAGTTCCTTGAGCATCAAATATGCATGTATTTCTCCCTAACTCCCTAGGTTATAATGTTCATTCATAAAACTAATATGGAGTCAGAATCAATAGAACTAATTATCTTTAGTATTTTAAAAATTGATTTCCACCGTAGATCATATCATCATTTTGACATCCTTTGATACAGTGAACAACATAAAGCTAATTCATTTTGGGCCCCATATGATTCTGAAGTATCATTGCCTATAAGCAAGCCTTTCACTAACTTCCATTTATTAGTTCCAAACAAAATAGTATAATTCTTCTTTCACATTTAAATATTTGACAACTATCATATTCTCCCCATTTAAAATTTTTTTCTGCTCCAGAAGAATTCCAATTTCTTTAATCATTTCTTATATGCCATAGTTTATAGACCTCTTTTTTTCAGGATGAGGGACTGGACTTATGGCACTTTATTATTCTTTGGCATGAAGAATTATGACACATTGGTAACTTTTAAGGAGAGCAGGGAGACTTGTGCCTGCACCTGTAAGTTACAAATGTGCATTCCATATGAATCCCAGGATGCCTGCCAAACCTGTGCTATACTAGTATGACATGGCACACCCTTTGAGAATCTGTCTTCTAGACCCTACACCATCTTGGTCACTCTCATCTGGGTATATTAAAATTTGTCAATATTTCTTTTAAAAAGTGGTACCCAGAGTTGAATATAGTCCTTGAAATGTGGTTTAACTAGGTTGGGTATAATAAAAGTATTGCTTCCCTTTACCTGGGCACTATATTATTATGATTGTTGCTTAGGATTGAATTATCTTTTTTTTTCTAACTATATCACATTGTTAACTCATCATGGTAAGTTCATAGTGAATGAAAATTTCTAGGATGTAAATGTTTTAGTAAAGGCAGTTTTGTGCATATGCAATTAAATTTTTGAACCCAAATGCAAGACTTTATTTATCCCTATAAATTTTCCTTTGTGGTTTTTTTAATGTATCATTCTTCTCTTGTTGAGGTCTTTATGAATTCTCATTTTGTCATTTAAAATGTTAGCTATACCTCCCTATCTTTTGGTTTAACTATGTCATTTCCCCATTCCCCAAAACCTACAGTGGTTCACTATTACATATAGGATAAAATACAAACTACTTAACCTAATATTTTGGTCTCTTTGCAGTTTATGTCCTTTCCCTTCTAGCTTTATTACACATTTTCCCCTTTCATATATTCTATATATAGTGTAACTAGTCTACTAGTTTTTTCCTGAACTAACATATAACACATTTGTATTGGCCACCCCCCAGGCCTGGAAAACATTTGCTTCTTATCTTATTATCATCTGCTTTTTGGAGCCTTTCTAGTTAAAACTCTGCTCAGGTGAAACATAATGGAGTCGCAGAAGGAAGAACAGTGGAGCCCTCCATCATACCTCTAACCCAAAGATCTAAAACCACATCAGGCTGAGCCTTGGTCAAGAAATTTAAATAAAAATTACAATGAATTATTTTTCTAGCCCACTTAGGCATAGGGAGATAGACAAAGAGGTCTGTGGACCCTGGGGCCACATCTGGTCGGGAGTATGCTTCTTGGAGAATTCTAGCACATAGGGACTGAAAAAAAAGTTGTGCCCAAGAATAAGAAGAAATACCAAATTACTTTGTTTGGGCTACAGAAACTGGCATCAATTGTCAGCACTGTCACCTATTATAGAAATCATAGAGCCAGGGTAGATTGAGGAGGGGATCTTTGTCTAAGGTGGGGTAAAGGATAAGCAGTGGTTGGCAGGCCCCAGGCTGTGTAGTTATTTAGAAACAAGTTCAGAAGCAAATAGCAGCAGAAATCCCAGACCAAAGGGGAAACAGTTCTGTCACTCTGAATCTGCATAACTCTAAATCTGGCTGTTAGTGGCTGAGTTCAGCAGCAGTTTTTGGAACTTCCAGCCAGGGGCAAAATGACAATATGGTTGCTCAGACCCAAATCCAGGTCAGGAACTTACAGAATACCAAGAAGAGCAATGATCAGATTTCACCCTTGACTGGACACTTTGGGAACACTGAAAGCTTGTAGGTCTCCAGCCTGAGGTGTAAATGAGATCTGGGAATAATACAACACTCAATAATTCAAGAAAGTAGTAAAAGGACTCAAGAGGACAAAAGCTTGCTTTTTAGTAGTCTCAAGTCATGAAATAGTATAAAACAATGAACAAACAAACAAATGTATTCCTACTATAAAGAGCTATTATGGTGACTAGGGGGCTCAAGATACAAACCCAGGAGGAGAAAATGTCCTCCAAAACATCTCTTTGTACAACCTGAAAGAAAAACACATCTTGGGCACAGGTCCAACCAGAATTCCTGGAAGCAGTGAAGCAATATCCTATATTGAATATTTTTTAAAAATCATTGAAAATAGTGGCAGAAATGAGTAGTTTAAAATTTATTTTATAAATCAAATTAGAACATTATTGGAAAAATGAGAAAAGAAATGAAAATTATGGAATTAAAAATCGGAAGGAGAATTAATAGCTTAGTAAAAGAGGTAATTTTGTCTAAGTAAAGACTCCACTCAGCCCTTAAATTGATAAATACTATATATTTAAGACCATCAGCAAGCATTTTCTATAATGGGGATAAGCTAGAAGCCTTCCCAATAAGATCAGGGGTGAAACAGGGATGCTGTTTCACAACATTATTGTGGCTATTGTTTCACAATATTATTCAATATTGTACTAGAAATGTTAGCTTTAGCAATAAGAAAAGAAAAAGAAATTGACGGAATTAGTATAGGCAGTGAGGAAGCAAAACCATTACTCTTTGCAGATGATATGAAGGTAAACTTAGAGAATATGAGAGAATCAACTGAAAAATTACTTGAAATAAATAACAGCTTTAACAAAGTTGCAGGATATAAAATAAACACATATAGGTCATCAGCATTTCTATCCATCATCAAGGAAGCCCAGCGACAAGAGATAGAAAGAGAAATTCCATTAAAATAACTGTAGACAATGTAAACTATTTGGGAGTATACCTGCTAAGACAAACCCAGGAATAACATGAACACAATTATAAAATACTCCACACAAAGAAAGTGAGATCTAAACAATTGGAAAAATATCAATTGCTCATGGATAGACTGAGCTAATATAATAAAATTATAATTCTCCATAAATTAATTTATTTATTCAGTGCCATACCAATCAAACTACCAAAAATTATTTTATGAAGCTAGAAAAAAATTTATCTGGGAGAACAAAAGGTCAAGAATATCAAAGGTATTAAAATCAGCAATCATCAAAACTTTTTTGTACTGGCTAAGAAATAGAGTGGTGGATTGGTGGAATAGATTAAGTGCTTAAGGCATAGTAGTAAGTGACTAATAATTTACTGTGTGATAAACCCAAGGACTCCAACTTCTGGTATAAGAACTTATTATTTGACAAAAAATGCTGGGAAAACTGGGAAAAAAGAGAATATGGCAGAAATTCAGTATAGACCAACATCCCACACCATATACCAACATAAGGTCAAAATGAGTGTATGATTTAGAAGTGAAGGATGATATCATAAACAAATCAGGAAAGTAAGTACTTTAGCCATCAAATCAAGGGAGAAGGGAAGAATTTAGGACCAAACAAAAGATAGAGAGCATTATAAAATGCAAATTGGGTAATTTTGATTACATTAAATTAAAAAGTTCTTGGACAGACAAAGCCAATGTAACCAAGATTAGAAGAAAAGCAGAAATAGGAGAGACAATTTTTACAGCAAGTATTTGTGATAAAGGCCTTATCAAATATATAGAGAATTAAGTCAAATTTATAAGAATACAAATAATTCTTCAGTTGATAAATGATCAAAGGATATGGGTAGGCAATTTTTAGGAAAAGAAATTAAATCTATCTATAGTCATATGAAAAAAATACTCTAAACTTCTATTGATTAGAGAAATGCAAATTTTAAAAACTGATGTATCATAGTGTAATGGTAACCTAAGAAGTAGTTAACACCTTTTTTCAGCTATTTAATTATTTAGCACCTTGTTTCAGTTCAAGTTTCTTTTAAACCTTGCCCATGATTATATCGTCTTTGTGAAGAAACAAAACTTGTGAATCCCTGTTGCTGATGCAACAGGAAGAGGCCAAATAGGGAGGAACTTAATGACCATATATAAGGAGAAGCCCAGGCTGAGAGAGAGCAGAACTGAGAGAGCACTTGTGGTGGTGGATTTTGAAAAAGGAACATTTGGGGTGGTGGCAGTCTGTCTCTTCTCTCTGTGTTGATTTTTGTTTGTGATATGTGTTGAGTTCTCAGACCTTGTTGGTGGGTCTGTGTTGATTTCACAGGCAGATAGTGAATTGATGATGGTGCCGGCAACGTGCATGAATGTTTTGTGACTTTTTAAAGCTTTGTCTTCCCATAAACAGAAACTGTGAAGGACTCGAGGTGGACTGGACTCTGTGAGCTTCAATATGGAACGGGAATTGGATGAGGAACTGGATGAAGGTCTGTACAAGGAGCTGAGAGCTGCCTGCCTTTGAATCCAGGTGATAGTTGGGTAAATTCAGGCAGGAGCTGGTACCATGGAAGAGGAACCATGGAATCTGAGAATACCTCTTCTTGGGTACCTAACGCTGACTGAGAAGATTATGATTTACTGTGACCTAGGAGTGGAGAACTTTGACCTTTTTACTTTGTGTCATTAAGGAGGCTTGCTCCTTAAGGATGATTGAGTTAAGGACTTAGTGAATGATTGTACTTTGTGTCCCTTAAGGAGGCTTGCTTCTTAAGGATGATTAAGTTAGGGACTTGCTGAATGATATCTTTTGCTTAAAACTATGTGGCCACTTTAGTGAAAAGTTGTTATGTCATAACATTGTGAATGCTGTGCTTTGGTTTTTGTCAATGTTTTGTCTTAGCTTATTACTGAATAAATAGAGAGTTCATTATACTATTTGATCAGAACCTTGAAGCTGTTCACAGCAGCAGTCCTCTGGAAAGCTGCTCATGCTTGGCTTTACACATATCACACCTAGTGGGTTAACTAATATGGCAGAAAAGGAAAATGATAGATGTTGGAGAAGATTGGGGAAAATAGAGAATCTGATGCATTGTTGGTGGAATTGTGAACTGATCCAACCCTTATGGAGAGCAATTTGGAACAATGCCCAAAAGGTAATCAAACTGTGCATGCCCTTTGATCCAGAAATACCATTACTAGGTCTGTATCCCAAAAAGATCATAAAAAAGGGAGAAAGGACCTACATGTAGACAAATATTTATTGAAACTCTTTTTGTGGTAACAAAGAATTAGAAATTGAAGGGATACCCATCAATTGGGGAATGGTTGAACGAGTTGTGGCATATAAATTTAATGGAATATTATTGTGCTATAAGAAATGATGAGCAGGAAGATTTCAGAAAAACCTGGAAAGATTTACATGAACTGATGCTGAGTGTAATGAGCAGAACTAGGAGACTTGCACACAGTAACAGCAACATTTTGCTATTGTCAACTATGATAAACTTAGTTCTTCTTAGCAACACACTCATCCAAGACAATTCCAATTCTTTTGCCTTCTTCATATCTACTTTGTGATTTTAATTTCCATCTATCTTTTCTCAGAGAGGTAATTCCATCTTGGACTGATGTTTCCATTCTCAAAAGGCCCATGGCCTTGGCAATAAAACTTTGCATTTTGGGGGTTCCATCAATATATTTTAAGCTCCAAAGTGTACCTTGGCCAAGCAAATTAGTGTGCAACACTTCCTTAGTCTACTAGTCAAATAATGTTTTTAGAAAAGTAATTGAAATAAATTTGCCATGATTTGTTTATAGTCAACTCATGCTGATTATGTATTAAACATTTCTATTTATAACCTAATGTATAAAATTTTCCTCTAATGCTCTAAGAAAATAGCAAAGAAGAATTTTATAATTCCAAGGGGGACAATGTTGTGTCTTTTATAGTTTCTGATAATACACCAGTATTTTTAGAAAATATAAATAGTATCCTAAAGCAATTCATAACCCATTTACTGCTATTTTTATTTCAGTTAATGGAAGTAGTTCCAGGGTGTAGACATTTTTAACTTTTGTTAATTAAGTGTGATTGTTCCGAGCCAAATTAAATGCCTCTGGAAAATCTTTATTTTGTTAAAAAAAATTAGGAATATATCACATAAGTCTCCTAACATATATAAATAGTTATCAATAAAATAAATGTTATTTTTCTAAAATGATATTATGTCTGTCCTCTAGATACTAGCATAAAAGCAACTAGCTGAAATAGCAGCCATCTAAACTATTTAAAGGATAGTATCACTACTCCCACTGTGGGATTTCCCTTTGCTCACAACATACAAATTTCAACCTCTCTGTATCTTAGTAGATAGATCCTCAAGAAGTTATCTGAGGCACCAAAGGTTAAATGACTTACTTTGGAGTTAGGAAGTAATGGTGGGATTTGAACTCAAGTTTTCTTTACCTTATTGAAGCCAAGAACTCTTATCCTCTAACCCCACATTTTATTGTAGTACTTAAAAATAATGGTTTAGAAAGAGAATAAGGATTGAATAATATTATTTATATCATTTTCTTGCCATATGTTTTACATTTTCAGCATAATAATTTCATTTTCAGAAAGAAAGGACACTATATAAATAAGAAATGAACCATATAGTGATATGTAAAGAGTACAAATAAAATATCATGTCTGTTTCATAGTTTTCTATGTTGAGTGTAAAAATATCATTAAAATAGTGTCAGAAATGAGTGTGTTATTTTTCAATGATGTTTTAAGTCTTGTTGAATGCAGTTTGCTTGATACTTTCACTGGTTTCCCCCATCAAAGGCAAATATTTTTATTTAAGTTCAGCCATGTCAATTATGTTATAAAAATGATTTAAGTAAGTCAATGCAAATATGTCATGATAACATAATCTTAGGTCTTGTCATTTCTAATTAGAGCAACTGGAATCCTTGGAACCTTTTTTTAGTTTACTGAATTGTATCATTTTTACAACTTTGAATCTAGAAGATGGTTATAAATTCTGATTGATCAATTTCTCTCTTCTCTGTAGAATTTCATGAATGATTTGAAACAAATGCCATCTAAACACTGCCTTGTATTTCATAATCGAAATGCAAATTTCTTGCTAATTCCAATTTTGCAACATATCTAGAACATTCCATTTAAATTTCTTTGGGTCAAACTTTTTCAACGTACAACAAAAAATCTTAGAAATCTACTAGAAGAGACTTTAGAGATCACTCATTCCAGTTCAGATTCATTGGTCCTGAAAAAGTGGTCATCCAGCCTTTGCTTAAATATTTCTAGTGACAGGATCAAGAAACAGCTCATTCTGTTTCCATGATACTTTAATTTTTAGGTTGCTCTTCATAATAAATTAAAATGAACTTCCTTATAACTGTCACCATTTGTTCTTGTGGAGACAAGAATCAGTCTTGTGGAGTTCTTGTCTTGTGGAGACAAGAATCAGTCAATCAACATTTATTACATGCCTACTATATGCTAGAAATTGCACTGTGCCAATAATACAAAAAGAGGCAAAAGATTGCACTTGCCCTCAAGGAATTTACAATCTAACAATACAAATCTAGAAAGATGACTTTCTTCTGTTCCATAAGATAAGAAAGATAACATTTGCAATATAAATCTACATACTGATCTTCCTGCAGATCTTTCTACCTGTGGGGACACTAGGCTTTTCCATCCTTCTATAAAGTCCCTGAGACCTCTTTTGATTTTTATATCATAGATCTATATAGATATAGATTTATAGATGAAGGAACCTTAAATATCAGTGTGGGACAGAAGAAAGTGCATCAGATTTGTAGTGACAGGACCTGAATTCTTGTTCCATTTCTTCCAACCTCTGTGATATTGAACACATCATTTTATTTCTTTGGGCTTTTGTTTTTCCAGCCGTATAACAAGAAAGTTAGATTAGATAACCTTTTAACTTACTTTCTTGATTTTCTTCAAGCCCATTTGTTTACAGATGAAGGAGCTGATTTTGTTAATGTCTTGTTATAACCACAGTGCTGGGATTGTAAAACGTGCATTATATGAAATATAGGAAGGAAATGGGGCAAAAAGGAGAGAATCCACCTACCTGAGATCAAATAGCAGTGGTGTTGAAGATGAGTAGCCCTTATTTCATGATGTTTCAATGCCAAATGATAGCTGCGATTTGGGTTCAGTTCAAATAAAACAGAATGTATTCAGTGAAAAGGAAGCATGGACCCAAAGGGCAGTTAGAAGAGAAACATTTTCTTTCTGTACTATTCAATGAATCCTGGTGGCTTATTACTTCCAAGATCAAATATAAAATCCTCTGTTTAACTTTTAAAGCCTTTTCTAACCTGGCCCCTTTTTACCTTTACAATCTTCTTAACCCATACTCCCCCCTTCCATACTCTAAAATCCAGTGACAAAAGCTTCCTTGCTGTTTGTCTCATGCGACACTCCATCTCCTGGTTTGGAGAGTTTTCTCTGGCTGTTTCCATATCTGGAACTCTCTCCTATATCATCTTGATGTCTTAGCTTCTTTGGCTTCCTTTAAAACTTAGCTAAATTTCACTTTCTGCCAAAAAAAAGATCTTTCCCAGTTCTCCTTAATCTTAGCACCTTTCTTCTGAGGCTACCTTCAATTTGTCCTCTATATATTTTGTTTGCACATAGTTGTTAGAATATTATCTTCCCCCATTAAACTAACAGCTCCCTGAAAAGAGGGGCTGTGTTCCCCTCTTTCTTGGCATCCCTAGTGCTTAGCAAAATGCTTGGTAAATAGTAGACCATTAATAAATGATAGTTGACCAACTACTGCTTGCCACTGGGTACTTTCAAGGTATGAGACCTTCATTTACTTTTTCTGTACCAGGCTATATCAGAGACTATGGCAATTTAAAAGTTAAAGTGCAAGTGATAGAATAGAATAGAAGTAGAAATAGAACAGAATAGAAAAAATAGAATAGAAAAAAAGCCATCCTCAAAGTATGGCAAGCCAACTGGAAATAATGGAGATAGCCTATGCCATATCCAGGGGTAGTTAGAAGTCTGGGATGGACCACTGGACCTAGAGTCAGGAAGAGCTGAGCTTAAATCTTAATTCAGATACTCACTAGCTGTGTGACCCTGGGCAATTCACTTAACTTTATGTGCCTCAGTTTCCCCAAATGTAAAATGGGGTTAGTAATAGCAGCTAACTCCCAGGCTGGTTGTGAGGATCAACTGAGATAATATTTATAGTGTTTAGCACAGTCTGGCACATAATTGGAGCTTAACAAATACTCGTTGCCTTCCTTCTTTTCTTCCTATGTGACAGCCAGGTTGTCTTAGATTTCCTTCTTATATAATTAATTTCAGAAAAATGAAAGAGAGTAGGGAGGCTAATGCCTAAATACTGTGTCTTCCATTTCTGCATTTAAAAAAATTGTGGAAGAGTCCTAACAGATAGAATAGTTAAGAAATTCCTAATAATTGGAAGTGGTTATATGGAGTAAGGGCTTTCAATATTTCTTGATATACAATATAAGAATGAGAAAAATATGGCTGCTAAGTTAAGAAAATTATGAATATGATGTTCTAATACAGCTTTGAAGAGACACTTATTTATTACATATTAAGACACCTGATTTTTATTTTTCAAATGAATCCTTCTAAGCTATTTGTTTAGTGATGTATCCAATATGCAGCATCTATATCCTGGAAAAGTGGTACAGTCAGGTAGGGGGTGCAGTGAATAGAGTGATGAACCTAGAGTCAGGAAGATTCATCTTTCTGTGTTCAAATCTAGCCTCAGACACTTCTTAGCTGTGCAACCTGGGCAAGTCACTTAACTCTGCCTTAGTTTCCTTATCTGTAAAATGATCTGCAGAAGGAAATGGCAAACTACTCCAGTATCTGTCAAGAAAACACCAAATGGGGTCATGAAGAGTCAGACATAACTGAAAACAACTAAACAACAACAACACTATTTTCAATATTCATAGGAATCCCAGCTATTTCACAGTCCACTTTCTCTTAGGCTGCTTCTAATTTATTTCAAACCGTTGCTTCTTGACTGATGCCAGTTTGCACAAATTGCAAAAGATTATTGGAAATAAACATTTGGAATACCCACTTTGCATGATTAAACATTCAATAGGATATGCCTTTGACACTCCCCTCCAATCTTCATTTATTTGGTTAATATTCAAATGCTCTCAGATGTCCACAAGCCATCTGTGTTTTCCTTCAGACTCATTGAACCCTGCTGTATTAAGCAGTTGCTTAAAGTGCCATTTCACTTGATACCACTAAGTATGGCAATGTGCTCATGTTGGAAAGCTGAGTTGGAAAGCCTGTGTAATTTCTCAAAATTTAGGATCATGCTATTTGCTATATTACTTTGCTGGATTAGTACACCACAGGTGCAATTACATGGTATCTATGCAGTCCCATTTCAATATTTAACGTCTAAATGATACATCTAATGGTCTAGGTTAGCATCATAATGATTTGAGATTTTTTATTTTAACTCTTCTCTTTCCCCCTCCCCTTTATTTCCTGTTTATTGGCCTGAATTTGAGCATGTATGAAGTATATCTAAGAAGTTGAGCTTGGCTTTGCATAGGACATAGTCCAAATCGTCTGTTTCCAGGTGACTTTCCATAGTTTGAGGATTGATATTTGTTATTCTTTTTTAATTTAATTTTTTTTCAGATTAATAAGGATTTATTTTCTTTCCTTCCATTAAAAAAAGAAAAAACAAACCCATCAGAACAAATACATATAGTCAAGGAAAACAAATTCCCACACTAGCCATGCCGAAAAATGTATGTATTATTCTGCATATTGAGTCTATTATCTCTCTGTCAGAGAGTGCGTAACATGCTTCTCCATCAGGCCTATGGAATCATAGCTGGTCACTGCACTGATCAGAATACTCATGTCTTTCATAGTTAGGAAGAGGAAGGAGGACCATAGAGGTCAAGAAAAATGAGGGTTGAGGAGAGATTAATGGTAACATTCAACAATCAGGTCAAATGAACAAGCATTTATTATGTATCTACCATGTGCCAGGTACTATGCTAAACACGGGATGAAAAGAAAGACAGAAGACATTCCCTGCTCTTCAGGAGCTCATTTACTAATGAAGGAGACAGCATGCAAACAACTAGGTACACATGAGACCAACTGGAAAGAATCTCAGAAGAAAGGCACTACCTAGCATTGAGGAAAGAGTAGTTTCAAGTGACTGATGGGATTAAAAGTCGGTTTAATGGGAGGTGTGATGTATAAAGTTTAAGAGACACTTTCTGAGTAAATAATCATTTTATTAATTACACTAAGTGGATTAATGGGTCAAAGGAACTCTTAAATACCAAAGACCAATCATTGAACCCACTCAATGCTAATATGACCTTGGAAGAGTAGGTGTTCCTGAGGGTAGAAATCAACTCTGGTTAATAATGAAAGAATGAATATTATAATAAGGGGTGGACTTATTCTAAAGAGGGGCTGGTGGACGTGACTCTGATCATTCAGTCTTGGACAAAGAGACTTATCCCTTATCCAGACTTATCCCCCACTTAGGGCAATCTAGACACAAAGGGGTCCACCTCTACTCAGACCTGGCTGACTGAAACAAGAATAGGCTGCCATATATTCACCTAAACTAAAATTTCTTTACCTTTTGATCAGATTTAAACTTTCCATCTCTTTATCAGTCCTGTACTTCAAAGGCCACCTGAATAAACTACAGGGGTTGATTTCTGAATGAGGAAGTAGTAAGGGGGAAAAAAATCTTAGTTCCAATTCCATAATTAGTTATTAATATGAGGTAGAAATAATAATTTCTCTCAGAAGTGAGGAAATGGAGACAACAATGACATTTATTTTTTTATTTTCTGTGAAAATGAGAAGAGATAATGAGCAATAGCTTTAGGGAATGGCAGGGTCAAATAAAAGTCTTGAAAGAAGAAAGAGATCTAGGCATGTCTGTATACTACAACAAAGTATAACAGTAGATAAAGAGAAACTGAAGACTAAAGGGAGGGAGGACAAAGAGGCAAGCTTCTGGAAGAGATGGGATGGAGATGAGATCAAAAATACACATTGAGGAATTGACGTTGGCAAGAAGTGTTTACCTTTTCCTCAAATCCTGGCATAAAGAAGGAGAGAATGTTGTGTGTGTGTGTGTGTGTGTGTGTGTGTGTGTGTGTGTGTGTGTTGTTGATGCTTAGGGGATTTTAGGCATAGAATTAGGAGGAACAGAGAGGTCATGAAGTATGGCCTCAGTATTTTTTTTTTTGCCTTTTTGGAGGGCAGGAGGGGTTAAGTAACTTGCCCAAGGTTATTGCCTCAGTCCTTTGATGAGAGGGAAGGAAGAGGGAACATATAAATGGTTTGTGCAGAGAAGAGATTTGGAAAAGGTAATATAGGGAGCACAAAAAAGTAGGATAGAGTGGACTAAAAAGATAGTTAAGTAGATAAGATAGTAAAGGCCCTACTGAGAAAAGGTAATTTAAATTTGTAATAGAGCCACTTATAATGACTTGTGTGATTCCTTCTAGTGACCATAAATGTCCGTAAGTAATAAGGAAGCAAATGGTGGGGGCTAATTCACAATTGGGGGTTGGAAATGGATAAGGAGAGATAGGACAAGGGGCAATAGATTCAAAGGTGAGAATAGTATGAAGTTAAACTAGCTAATCATATTGTGAAGAGGGTGAATGGAAGAAAATGAGGGCAGAGTGGGGGAGACAGATTGGGAAATTAGAGATGAGGAGAATGAACAGAGGTTGTGCTTTGCCCCGGTAGCAGTAAGGGGACCAAAGGGGAGTAGAAGCTTCCTCTTCAGGTTATATAAATGTAGAGAAGGGGAAATGTTCTTATTTGGAAAATGTGTGTCTAATTTTTTGTTGTTTTTCCTGCTTCCATTCCAACTAATGTGGTTACTGTTTCTCTGTTATTCTTTGCTCAGGAGTCAGCATGATAAAAACTGAATGTCCAGAATCAAGTTGAATTTAGAGGTCCCTAGTTTCACAATGGGGCAGGGATTCAAAACATACTGGGTGTAATGGTAATGGGGATTTCAAGATCTTCCCTGCCCCTTGTGTTGGCAATCAAACAGGTACTTAGCACCTTGTTTCAAGTTCATAATTGTATCAAGTATTAAGATCCAGAGCTTGTGAATCCCACAGTAGGAGGAAGTTGTTGATGTAACAGGAAGGGGCAGAACAGGGAGGAGCTAATACCATATATAAGGAAAAGCCCAAGCTAGAGAGCCAGAACTGCTGAGAGAGACAGAACTTCTAGGATCCTGGGATCTTCTGAGAACTGTTACAAATTGAGAACAGAATGGAGAACACAACTTGTGGTGGCAGAGTGGAGAACTGAGAACTGAACTGAGAGCTGAGAAGAGCTGAGAAGAAAATTGAGAAGAACTGAGAAATGAGAAGAGAGGAGAACTGGGAAGAAGCATGACTGTGGAACCAGTACTTTGTCTGTCTGTTTTGATGTTACTTTGTTAGATTTGTCTGTTGATGTTGCTGTTGTTACAGAAGCCCTGGGACCTTACTCTTGGTTCAGAAGCCCAGAAAGAGGATTTTCTTGTATGTTTACAGAAATCCTGGAGGAGGGTATTACTGACATTTTCAGAGGTCCTGGGACTATACTTATGATTTCTGTTGATTCCTCAGACCTTTTGGTTGGGTTTATGTTGATTTCACAGGCAGAAAGTGGATTGATGAGGATGCTGGCAATGTGAATGAATGTTATTGTGGCTTTGTTAAGCTTTGTCTTCCCAGGAACAGAAACTGTGAAGGACTTGAGGCAGACTAGACACTGCGAGCTTTAATATGGAACAGGAACTTCACAAGGAGCTGGACAAGGAACTGAGAGCTGTATGCCTTTGAACTCAGGTGATAGTTGGGTAGATTCAGGCAGGAGCTGGGACCATGGAAGAGAAACCATAGAAGGTGAGGGCCTGCCTAGAGTCAAGATGTAAAGACCTCTCCTTGGGTATTTAATGAAAACCAAGAAGATCATGATTTACCGTGACCTAGGGGTGGAGGACTTTGTACTCTGTATCCTGTGCCTTTTCAGGATGATTGAATTAAGGATGACTGGAAACTAATCTCCAATTAAGAAGAAAGGAGACTTTTTGACTGAGAGGTTAAGACAATGTGACCAAGATGTGGAGAACCTTGACCTTTGTACTTTGTGTCCAAAATTAAGGACTTTCTAAATGATTGAGTTACTAAATGATTGTATTTTGTTTAAAACTACGTGTCTAATTTGGTGAAAACAATGTGGCTATTTTAGTGACAAGTGGTTATGTCATAACATTGTGAATGCTGTACTTTGATTTCTGTGAATATTTTGCCTTAATTTAATGCTGAATTAATACAGAGTTCACTATACTATGTAATCAGAATCTTGAAGCTGTTCACAGCAGCAGTCCTCTGGAAAGTTGTTCATGCTTGGCTTTATACTGAGTACATTTAGAAAATCCCTCATACCCCACAGTATAACACATGACCCAGATCTTCATTTCTGAGTTCATACAGACTAGGTTTTCAATCCTGGGATGGCTTCTCACATATAACTGTTCAGCTCATTTACTCTCACCAATGGCCCTGCCAGATCATATCCGGAAAAAACACATGAAATCAGACTGAAAAGAGGGCATTTAATCAAAACAGCATAGTAAAGTAAATAAAAAAAAACATTTAAGTTGAAGTATATTTGGTACCTATGTCAAATGACCATCCTCTCCAAATTTCTCCCAGGAGTATAAGTCTGTTTTTTATTTAATTCCTCTCCTGTCCCTAACCTAACAGTAGCAGGACAGTCAGTCCAAATGACATCAGTGGTATTACAGATCAGTATTGCCAGAAGTCTCTGCTGAGGCATTTGCTGTACCCTCCTGGTGTGGCCACTTGCAGTCCACCAAACTCTTTGTTTATATGCCTGGATGCTGTCAATTCCTCTATTCTCTACCACTTCCCCAATCATTCTGCTGTTTGCTCCAGGTGCCTAGTCAGTCACTTGTGCCTCTCCTCTCCCTTATCTGTGCAGGGTTCTCTCTTCTGGACACTCCTCTTGCCTCCATTAATTTTCCCCTGTTGAGAGTTGTCATTACATTGTGGTCACATGCATAGACTGCTTCTCTCTAATCTGTCCCCACATATTCCTAAAGTCTGAACACCAAGAACCTTCAGTGGCTCCTATCTTGCTTCATACATTTGTTTGCATATTGTTTGTGAACTCCTTAAGGGCAGGGACTGTCTTTTACTTTAGTATCCCATAATTCCTGGCATATTGTAGGCACTTAATAAATGTTTGGTGATTGATTAATTGAGAAGAAGTTTCCAGATTCCCAGAGTTGTTGGTATCTCCCACCCAAATCACTTTTGTTTATTTTACATATGCTCTGTATAGAGCTGTCCCAGCCACATGTACTACAGGCACCACCAATGATATCAGGATAGTAGAAAGGAATGCCTGGCGGGAGGGTAGAAATTTCACCATCAGAACATGACTTGTAAATATCCCTTTCTCTCCTCTGACATTGTTAACACCTTGACATTGACCCTTATCATCTCATGCCTAGACTATCGCAATAGCCATGTTGTTTGATTTCCCTGGGCCGGTTTTTCTCCACACCAATTTATCTTCCATTCAGCTATCAATTTAATCCTCCTAAATTAAAGGTCTGATCATGTCACTCCCTATTCGATCCGCTGTGATTTATACTCCCTGTGATTTCTAAGATTGAATATAAAATCCTCTGGTATTCAAAGCTCTCCATAACCTTACTTCTTCCTATGGTTCCAGTCTTTTTATACATGACTACCTCCCTGCACTCTATGATCCAGTGACACCACCCTCTTTGCTATTCCTCCTACAAAACACTCCATCTTTCATCTGTAGGCATCTTTACTGACTGTTCCCCATGCCTGGAATGTTCACTCTCTTCATCTCTATTTTCTTGTTTCCTTTGGTTTATTGAATGCTAAGTAAAATTCAACCTTATACAAAAACCTTTTCCCAATCTCCCTTGATGCAAGTACCCTCCCTCTTTTGATTATTTCCAATTTATTCTGCACATATCTCCTTTGTCTCCCCCATTATAAGTTGGGCCATGAGAACCTAGAGAGCAGTGATTGATTTTTGTTTCTTTCTTTCTTTCATTCATTCATTCATCCATTCATTCATTCATTCATTCCTCTATTGTCCCTCACCCAATGGTAGCAGGACAGAGTCGGTTCATTCAGTTCATTCATTCATTCATTCATCTATTTATTTATTTATTCATTACTTTCCCTTGTATACCTAGCTTTTAGTACAGTGACAAGCATCGTAAGAAGATGCTTGATAAATGCTTATTGATTGGGAACTGAAGCAAGAAGGTTTGTTTTGGTTCAAAACAACAAAATTTATGTCACAAAATTTAGATTACTCTCCTGTGCAAATCCAAAATGTCAGCTATGCTTTCATGTTAGCAGCCTATGTGTTCACAGACCATCTTTTTTTGTGCTATCTTATCACTATGGCTGATACCAATGATGTTACCATAGTTTCAGACCTTTGAGTCCTACAAGAGAGGACATCTGCCACCATATTAGTTTCCCCTATCTGGTAATGCATGCTGAATTCACAGTTGGCTAACTCCCTAATACATATCTGACAGGCAGCATCTTAGAACTGAATAGGATATCTGTATCACATATTGTCTGTCTGTTTGAAATTGAGGTTTATATACATGCTGCAATCTGGGAACTGAATATCTCACTTCAAAGCCAAGAACTACAGTTTACAGGTGAGGTAATGGGTCTCCTTGCCAGTGATTCAGTCACCTACTGGCAAATGTAACAGCTTTGAGGTTTTGCTTACTTTTTCTGCCCTTATTGCACAAGTGGGTTTCTTAACATACTGGCTGCATCTCAGTACTTCTGGGATCTTTTTAGATCTTGTACAAAGAGTGTGAGCAATAATGTACCTCACAAAACAAAGACATTTAGTGTTCAGTAAGAGACATTCCATTTATAACTTGAAATACTTAGACTACAGGGGAATATATAATTCAGTAATGAACATATAAATCTATCACAATGATTCATGAAACACTTAACAATACTCCTAAACCTATAAGGCAAAAAATTATTCTTCTAAGGAAAGTTACAATGGATTATATATCAGTCCTAGGTCTAATGGGCCTTACTTGAAGCTAAGGATACCTGTAAGAAAGTAAGAACAGGAGAGAGAAAGGAAAGAGACATCGAAGTAGGACAGAAGGAAATAGAAAGATATGTGTGAGTGGGTATACATATCTATATCTATATCTAATCTCTTGCTAGCTAGCTAGATGATAGAGTGATGTAGAGAGATAGAGACAGATATAGCTCCATCTATCTATCCATCCATTTGTCTATAAAGGGTGGGGTAGGGCTGTTTTGTCTTGCCCATGTAGATTATGTGTGTCCACATTAGTCTATCTCTATCTGGATGAGACTCACAGAGACAAAAATAGGTGTGGGGGACCTGTGGCCTTCTAGGTCCTTAAGTGCAGCCTTTTGACTGAATACAAATTTTACAGAACAAATCCTCTAGGATTCAGTCAAAAGGCTGCACTAGAAGGCCACATGTGGCCTTAAGGCTGCAGGTTCCCCTCCCCTGCTAGACTATCCTCTACCCCTACCCTTTTCCAAGATGACTTTGATTCCTGTTAGAGAAGGTAAGCAGAAGATTGGGAGGCTGGCTACTCTGCTCTCCCCAGTGAGAGGGATAACTGCACTGAAATTATGTCTATCTGTTCCCTATAATATTGTTAGTCTAGGAGAAGTAATTTTTAGGGTTAAGTTATACTCTTGATTGCTTAATGAGGGAGGAGAGTCCCAAGCTGTATATCCAAGACTGGACACCTTTACCACCAATTGCCAATTCCACAGTGAACACACATAGAAATAGCGAATACATTCATTTATGCAAAGCTATAGCATAAAAAGACAA
>NW_027186304.1:72865947-72884518 GCF_028583685.1 Petaurus breviceps papuanus | reverse complement strand
AGAGAGAGAGAGAGAGAGAGAGAGAGAGAGAGAGAGAGAGAGAGAGAGAGAGAGAGAGAGACCCCATATCTCCCAAGGTAAAGTTCCTTGAAAAAAACAGGTAATAAAGACATGATTAGAGGGCGAGGTCCTGTACATGTTGGCTTCTTCATAGAATCTTCCTCTCCCTTCAGGTTGAAGGGAGGTTGCACCTGGGTGTCCTCTCTTGAAACTGGAAGCTGGAAGATCAGTATATCTCTTCTCACTAGCTTTCAGCAACTCTGCCCCTCATGTAAGCAGGGAGCACTAAGCAATCAATCTCTTTCAATGATGAGTGATGCCCATACCAATGGGTTTTGAGGCTTGGGTTGCATATTATACACACATGTATGTGTGTATATACATACATATATAGACACATACATGTACACATGCATATATATATATGTATATACAGAGAGAGAGAGTACAAAGCTAAACTTGCCCTCCTTCACTTAACTCCACATTAGAGGAGAGCCAGATTGGAAAGAAAATTTGAGACTCACTTTTCCCTTATGCTTGCTCAGAGGCCATGTCCCAAGCAACATCTCCCTTGCCCAGGGTACAATGTCCCCTGAGCTACCCATTCTTCTTGAATGAAAACTTCTATGAGGTCCCTGATGCATTACCTTATCTCTAGGAGATCTTGGTTAGAAGGTCCTGGAACATGCCCTTTCCACTGGTAGAATTTGATTCCTGTCTCTCCTCCCATCACCCCCACCTCCCCGCATCGAGTGTCCTGCCCTCCAACACTTACACCCTATTCTCTGAAACCTGAATGTAGACTAATCATTCAAAATGAGTTATCTTTGAAACTAAAGAATTATTTGTCTGTTTAACAAATACAGGTCACTTGTGCACTTTGCAGCACCCTCTGTTCCCCTTCCCACTGCTTTGCCATCAAAAACCATGTAAGTGGAAGGTGAGGAATTAGGAGCATTCAGAATTTTTGTTTTTTCATGGGTGACTATGGCCAAAGAATTCATCCTCTTAGTGTACTGTTTTGGTGATGAACCTTTCTGTAATTGACCAGAGTGATCCTTAGAAAATAGATAACGTTGGGGTGTCCAGGTAGCACAGCGAGTAAGAGCACTGGCCCCAGTGTCGGGATGACCTGGAGATCGAATCTGGGCTCAGATACTTAGCACCACACCCAGAAATAACTGGCCGTGTAACCTTGAGCAAGTTACTTAACCCCAATTGCTTTAAAAAAATAGATAAGGTCTACTGGGTATATATAATTAAAATATGAAATTAAATTTAATTAATTAATTAAATAAATATGAATATACTACATATATTATATACACACACACACATATATTATATTTCCTTATTCAGTGTATTTCCTGTAAAGGGTTTCTTTTTAAACTTTTCTTTTAATTCAGATAAAAATATTTTTACTAATTTTCATCTTCACTGATCTCTTATTTTATTGTTATTCAGTATATAAAAGAACTGCATTCAGATTAAAAAAAAAACCCAGCACAACCTATAAGCTATTTTATACTTAATCATCTGTCCTTTGATTTTGATATTCTGACATTTTAGAAGGTCTTTTGAAAATTCAGTTTTCAGAGTTAGAAAAGAAAGGTGATATTTATTATTATAAATAGGGTAATCCATTAAATGACAACTCTAGAAAAAACATTTGTTCTTTTAGGTCCCTTCCAGCTTTAAATCACTATGAATCTATGGTATATAGTTGAATTTTTGGACCTTGGATATCATTGTCATAGTAATCATGGTTTTGGAAAACACCACTTTAGTTCCTTGAAACCTTGACTATGAAGGATACCTGGTGTTGGATTCAAGAGGCCTAGGTTCCAAGTCTTCCCTGAACATCACCTCTTTATCCCTTGCTCTTCTTATCTTTAAAATGGGGGAGACTGAACTATATCCCTGCCAGAGTTTTGAGGAAAGTTTTGTAACTTTTAAAGTCCTTTATAAATGTAGATTATTATTATTACTAATATATTATACTAATTGTTGCTACTAATATGCATTATACGAATACATATGGTGATTAGTAATAACATGTAGAGGATCAAAGTGGCAATAGTAGATGAGAAAGCTAGTGTATAAAGTTAATAAGACCTGGGTTTAAATCTCACCTCTGACACATACTGTCTATATGACCCTGGACAAGTCACTTAAGGCACTTCTAGTGACTTAGACAGTAGCATTACCCTCTAAAATCATAAGATTCAGAGCAGTTGCTTGTCTGCATTGGTAGAAGGAAGTCAGGAAATTTCTTCACTGAGAATGCCCACAAATCAAAGGAATCATGGATCTCCTTTTTCCAATACATAATACTTATTTTGATACAGGGTAAAACATTTTTAGAAAATAACCCAGGGCAGTGGAAAAATTTAAAATACAAAACATTTACCTGGTATTTAAGTTGTTGATTATAGTTAGGTTCAGTTTCTGCCCAAAGCATTTTCCATTCATCCAGATAAACATAAGTATCAGGAAAACAACGACAGAAACAATGCATGTGTTAGCATTCTGAAAACAGCAACAACCACTTTCTACTTCAATGTAGATTTTATTCATAGTTGAAAAGAATAATTCTGTTTCTCTAACTTATTGTTCCATTGTCCCCAGAATCAAGGGGTCCATAGAGACATAAAAATATGTACATAGTATTTCCATACATAACATTTTCTGATCTTATTTGAATGTGAGTATAATATACATGGTATTATACACACATACACACAGCACACATACATACACACCATGTAAAAAACAAACTATGCAAAGAAATCTGGATACAAGTTTACAAGAAAAAAAGACAATTATTTTCCACAGTCCATCAATAGTCACATAAGAGTGTTCCAGAAACAAGTCAATACGACTTTCCCAATTCATGGAGAGCTTAGCATGTCTCAAGTCCATCCAAAAGAAAGAGATTCATCATAAAGTCTTACTGTTTGGTGGTTAAAGAACTGTGGAAAGCTAGACCCACATTTGACATTCCCCAATATATTTTCAATGAGGCTTGACAAGTACCAGTATCAGAAAAGCAGAAATATTTTTGTCAGGGGTAATATGGAATAGAGGAGCTTCTAACTATCAACAGACTTGCTGGGATTTCTGCTGTTTTAAAGCGAGGAAGTTAAAAACTGGTCTAAATAGACAGGAAGGGAAATACCTTTATTACTATGCTCTCTGAAAAAAAGATCTTCATTTAAAAATAAAGTCAAATGGACATTGAGATTCTGTTTTTGTTTTGCCTTTTTCCATGGTGGGGGGTGGGGTGGGGAAGCAGGAGGGAAAGAGATAAATAAATGATTATTATTAGAAAAAATAAAAAGAAAATTTAAAAGCAAAAATAATTAAGCACTTGAGGAACTTCTCATCTTTCCCATAAGATGGCAGAGCTGTACAGTAAGCAAACCTTCATTCTAAGGTCTCCAGTGTACTGTTTTATACAGAAAGGTTTGGCTCTTTTCAGAGAGTGTCTCAGTAAACATTTCAATAATGAGTTGTTCACAATGATCTAATGAGCAAAAACTAAAAAACTCACAAAGATGGGTGGGTTTGGGGAGCCCCCTAATTCCAATAACAGTGTGGGGCTGGAATGAAATTAATTCTAAGCAACATTAAATTAGTTCCCCTTGCTTATTTTCTCTTATTTGTACTTGACTTGTGGTTTTAATTGAAATACACATAAACCTGACTTGCTCTCGCATCAGCTGTTAACCTCATTCTCTAACTATGTATTAGTGTTTGGTTCTTCCATCAGAACCTCAAAAGCATTGGAGTTGTGAAGAATGGACCCAATACATACATGCTAGTTACCATTTTTAGCATTCAGCAACCATAAGCATTTCTTTCTTTTCCTTCCTTCCTTCCTTCCTTCCTTCCTTCCTTCCTTCCTTCCTTCCTTCCTTCCTCCTTCCTTCCTTCCTTCCTTCCTTCCTTCCTTCCTTCCTTCCTTCCTCTTTTCTTCCATTTCCTTCCTCCCTTCCTTCTCTTTTTCCTTCTCCTTTCCTTCTTCCCCACCTTATTTGTTGAATTTAATGCAGACACTCAATCAGTTTAGCCTACTGCAACTCAGAACTCCCAAGCTCAAGGCATCTGCTAGCCTCATCTCCTCCACAGCACATCCTCCTGACTCTATGCCTTTTTAATGACTAGTCCCCATGCCGGGAATGTGCTTCTGCCTCTCTGCCACCTCCATGCTTCACTGGCATCTTTCATAGTGTCATTTAAACTCCCCCTGCTTCTGCAAGACTTTCCCTGTCCTCCTTAATGCTAGCGCCTTCCCTCTGAGATGACCTCCAATTCATTTTGTGTATCTTATATATACATAATTATTTGCATGTTGTCTCTTTCGATTAGGATATTGACTTCTTGAAGGTAGGAACTGTGTTTTTGCCTTTTTCTGTATCCCTAGAATTGATCACAATCCCTGGCACTTAGTAAGTAATTATTAAATTCAGGCTTGCTTGTTGCTCATTGTTACACAGTGATAGATATTAATTGAAACCAAGAATGAGCAGCTCCAAGATGCCTAGGACTTCCGTTGTATGTACATAGAACAGGTTGGGATGTGAGCTCTCTGTTCTCATAAAACCGTTAAGGTTTAGGACCTGGTTTTGGAGTCAGTGTTCAAATGCCAATTCTTCTAACTAGTACTCCCGGCATTTCTGATCTTTTCCATAAGATGGCAGACTTGATGCAGCTCTGAAGCTGTGACAGCAGACAGGCTTCAGTGAACATCTCAGCTGTACCTTCCTATATACTGTGCTGTCTTACGTACATACAAAAATCACTTGTTGGTCTGCAACTCCCTGTGGGGCATGGCAGGTAAGTAACCCCAATAAAAGAACTGTTTTCCATGGGTAATGAGCTATTTGGCTTTTAAACTTAGACAAATGTGAGAGTTTTAATTTAACAGCATGACATGATATAACATAATTGGCCCCTATCAATCATGATAGATCTTCCCAAGCGACCTTAGGGAACAAATGAAAAAGAAAGCAAGTATATCTCATCTGGGGGGATGTGAGATAGCATGGTGGTCATGAGATTTCTCAAAGTAAAAGCATATCCCCATCATTGCTCTCTGCAAAAGGTTTTCCCTCCACTTCCTTACCCTCCTTGGAGAAAAGCATCTCTGTGACATACATTTCTCTGCGCTTGTAGAAAGCTATACAAGCAACCAAAGGACAGCTATGTTAAACTGTTGGAATAAATTTTTATCCAGGAGATTATTGGAATGAAAGATGACCGAGAACTGTCTACTATCAGGTCTCAATATTTGAAAACGAATGTGTCCTTCCTAGTCCAGTTTCTCAGCCTATGTAGCTATGGTTAAATTCTCAGTTATTTGGAACTCTGAGGAAGTGGTCATTTAGGCAGAACAATGTAATGGGATTTGACAGCTGATGGCTTACTTCTCAGTGCCTCAAAACTTTAACAAGAGAATTATAACTCTTTGAGAATGAAATATTTTATGCCTTATTCATTCTGGTATGGAGAATTCTCTTCTCTCTTCCCCATGCCCCCCAAATCTAGACCTTTGATTTCATCAGCAAAAGCTCCCTCTGTTGAGACTTCTTCCATCAAAGCAAATTGTGAGACATCTAACACTCTCAGTGAGTTACCTGGGGAAACTGAGAGGTTACCTGACTTGCTAATGGAATGTACTAGAGGCAGGATTTAAAACCCAAGTTTTCTGACCTCCAACATTGGTCTATCTTCTTCACCTTACTGTTAAACAAAGGATACTAAACATAATAAATGAATAAATCTTTTCCTCATGACTCAGGGTCATTGTTATCAACATCACTTACATTGTCTATTGAACTCTATAGGGTTATTTGCCTCTCTGGAGCTATTTATAAATCAATGGGAGAGGCAGCTTGGGGGAGTCTTTGCCTTGTAGTGAGGCAGTCCTGGGTTAAAATCCTGATTACAAACTGTGTCATCATGGGCAGGTCAATGAGGCTTCTCTGAATATTTCTTTCTTTTTTTAAATTTTTTTGTAAGCAATCGGGGTTAAGTAACTTGCTCAAGTTTACATGGCCAGTTATTTCTGGGGGTGGTGCTGAGTATCTGAGCCTGGATTTGATCCAGGTCATCGCGACACTGGAGCCAGTGCTCTTACTCGCTGAGCCACCTGGCTGCCCCTAAGCAATTGGGGTTAAGTAACTTGCCCAAGGTTACATGGCCAGGTGTTTCTGGGTGGGTGCTAAGTGTCTGAGCCAAGGATTCGATCTCCAGATCATCCCAACACTGGAGCTGGTGCTCTTACTCGCTGTGCTACCTGGCCGCCACTAAATCTTTATTTCTTAATATGTAAAATAGGGAGAATAGAATTTGTAGTAAATATTTTACAGGGTTATTTTATGTCTAAAATGGGATATTCATGTAAAAGTTTTCACAAACCTTGTGGCTTTTGTGTCTGCTTTTTAATAATTGCCTTGTTTCTTTCCTTTAACTTATTCTATGCTGTATGTATATGCATATCCTTCTTTGGATTTTCAAAATGCTTAGGTTTAGATACCAGATACCCAAGCTTGTCAAAATGTAGTGTAAACTGAAAGCAAATAGAGTATGGAAAGATACAAACAGATAACCAAATTCCATTCACCACTCTTCTACAATGGGAGAAAATCCATGGTATTTTCTGGACTCACTTCTGTGGGAATTCTCACTCACACATTCCTAACCAAAGAATGAAGACTGTATCCCATAATTCTTTTCCAGGCACTTTATACCAAGAATTAATGAAGATATTAATCCTTTTCACCTTTTTTCCTCCCAATTCCCTTAAGATCCTAAAAGTATTTTGAAATGTTAACTGGTAAATTCCCATTGAGTTACGTAGCAATTTCATTTTTCAACCTATGCCTTAGAAGAATGAATGTATATTCATTCAGCAGGAATCCCTGTTGTTAATAATACTCTGCACTTCTAGCATCTCTCAAATGGAATCTTAGATTTCCCCAAGAGGTAGGAATTATTATGCTGTACCATGTTCCACTTAAAGATTCAGCATTGGGAGACTCAGGCAGAATAAAATCAAGGATACTGATGGTCCCTGAATGAAATGAGGAGAAAAAAATGAAGCAGAATTTTGGAGTTCAACCTGTCAGCTGCTCTGCTACAACCATGAAGCTCATGCCCCCTTCCTGATGTAGACTAATGGGACATGTGAATAGTTAGTTTTTTAAAGCTAAGCCTTTATACATCTAATGACACAAAGGGATTTTCATAGTTTGACAATAGATTTCAGTTTCTCTGGGGAATAATTAGATGGTTTTGCTCTCTGATTACAATTTCTATGTCTTTTTCCATGAGGGTGTGTCCATAGTAAAGCCAAAATAACCAGGTGAAAAGTGAAAAATTCATACTAAGAATTACTAATCTTCCCGTTATCAGCCAATAAAGCAAAACTAAATGGTTCCTTTGGTGTCCTGAGATTTAGGCTGTATCCCCCCCAAACTGGTAAGGATCAGGGTTTTACTTGTGGTATCTAATTGCCCTAGACTAGAATCAATGCCATCTTAAATTATCTTTGACAGTATACTCTAATGGGAAGGTTGCTAGACCAAGCGTTAGGCCTGGGTTATATGATTGACTCTGCTGTTAACTGGTAAGGTCACTTTAACCTCTCTATACTTCAGTTTCTTCACTTGTAAATTGGAGATGACAATCTTTGCTTATTCTGACCCTCACAGAGAAGTTGAAAAGAAAAAAAATTTTACTGGAAAACTTTTTGAAAACTGCAAAGTACCATACAAATGCAAAGCATCGTTGTTATTATTTCCCTTATCTGATAAATGAAATATATATGTGCATTCTTCTACTTAGCCATCCAAAAAGTTGGAAACATGGCAAGAAAAGATCTACTTAGACTTCTGAAGGGAAGTATGACATGATGGATAGAATATTGTCCTCAAAGTGAGGAAAGCCTAGTATCAAGTCTTGCTTTCAACACATACTGGCTGTGTGGCTCTGGGCAAGTCACTAACTCTTAGTGCCCCCAAGCAACTACATAAGACCATGAGATACATGAGTATTGACCTGATTTTGGTGCAGAGAGTTTTCTCATTAGAAGTTTACTACACCAAGTAAAGTGAGGTATGGGTAATAATGGGATGAAATTAACTCTAGAAAGAAATAATGACCAGTAGCAATAATTCCTTTTAGTCTACTTCGATTATGTAATAGGAATAACTGAGAATGAGAAGCAAAATGGTATAATACAGAGCATGCTAGATTTAGAATAAAGAAGATTTGGCTTCAAATCCCTACTCAGACACTAACTGTGTGACCCTGGGTAGGTTATTTACTCTTTCTGAGCCCCGGTTTCCGTATTTTAAAATAAGGCTAATAATAGCACCTCACAACATTGTGAGAATTAAAAAGAGTTAAAGTGATTTGTGAACCATAGATTGTTACATAAATGTCAGATGGGGAGAAGACCTAGCTCATCATTGGAGAATAGAGTAAAGGAGAAAATGAGGGGGTGATATCAAGAGCTTCTCAGATGCAGAGAAAGGGAGAAGGAGCAGCTCATTGAAAATGGTCCCTATTTTCTCAGCGAAGTATGGGGCTAAGTCTTCTGTTGACCAGTTGATATTAGAGGCCTGAGGGAAAAAGAAAAAGTTTGGAATAGTGGCTGTGGGGATTTTTTGTTCAGTTGTTTTTCAGTCATGTCTGAATCTTTGTGACCTTATGTGGGGTTTTCTTGGCAAAGACACTAGAGTGGTTTGCCATTTCCTTCTACAGCTCATTTTACAGATGTGGAAACTGAGGCAAACAGGGCTAAGTGACTTACCTAGGGTCACACAGCTAGTACTTATCTGACACCAGATTTAAACTCACAAAGATGAGTCTTCTTGATTCGAGGCATGACCCTCTATCAGGCAATTTCTTTGATCTCTCAGAGACAGTTTTTTTTTCTCATTTGAAAAATAGGATAAGTAATATTCAATCTTCCTACCTTATAGGGGAGTTGGAAGAAAAACACTTTATAAATTATAAGTTATCTGAAATGTAAGTTATTATTATTGTAGATCAGTTATTTAAGTTGTAACTGTGATAGTGGACAAAAGGTTAAAAATGACTGGAAGGTTGGGAAGAGTGAAGTAGACTGGGGCAAGAATGGCCTCAAGTCAACGATGCAAAGTCTGCTAATAGTCCTGGTGGATGAATGGAAGTTGCAAGGATTTAGGCTTGAGATTATGGCTACATTGAGAGGCAAAGTCTTTAGGAATAGGTGAAGGATAGTCCTCTCCTCTGTCCTTCTCAGTCCTCATCTGGAGGGTGGTGTTCAGTCTGGGTAAAACCATTTAGGAGGACACTGAGAAGCCACAGAGCGTCTGGAAGAGGGCTATTGTTTTGGTAAAGGGCCTAGAATTCATATCAAATGAGATATAGTAGAAGAAAAGGAGGAGGTTTAGCTGAAGAAGCTCAGGAGGGATGTGAGAGCTGACCTCAAGTGTTTGATGGAAGAGGAATTAATCCTGTTCTACTTGGCTTCAGGGAGTAGGACTAGGAGTAAGAGGTAGAAGTGGTAAAGAGCTGAATTTAGGTTAAGCATTGGAGAAAATTTCCTAACAATTTGAATGACCGTATCCAGGATTCAGCTGGAGATGGAAAATTCTTGTTCATTGGCTGGTCTTCAAGCTACTAGAATAATTTTTACTGCATGGACATTTGTTGGGTATGTGGTAATAGGGATTCTTTTCTTAAAGTGGAGAAGGAACTGGACTAGGAAAGGTGCTGTCAAGAATTACAAGGAAGATAGCAGGATCTAGCACACTATATTGTCTTTCCATCTTCCTGTTTCTCTGATTCTGAGTCTGTCTCTCTCTAGTGATCTTTCTCTCTTTCTCTCTCCTTTCTCTCTCACTCTCTCTCTCTCTTTCCTCTATCCCTCTCTGTCTTTCTCTGTCTCTGTCTCTCTCTCCATCCCTCCCCCTCCTCTCTCCATCTCTCTGTCTGTGTCTCGGTCTCTCTCCCCCTTCTTCCCTCCCTCTTTCTCTTCCCCCTAAAAACCAGGATGCAAAAATATTGATTTTAAAGAGTTGTAAAAAGAGTTGTATTGATTAGACTAGATGATGACCGAGTACCTTTTGAACTCTGAAATGTTGTGATTCCATGATTGTTCTCCCATTCCCTCCTAACCTTGCTGTGGTAGAAAATGTGGCATCATTTAAAAACTGTTCTTTATCTGGCTTTGTCACTAAATATCCTGGTAAAGGGAGTATCATCATGCAGTGGAAGGGAAAGGGGAGTTGGAAAAATGGTAATAATGAAGATAACAGCACTAAGAGATAAGCCAAGTGGTACAGTAGTATAAAAAGTGTTGGACCTGGTGCCTGTGACACCTGAGTTCTAATCCTGCCTCAGACACTTAGTAGTTTTGTGACCCTGGGAAGTCACTTAATGTTTCCAAGCGTCAGTTTCCTCATTTACAAAATGTGGGGAAAAAAATAGCACCTACCTCACTGGGTTGTTGTGAGGATCAAATGAGATGTTATATGTAAATAATTTTGTACAATTTAAGGCACTCTATAAACGTTAATTATTGTTACTATTATTATAAAAGGAAGCTGTTCTCTAGAAGGAGAAAGACAGCACGAAATCTTCTCTGGGATCATTGAGGGTTAATGTATAGGGCAGGGGTGGGGAAGGGGGTATATTTGAAGGGGCGAGGCAGCCTGGGGTTGTGGCAGGAGCCTGTGAACAGCCTGAAGGAGTGTGCTTTCCAGAAAAGTTCTAGATTGGAAGTCAGGAGAGACGTGTCTGATTCCAGCATTCAGTATTTATTAGCAGTACGGCCATGGGCAAAACAGATTTCAGAGCTATAACTATCACACTGGGTGTCTTTGAAGACAAGGTATTTCTAGAGCTATGGATGCAAGAAAGTATTTGCTTCTGTTTTATTAATGATAGCTAATTGCTTTGTGAGAGTTTGCAGGGCACTCTCTTGACAATAACCTTGAGAAGTAGATCATGCAAGTGTTCTTCCCATTTTAGAAATGAGGAAAGTGAGGGTTAGAAGTAACAGGACTAGGGGCGGCCAGGTGGTTCAGCGAGTAAGAGCACCGGCTCCAGTGTCAGGATGACCTGGGGATCAAATCCGGGCTCAGATACTTAGCACCACACCCAGAAATAACTGGCCATGTAACCTTGAGCAAGTTACTTAATCCCCATTTGCTTTAAAAAAAAGTGACAGGACTTTTCAGTATATGTGGGAACTTGAAGTTAAAACCAAGTCTCTTAACTCTAGGTTTAGCATTATTTCTCTAGAAGTGAAAATCAAGACTTGAACTGACTTGATTTCTGGTCTTGGGGAAGGAAATAGACTAGGAAATATGCTGTCAAGAATTACAGGGAAGATAGCAGAATCTAGCACACTATATTGCCTTTCTATCTTTCTGTCTCTCTGCTTCTAAATCTCTGTCTCTTTCTAGTGATCTTCCTCTGTTTTTCTATTTCTGTCTCTTTCCCTCTCTGTCTCCCTCTCCCTTTCCTCCTCTCCTAAAAATCAGGCAACCAGGAAGCAAAAGAACTGTCTTTAAAAAGTTGAGAGCAAACTTCTTTAATGTTATCAAAAATCCTTCATTTAGTAATGTATTCTAATTGAAGTAAGTGATAATAGAAAGAGCTCTTGAACAGGAGTTAGGAGAGCTGCCCTCTAGTAACTGACAAAACTGGGTGAGCTTTCTTGACTGTGAAGTTCCTATATCAGACACTTACTAGCTGTACAAATCACTTAACCTCCCTGGGTCTGTTTCCTCATTTGTACAAAGAGGAATTTTGCTCATTGAGCTCTAAGATTCCTTCTGGTTATAAATCTATGATTATATTATCTATATGATCATATAGGCAGCTAGATCATTAGAGGCAGCCAGGTGGTGTGGTGGACAGAGTCTCTGTCTAGAGTCAGGAAGACCTGAATTCGAATATGGCCTCAGATACTTACTAGCTTTGTGACCTTGGGCAAGTCACTTAACCTCTGTCTGCCTCAGTTTCCTCAACTGTAAAATGAGGATGATAAAAGCAGTTCTCTCTCAGGGTTGTTGGGAAGATCAAATGAGGTAAAATTTGCAAAGTACCTGACAAATAGTAGATGCCTAATAAATGCTTGTTCCCTTCTTCTTCCCCCATACATCACACAACTGACTCAACTAGTAAAATGCCTGAGGCAGAATTCTAACTCAGCTCTTCCTAACTCCTATCCAGAATAGTATCCACAAAACCATGACTAGATGATTCCTAAGTGAACTTTCAACTAAAAAGATGAATCGCTGGTTCTATGTGGAATTCTAGTTCTACAAGTCAGCTAATTAGTTTGAAACATCAAATTCAGCTTGTCAGATACACTTCTATATATTCAGATATACTAATAGACTCTTAGAGACTATTTTGAGTTAGAGAAGGAGAAGAAAAATGTTTGGAAATACTTTTTGTTTTGGGGGCTTAGTCTTTCTCAGCCTGATAATTTATCTTCATAACTGATGTCAAATTTAAATGGAAATGATTCCCTGTAGGTTGTAAGTTAACTTAGAAAACCACAGATTTGTATCATCTACATGTATATTTTATTTTTTTGTTAAATATTTCCCAATTAAATTTTAATATGTTTTAATCTGGTTCAATCCCTCAGGAGCTTTGGCCTTGCTAATGCCCAAGCTTGATATCTCTGGTCTATATTGGAGCCATGGCCCCTGTTTCTCTCTAGCATTTCCTCCTTTCACCCCTGCCTATTTCAGACTGGGCAGATACTTCTCTCCCCTCCCTATAAGACACCTGGATCAGCTCTTACTCTGGAACAGCACTGAAGTATGGGGTGAAGATTCCCCCCATGAGTCTGAGACTTGTTGGCATGGCTTGAACACCCTCAAGCCTGAGGATCTCTGATGTCATTCTGGTTGTATCCCTTTCCTAACTTTTCCCAGTCATTTTTAGAAAGTGCCAGTCTGTGGGCTGACCAAGTTTGTAGGTATCAATCCCAGTCACAGTGTAAAGAAGTCAGTGGATTGACTTAGTTCCTTTTCCTCATTATGCCTGCCTCCACTTTCATGCCCCTTGGGTGTTTTCAATCAAGCCACAAGGCCTTAACTTACTTACACCAGCCAAGTAAGAAATGACTATGTTCCGTGTTTATTGGCCCTTCTTCTGATCTTAAAGTCAAAGGAATGGACTCTGGCAAATGATAGAACAGGGATAGGGACAGGGACTAATTTCATTGATATAGGAAATTCTCCACAAAACTCCATCAACCACCAATGCAGTTCAGTATCTTCTCAGTAACTCATTGTGTCAGAGAATTGCCCAGAGCAGTGGTGTCCAACTGAAATAGAAACTGGGGGCCACCAAACCATACTTAAGGATCCCTATGGCTGCATATTGACTTAGAAAACCACATATCAGCATTATCTATGTTCCACTGCAATTTTATTAATTTGTTAATTTTTGACACTTTTGGCTCAGAGTACTGAAAGGTAAAGTAATTTATCTATTTGTCCAGGGTCACACAGCCAGTACATATCAAAGGCAGGACAAATGATAATTGACACCTGTACTTTGCTTTAACATTTACAAAGTACTTTAAATCCACTGCCTCATGGGAGCCTCACAATAATCCTTTGGCATGTTTATGTATTATTGTGTCCATTTTATTGGTGAGGTAACTAAGGCTGAGAGAGAGGTCATGTAACTTGCCTAGTATCACCCAGCTCCTAAGCAATTCTTAGAGGCAGGAAGTTTTCCTGGTTCTAAGTACAGTATTCTGTCCACAAGAGATATGGTCAAGAAGGAAGAGCAAGGCCAATATTAATTTTAAATGAAGTACTTGAGTGCAAACAGGAAAATAATTTGGCATATTCAAGGATTCACCCCTGACAGGCTCAGAGTATTTCCTATTCTACTCCTTCTCAGTCTCTTCTGGTGTCTTTCATCTGACGTGGAGCAAATCAACCCCTGGATTTTTCTGAGCTATCTTCTAGCGTTTCTGATTTAGTTAGAATCATTTAGCCTAGAATCTGTCCATGTGTAACATGTAAAGACATTTAATGAATGAAGTTCTGATTCATTTTTGCCAATAGCAAAATATTTTTCCATGACTAATACATCTTTAAGTCACCTTTTCTACCTATAAAGTCTTTCAAGGCCTACGGCTATTGTCCCCAAAGAAACTGGCAGTAAAACATTGGCAGAAGATTTGATAACCACTGATCCTGAGGGAGTTGAATATCTGTCTCTTTCTCTATACATTCTTATAAGTTCAGAATTTGTTCATATATATGGGATTATTCACAAATGTTTTTTATAAAAAATATCCCAATTGCCTTTTCCTCCCCCAACTTCATATATGGTGCTTGTGTACCTTCACATCTATTTATTCTAGGGAATGCCATTCCTTTAAATGCTAAGTCTATAGTATCAAGAATCTTAAAATATAGTTTGTAAACAAATAGACAGATCTCTGGGCTGAACAAAGACTTAAGATGATTCAAGTAGGCAGAAAATAAGTGAAACAGCAGTTCCACATTTCCAGGCTTAGGAAGGTAAATTATTTTTATTTTTCCTAGATAACACATTTGCTTGCTGAAAGCAGATGTTACCTCTGTTAAGATGTCAAGGCAAGTCAGTTCCAAATTGAACCATTCAAACTCTGATCAATTGGTTAATCTCCAGGCCCCAAACATCTCTCTCTTCTTCAGAGACACACTAAAGTGGCTTTGAAATTACAGATCAGGATTTCCTGTAAAATGCATCAGTCAACATGGTAACTGAATACTGTCTTCATATTTCTGGGACCCCAGAGAGACTTTCAAATTAAGAATAAAATGCAGATCCATTCATTCTGAGCAGGATTTCTTTCCAATTTACAAAAGATTGAAAAGTGCAATTTTGTTTTTTATTTGCCTCTCAATTTAGAAGAAAATCATGATGGTTTCCCTCCGCTTTGCTGTATGCATTTGAGCTGATTCTAATGAAGATAAATTTTTCTCAATCAGAAGTGTCCTGATCATTAAGTGAGACAGATGGCAGCCTTGCCATATTTTGTTAGGCTCTAGCCTCTTTAAGTTGGCTTCTTTCTTTTTTTAGGTCTATAGGAAATAGCAGGGCTCATTTTTCTGGAGGAAAAAAAGAGAAGTCAATATTTTGCTTGGGAAAGATGTCAAGTGATCTTCGAACCAGACGAGTATAAGTGCCTTCCAGAGTTTGAGTGGTAGAGACATATGTTTCTATTAGAGTTAGATTTTTTTTTGGTAAATTTTGCATCATGTTAGTGGAGAGATACATTGGGATGAATTTTTAATGCTTTTATCCAGCCATGTCAAGGGCTTCTCTAATGTAGAATGTTTTCTACCCGTAGGAGAAAACTGTCACTTTGATATTTATTCCTTTAGTCTTCTCCACCTCCCCAATGCAAATTCGTGAGACATTCCATATTTTATTGATATTTCTAAAACACAGATCTGATCACATTACTACCCTCCCTCCCAAATCTCCACTTGTTCCCCATCGTCTCTAGGATAAAATAAAAATCCTTGACCTGGCATTTGAAGTTCTGCATAAGCTTGCTCTTATATATTTTTCCAGTGCTATGTGTTGCTTCCCCTTCAGTCATTCCCTCTCTGTTCTGTTCAAACTGACTTGGGAGTTGTTCCCTCTATATGACAGTTCTTTACTCGCCTCTGTGAGGAATAATGGACTCTTTCCTCATTCCTATTTCATAGATTCTGTCCTGAAAAGCATTGTTCAGTTGCTAACTCACACACGGAGCTTTTCCTGATGTGTCTAGTTCTCTCTTGAAATTACTTTCTGTTCACTTACTTGTGTACATACCTGTTATATTCCTCCCCCCTAGAAAGTGAAGTTCTTTGAAGGCAGGGAGTGTTTTAATTTCTTTCTTTTTATCTATCACCTAGCACAGTACCCAGAGGGCTATTGGTGCTTGGTAAATGTCTGTTGGACTGATTGGGCCCTCCCTCTGATTCCTTTGCGATGATTTTGGTTAAAGAGGTAGTTGACAGCAAGGAAACATAACAATAACAACAGCAGTCACAATATTTTACATCTGGTAAGCACCTTTCAGTTTTTATAAAACACTATCTCTTTTGATCCTCACCATAATGCTAAGACCTAGGCAGGGCAGCTCTTGTTATGTTCATTTTACAGATGAAGAAATCAAGGGTCATAGAGATTAAATGAGTCAGTGCTTGAATCCAGGTCTTCTGATTCCAAATCCAGTGTTCCTCCTATTATATAACACTCCTTTTGTATGTATGAACTGAAAGTCAACAACATTCCATCTTCTCTTAGGGCCAACTCACAATAATAGGTTATTAAAAGGAAGCTATCAATGCTCAACATGGAAAGGCAGGAATCCCATCATATAGAAAAGATATCAGACTAGAGTAAAAATAATATGTTCAATTGATAGTTTAGTGCTTAGCACAGTGCCTGGGACATCGTAAGTCCTGAGGACTTTTCATTTCCCTCTTTACTTGTAAATAACTGAAGTTGACTGACAGTGTTTGTTCCCAAGCTGCCTGAACTGTCTGGAAGGAGTGGCTTTGACCTTGAACGTATTGTAGTGGCATTTGTTAACAGGTTCATTGAGTGTTTCTATAAGAGAATTTCTGGACTTCCTTTATTACCATCATGTGCTTAAGACAATGAAGTAATGTAACTACTAGAATTTGCAAAATCAAGCTGAGATAGTATACTGTACTGCCCATGATTAGGGATAAGAGAATTTATGGCTCAGATTCATTACCTCTATTTACTTAATATGAGTATGTCTTGTAATTAGCCATAGTTCTGGTGTTAATGGGTAGTAGCAAATTCTAGCTCTATCCTTGGTATATACTGACCATTATCATATTTCACATGATATAGACCATCTCCTTCTGCTCTCTGTTCTTTGATATATAAATCATGACCTTCCCTTTCTGCCCTTTGTTGTATCCATGCTACCCGTGTAACCCAAACCTATGTAATGTAACTTAAGACAGCTGATAGGAGCCCACTGGTTTTTGTATACCATGGGTCTATGCTCTAAGCATGTAATAAATCAGTATTTATATGTTTTTTCATATTGATAATTATGATTGGCAGCAGTACCTATCAATGAGTCCTTAGGCAATTTTTATATTAAGATTGGACTTCATTGAGTATGAGTTCAGGGCCTTTAATATCAGAGATGATTCAGTGTTTATTTAATTGAATTCAATTTCTCTTTAACTTTCTGACTAGGTAGAGATCCAGTACACCAAGAATGCAATGAACATGGCCCACCCGGATCTGTCATTTGCTATCAAACCCAAGGTAGAATCCTAACTCTTTCCCCAGACTCCTTTGTATTTTCTTGTTTATAGCTTGTGCTCTAGGCGAATATAAATTGCTCAGGGCAAGAATCGCCTATTTTGTATTTGTAGTCCTAGGACCTAGCATAGAGTGAGATACATAGTAGGTGTTATTGATTGAATCAGTGAGTAAGCCCAATAAGCTAAAAGACCTTGACATGTTACAAGCTGTATGAAATAGAAAGGTCTATTGAGCTGTTGATGCAGTTTAGAATCATCCCAGAACTGCAAAATTGGATTTCCTTCAAGAGATCTGGCCTTTGAGGAGTCCTATGAAAAGAAGGTGTATGTGTGTGTGTGTGTGTGTGTGTGTGTGTGTGTGTATGGGGAGAAATCTTTCTGTTTCCATCCCTGCAGCCCATGCCCCAGAGCTCTGGTTCTGTAACTTTCACTAAAACTGAAAGTGTAAGAAGAAAGTGTTTGAAGTGAGGGGAAGTAAACATCTGGGTCTCACCCAAGGTACTTCCAAACAGAAAATTGATGGGAGTGCCCTCAGAAGGCAGGGATTTTGAACAGGTAGAGAAGGTTAGTCTGTCGGGGGACTGGTTTTGAGGGAAGTTTCCAAAGACTAGGATGGGGGAGATTCCATTGTCCCATGGCTACATATTCTTCAGAGAACAGAGCCTCAATACTACTCTAAGGCTACAGGGTAGAGAAGCTAACCTTACTAATAAGGACAGTGCAAGCCATCACCAACAACTAGAAGAATTGCTTCAAACTAACGAGGTTACAGAGCACAGGTCAAGGGCAAGAGGGAGATCCCATGGCTAAAATCTTGGAAGGCTGAGCTATACAGTGCAATACATGCCTAATTTGTAGTCAGAGGAACTGGGTTTGACTTCTGGGTCTTTGATATCGGCAAATCAGATCTCTCTGGGTCTTACTAGATGGTCTCTACTGTCCCTTCTATTTCTACATCAGTGATCTTATGATTCAACCTTATTATTTAAGTGAAGAGATTTTTCAAAGCCCTCTGTAGTATAAGTAGCTGTTTACTTGGGAGAATTAAAGACTAATAGTTGCTCATATCCTTCCCAAATAAGTTAAATATTTAGAGGACCAGGGAGTCAGACATACAACAGCTTTAAATCCTCGACAGACTTTTTTGAAAGCATAGAGTTTTTTTTAATAGGCAACTTAAAAAAATGTCATTTCTTTTGCCCACTTTGTTCCAATAGGCTTGTTATAGCACTTGA
>NW_027186304.1:72843441-72865847 GCF_028583685.1 Petaurus breviceps papuanus | reverse complement strand
CAGCTCTAAATTCACAAGAATATATAGCTTTAGAACTGCAAGGAAACTTAAAGCTCATTTGATGTTAGCCCTTCATTTTCCAGATGAGAAAACTGAGTCCCAGAGAGACAAAATGATTTATCAAAGGTCACACAACTAGTAAATGTCCGGGAAAGGATTTGAATACTAGGTCTGCCTTACTCTGTCTGGTCTGTGTACTGTAGAAAGCTGCCTCTCTAAATTCTATTATTCTTCAGCTAGAATGTGTGATTATGTGTGTGTTTTAATAATTATGATGAAAGGAAATTTCCATGACTGTGAAAAAGATTTTGTGTTTGGTGGAATATGGAATACCAGTGAACTCAAACTAATTGTTGGCATGATTTTCAGAAGTCCACAAATACCTTCCTGTCATTATAATTAACTCATATCCCAAGTGACATCATCTAAGTTAAACCAAAAACTGGCATGTTTAGGCAAGTAGTTAGTGAGCCAAGAATGTCTGTGCTCCAAAAGAGACCCCTCCCCCTGTTTCAGAGAATAAAAATTTCTTTTACTTAGGAAATAATAGTTGAGAAGTATGAAGTGAGCAAAAGAAAGCTAAGATTATTCATGACAGTTCTTTCTACCTCAGAAAATGATTTTTCTAACTCACTTTTTTAGTTAAGCTGTCAGAAGGAGGGGGAAAGCTAGGTACTTAACAGATAGTACTTCTTTAGAAGTAGTTATAAGAATTTCACATCACACATTAGTATGGGATGTATCCCAAAGAAAATTTCAAGACTATGATTATAACTGCCCTCAGAACCACACTAGTAGGTCACTCATTAGCTCTGTAACTTTGGGTAACTTGCTTCCCTGTCTGGGCCTCAGTTTCCTCACCTGTCAAAGGAAATAGTTGAACTACATGATTTCCAGATCTACCTTTTTAGTACCCATGAGTGGAGTCAAAAGTAGAAAGGGGGCAATTTACAGGCATGTAATGTATCCTGGTGTGAAAGATGTTGTGCCAACTACATTCATTTGACTCTTCTTCAGATTCATGACCCTTAAACAAACAACAATGGAGTAGGAAAGGAGCAAGGAATGACATGGGAATTTGGAAATGAAGAATGGTGACTATTTGGGGATTGGAAATGCCAAAACCAAAATATTATTCCATGTCGTATAGAGTAGTTTTGAAAACCTAAAACATACATAGTCACAATACCTGTTAAGCCTTTTTTTACACATATGACATTTGTCACAGTGTCTACCCTGGTGCCTATATTCCACAGATATTCTCTGCTGACAGACTCTAACCATCACAGTCCAACCCCATGTCCATTAGGAAATGTTGACTTAATATCTCAACAGTACACACATATAATTCTCTTGGAAGTTGACTGCAGATTCTTTTTGTTTCCATGCCTCACACTAAATATTGTACAAAAAAATTAAAAACTTTTTTTTTTTAACAATTTACAAGTGTCCATTGAAGGAGATGATGATTTAAAAAATACCCACCTAAGCACCTACAATTTGTCTAGGGACAATGCTAATAATACAAATGCTGTGAGGGATGGATTCAGTGACAAGTGGTAAAACAGAAAGGAACAGTCCAGCCCCCATCAAGATTTCCATATGTGCTGCATCTTCAGAAGCACTTTCAACTGGGGGGAAGGGGCTTTCCTTTCAAGATTGATTTCCACAGCTGCAGAATGGAGTCAGAGTTCATTATTTATTTCGACCTGAAAAAGAAAATAGGAATTAGTTTAAAGCAAGTAACTCAACCTTCTTCCTGTTCATTTACCATTATGAGATAGTGAACTCTCTATCAATGAAGGTGTTCTAGCAGAGGCTGAACTTGTTAGGGATGTTACAGAAATCATTCATGCATTAGATCAGGAGCTTGGAGTAGATAATATTTAAAGGCCCTCTTAACTCTAAGATTCTGTGGGACAGTGCTTTCTTCCCCTAGTCTGTGTTTTACTTGATGAAGTCAGTGGGTATAGAATGTTAGACACCTTAACATTTCTGATATTCGGTTGAAGGGGGACCACATATCTGAAAGAAGAGCCAGGGTTGGACTCTTGGGAGAGATACAATAAGTTGTAGTCATAGTTAAAAGTGAGGGTAGTAGTACAGACATTGGCACTGGATATATTATGGGTTAGGCTAGTGGTTCCCAATGAATTTTGCTCTGCAAATATTTTTCAACAATAAAAAAATGTACTGTGAACCTCCAGAGCAATTAATTAGTAATAAATAGCAATTAACAATTAATGCCAATTAATTAACTCCTCATAATAGTCTTTATAATTATACCCTACTTAAGGTACAATTCAAGAATTTTTAGTCTTAACTCTTTGGTCCATGGTCATGAACCAAATGGGAACCACAGGTACCTTAGATGCCAGTATGAGGGCTAGAGAATTAGCATCAGAAATGTTATGGTTTTAGCTTTCTCATTGGTTTCTTTGTACCTTGATCCATCCTAATCCAGCACCATCAGACTAATTTTTCTACATTGTTATCGTATCCCTCCATTGCTCAAGAATCTAAAATGCATCAAGCCTTATGACATCAAGTCTAAACTTCTCTACTGGGCCATACACAATTTTTCCCCACTCTACCTAACCCTCCTTATTTCCTACTATTCTTCTATATGCATGATCCTCTCCAGTCTGGTCTCCTCACATATTACTTCTGCTTGTGCTCCTTACTTATGTTGTTCCTTACATCTAGAATTTCCTCCCTCTTCCTCTAAACCTTGCCAAATAGGACTTTTTCTTCAAAGTCTTTCTCATCCAAGAAATGCAATTCCTTCTTTCTCTGAAGCTGTAATGTCACACAACTTGGCACAGAAATATTCTGTCAGTGGGTTGTGTGTTTGGTTTTTCTGACTAGATACCTCCTTGAGTGCAGACACAAGGCCTGGCACTGTGTTATAATCCTCCATGGTGCCTAATGATACTGGGTAAGTAATCGATGTTCCACAAAGACTTGTGGAATAGATTAGATCATAAATGAAAACCCCAGGGGCAGCTAGGTGATGCAGTGAATAGAGCATCAGCCCTGGAGTCAGGAAAATCTGAGTTCAAATCTGGCCTCAGACATTTAACACAAAAAACTAGCCTTGTGACCTTGGGCAAGTCACTTAACTCCAATTGCCCTCCAAAAATCAATCAATGAGTGAATGAATGAATGAATGAAAACCCAGAAGGCAGGGGTTCCTAAGGATTTTTGTGTATAACATTGACTCCTTGGGCAGATGGGTGAAGCCTATGGATCTCTTAACAGACTGATTTTTTTTTAAATCATAAGGGAAGGAAATGCTAAATTTCAGTTAGAGGTTAGTTAAAATAAAGTTGTAATTTTTTTTCCATCTAAATTCACAGACCCCCTAAAAGAGAGCACCTTGCCTCCTCTGAAGTGGACCTGTGGGTTCCAGGTTAAGAACATCTGCCATAGAATGATATATTGAGAATTATGAAAATTTATATTTCTATATAAGTTTACTTGGGGAAGAATGTTACTATAATTTCTTAAAATAAATCTCCCCCAAAAGATTATTTATCAGTGACATGAGTAGAATAGGAAAACGTTGCATGAAAATTATTTTGAAAAAAAGCATCAAGATTATTATTATTTGTCTCAATAACATAGAGTACTGGATGTGGAGTTAGGAAGACCTGATTTCAAATCCAGCCTCAGATATTTATCAGATGTGTGACTTGAGGGCAAATCATCCAACTGCTGTCTGCTTCAGTTTTCTCATATGTAAAATGGGAATAAGAATTTCACCTACTTCTGATGATAAAATTATATAATCTTTACAAAGCCCTTTTCAAACCTTAAAGTGCCATATACATGCTTTAGTTATTGTAATTATTCAACCATTTCTCTTGTATAAACTCAGTTGCTCAGTGGTGGTCCAATCAAATTGAGACTTAAGGTTCTTTTGATCATCTTTTGTCAGTGGCTCTTTAGGTCAGGCTTCAGCCAAGGTAAAACTGTGAATTAGTCCAAATTTGTCCTTGGTATTCTGTTTTCTGTACCTTTTCCTCCCCCCAGGGACATTTTCTCCATTCGCCACTTCAGGTTTCCAGTATCCTCATGGTCTGTGTCTTAATCCCCTCAACAGAGCCTATCAGATCCTTTTTCAGGTATATAAATGATAGCTTACAGCATTATTCACAATACTTGAAGGTATTCACACTTTTATAAGGAAACAAGTTTAAGGTAGAGGGGAAATTCTCATGGTGTGATTCCAGGTATTAGCCAGCATATGTGGAAAGATTCTTTCAGCGCTTGGGTAGCATCTTGGTGCCCCTAAAAATCACACTACATGGTGTCTACCCATTCCAACTATATGGGATGTTCTGTATGGTCATTTCTTGGTGTTGGAGATCAGGATTAGACTAGAACTTTGGAATAGAATGAGAACATATAATCCTGGACAGAGATTCTAGAAATAGCTTATGGAGAATTGAGTATCTTGTTCTATTCGACACATGGAGGGAGGGAGAAAAAGGGAGATGCAGAGGGAAAGATATGACTGGAGACATAATGGAGCAGGCAGCTGCTACTACCTCCCTTTCCTTTGAAAAAGTGTCAGAGGTAGTAGATATTCCAATTTGCACTCCACCTGTCCAGCACTGTTAGCCATAGTCTCAGCTAACAGCATAGCTTGTCCAAAAGGTTTAGTGTGGTTTCAAGCTTCAAAGAGCTAGGAACAGAATTATAACTAGGAATTTTTTTACTTAGGGCAAGCCCCACAAACTATGCCCTGATCATAGAATTGGGAGAGAGGCACCATGCTGCGGGGAAGGATAGACACCTCAGGACATTAACCCCTGTGGGAGGAAGACTCAGGACACCATGACACTATTTCCCAGTAGATAGGCTGCCCTCTACAACTCTCTATCTCACCCTAAGAAAGTGGGCCACTTTGTAGCTTCTTATTTTAACTAGTAATCCATGATAACTAGGGACGGGGGAGGTGAGAGGTAATTCAAAGTCAACATCCTTCTTCTAACTCCCACATTCCCAAATCCCTCAAAGTATCATCTTAAAGCTAATGTGATTATAGGAATAATCTAGTTCGATTCCTTTATTTTATAGAAGAAACTTGAAAAGCCAGTGAAGGAAAGTAACTTGCTCCCTTTCATAGAATTAGTTTCAGGCAACTCTTCCTGAAATCAAGGTTGAACTAAGAACTCAAATAGAGCCCGCATCTCATAGTTTCTGAGATTGGGCATGGTCTTAGAAACCAGCTTCTCCAACCTCTTCATTGTATATAGGGAAAAAAAGAGGCTTATAGTTAGTTTTAGAGCAGGGACTAATATCTTGCATTTATATAAAGCTTTAAGGTTATAAAGTGCTTTTCATATGTTAACTCATTTTATCCTCACACCAGTCCTGTGAAATAGGTGCTATTGTTATCTCTATTTTACAGATGAGGAAATTGAGGCTGAGAGACATTAAGTCCAAGGTCACACAGTTAGGAAAGGATTGAGTTAGGTTTTGAACTCAGGTCTTGCTCATTTAAGTACTGTGCTCTATCCAACTACCACCTAGCTGACTGAAACCCAGGTCTCTTGACTTAGGTCTTTCAGACAGGGTTTTGAAATTTAGCCCCTCCTGAGCAGTGGTCCTTGCATTCCAGCTACTCCTTGGTTCCCAGATCACTTAACCTTTCTGGCTACCATTGCCAGACAAGTTTAAAAAGCCTCGGAGGGCAAAACTTTGCGGAAAAGAAAGAGGGAGGCAGTAAATCCTAGACTCAAGTGCCGTCTCCCTTTTCTGGCCTTGTCTAACTTGAAATACCCTGCTGCCCACAGCTCCTTCTCCTGTGGTAGTGTGTGCTGAGAAGAGATTGAAGAGTCCTAGATTTGGGGAAGCAGTTTCCTTTCTTCTGCAATGATACATTATTAATAGTGCTGATTTAGAGCAAGGGTAAGGGATCTTTTTTTCTTTTTTCTTTTGAGGGTCACTAACACACAGAAAACCAAAAAAAAATTTAAGAAAAAGCAACTTAATTTAGTTTTGGTTGTTGTTGTTTTTCAGGAAAAAATGTTTCAGCTGTTGGATTTTAAAGATGAATAGAAAAAGTAAAAGTCTAGTTAATTAATACAACAAATTTTTAAAATGTACTTCAGGTGTACATTATGGACAGTCAAATGATCGACAAGGATAAAGGGTCAAATGAGGCAGAGGCAGTGAAAAGGGGAGAAGAAAAACCCACAGAAAGAAATAGACAATCTTATAGAAAGTAGAAGACTGAAAAATCAAGGAAGAAAGAGACAGAAGTAGAAAGGCAAATAGAAGCAGAACTACACAGAAGAGTGAAATAAATAAAGATCCAATCCAAGAAGCACTTATTAAGTGACTACTATGTATCAGGGCATTTGGGATACAAAACCAAAATTAATAACAGTCTCTGCCTTCAAGAAGCTTATATTCTGCTGGGGTGGGGTGGTAGGTGGGATACAATTTGTGTACAGGTCAGTCTATATCTGGTAATTTAAGGAATAGAGACTCCTTAAATTTGAGGAGAAACACATAGGAAGAAGCTGACCCTAAGCTGAGCCTTGAAGGAAGATGAAGGCTTCTAAGAGACTGACATGGAGAGGGAGAACATTGCAGGCACAGGGATGGGAGATGAGCTCTGAAATTCAGGGAACAGTAAGTAGGCCAGGTTGGCTATAATAGGAATAGTATAATAAGTAATACTTAGAGCTTTTATGATTTACAAAGCACTTCCTGTATGTAATCTTATTTGTTCTTCAAAACAACCCTCTAAGATATTATAGGAGGGGTAGTGAATAAAGGACCAGAACTGGAGTTAGGAAGACCTCAGTTCAAATCCTGCCTCAGACACTGAATTAGCTGTGTGACCCTGGACAAGTCACTTAACCTCTGTTTGCCTCAGTTTCCTCATCTGTAAAATGGGAAAAATAATATCTAATTACCTCACAGGGTTGTTATGAAGATCAAATAAGGTAATAATTGTAAAGAGTTTGGCATAATGCCTGGCATATAGTAGACACATCGTTTACTCTTATTGTTATCATCCCCATTTTACAGATATGGAAATGAAAGCTAAAGGAAGTTAAGAAACTTCCCTAGGGTCACGCAGCTAGGAAATATCTAAGGCAGGAGTTGAGCTCAGGCTATTCTGACTCCAAGTTCAGAGCTCTATCCACTGGGACTCCTAGAAGGAAGAGTGTGTGAAGGGAAGTAATGCACAAGTCTGAAAAAGTAGATTGTAACCAGACCATTAGGGGCTTTAAATGCCGTGCTGAAAAGCTTGTATTTATCTTTAGGTTTAAAAAATATATATAAATATATAATATATTTAATTATATATATATATATACATACATCATCTCATTTTGAAAGTGTGAGGGGCAGAGAGAATAAAGAACCAGGAAGACCTCAATTCAGGTCTCCTATCTAACACAGACAGATTATATGAGCCTGGGAAGGCTTTTAACCTTTCATTATTCTAGCCCTGAGATGTCAAGTACTGAGCAGGTATGTTGGTGACAAAAACACCCCAGAGTGAGGCCTAAACCAAAAATATTTAGCAACAACAAAAACTCCAAAGCAAAACATAGATAACATTCCATTTCAAAACTAAGTCAATAGGTGGCCCAGAGAGACAGAGAGAGAGAGAGAGAGACAGACAGACAGATAGACAAAGAGACACACACAGACAGACAGAGAGACAGACACACACATAGAGAGAGAGAGAAACAGAGACACAGACACAGAGAGAAACAGAGATACAGACAGAGAGAGAGAATGACAAATAGTATTTTGAGTTTGATATCATTGCTCTAGGCAAATAAGACTAAGTTGCAAAGGTGTTGACTGGCTCCATTAGAAGGAGTTTCCTCAACTGGGAGTTCCCTATGCCAATGAGGTTATAGTTGTTCTCTAACCCTAGCCACAACATTGCTGATATCATGAACAAGGCAAAAATCCTGATGTGTATAATGGGAAGCACAATTTTAATACAAGCCTCCTTGCTGGGTATGCTAAGAAATGACAGGAGTTAGCAGATGTGTTAGGAGGGCAGTACTCATAAAAGGGCTGGTTCATTTTGGAAAAGGGACCATGTGACCCATGAGGCAAACTATCACAGCAACAGTGACAATGACAAATAAATAGTTGATAACACTCTATAAAAGCACTTTAAATACATGATCTCATTTAATCTTTGCAATAGTACCGTGGGGCATAAACAGTTTAAGTATTATTATGCCCATTGCCCATTTTACAGATGAGGAAACAGACTTCAGAGATTAAAATGATTTTGCTTAATACTATGTATAGTAATGCAAACAAAATTAAAAGGAAAGCCGAAAACTGGGGAAAAATTGCAACGAGTATCTCTGATAAAGGCCTCATTTCTCAAATATATAGAGAACTAAATTAAATTTATAGGAATACAAGTCATTTCCCAATTGATAAGTGGTCAAAAGATATGAAAAGGAAGTTTTCAGAAGAAGAAAGCAGAGCTATCTATAATCATATAAAAATGCTCTAAATCACTATTGATTAGAGAAATATAAATTAAAACAACTCTGAAGTACCACCTTACACCTATCAGATTGGCTAATATGTCAAAAAAAAAAAAAAAGGAAAATGACAAATGGTGGAGGGATGTGGGAAAATTGAGACAGCAATGCATTGTTGGTGGAGTTGTGAACCAATCTAATCATTCTGGAGAGCAATTGGGAACTGTGCCCAAAGGACTATAAAACTGTGCATACCCTTTGATCCAGCAATACCCCTTCTAGGGCTGTATCCCAAAGGGATGAAAAAAAGTAAAAAGGACCTATTTGTACAAAAATATTTATAGCAGTTCTTTTTGTAGTGGCTAAGAATTGTAAATCAAGGGGATGCCCATTCATTGGGGAATGGCTGAACAAGTTGTGGTATATCATTTTGATGGAATATTATTGTGTATAAGAAATGACAAGCAGGGTGATTTCTGAAAAACCTGGAAGAATTTACATGAACTGATGCAAAATGAAGTAAACAGAAGGAGGAGAAGGTTGTATACAGTAACAGCAACATTCTACAATTGATGAATTGTGAATGGCTTTGGTATTCTCAACAATACAAGGAGCTAAGACAATCTCAAAGGACTCATGATGAAGCACGAAGCATCCATCTCCTAAGGAAGAAATGATATTGTCTGAATACAGAATGAAGAATACTATTTTTCACTTTTTTTCTTTCATTCTTTATTTTGAGCCTTCTCATACAAAATGATTAATATGGAAATGTTTTACATGAGTGCACATGTAGAACCTATATCTGACAGCTTACAGTCTCAGGGAAGGGGGAAGAAGAGGCAGGGAGAGAGAGAGTTTGGAGTCAAAACTTTAAAAAAAGTTAAAAATTGTTTTCTTTCTTTTTTTTTATAAGCAATTGGGGTTAAGTAACTTGCTCAAGGTTACAAGGCCAGTTATTTCTGGGTGTGGTGCTGAGTATCTGAGCCTGGATTTGATCCAGGTCATCCCGACACTGGAGCCGGTGCTCTTACTTGCTGAGCCACCTGGCTGCCCCTAAGCAATTGGGGTTAAGTAACTTACACGGCCAGGTGTTTCTGGGTGGGTGCTAAGTGTCTGAGCCTGGGATTCGATCTCCAGGTCATCCCAACACTGGAGCCGGTGCTCTTACTTGCTGTACTACCTGGCCGCCCCTTAAAAATTGTTTTCACATGTAATTGGGGAAAAATAAAATATTATTTAAAAATACTATATGTAGTAAAGGGCATCTAGGTGGCACAGTGGATAAAGCACTGGGCCTGGAGTCAGGAAGATCTGAGTTCAATTCTGACCTTAGACATTTACTAGCTGTATGACCCTGGGCAAGTTATTTAAACCTGCTTGCCTCAATTTCCTCACCTGTAAAATGAACTTGAGAAGAAAATGACAAACCATTCCAACATTTTTGCCATGAAAATTCCAAATGAGGTCACAAAGGATCAGCAAGACTGAAACAGCAAAACTGGAACTTGACCCTGGAATGTCTGAGTCTAAGGCTAGTGCCTTTACATCACTCTGTACCATGCAGTTGAATGGCCATTCTTTACATAGACACTGTGGAGGTCATGCATTTATCTTTTCAGCCACATGCATCCGTGGGCAGTTGAATTTTCACCTACTAAGAATGATAATACTAATTCAACCTTTCATCTCCTGCTTCTGTACAGCTATGGACACTATCCTCCATGCTTGGATTATCCCTTTATAGGAACTTGTTAAAATCCTTATCCCTCCTGTAAGGCTCAGCCCAAGCCTAGTAAAGTGTCCATAACATGGTATGCATTTCATAAATTCTTGTTGAATTAATGGATGAATTACATCTCATCCATAAAACCCTCTGTTTTCCCCTTTAGCTGAGATCACTGCATCACATCTTTCTTACATGTCTCATGCCATTCTGTTTCAATGTATACAAATACACTTTATATTTTAACTTATAATTATCTGTATACATATCAATTCCTGTCTCCCCTTCCTCTCTACCCTCTCTCCCAAAAGAATATAAATTCCTGGAGGGCAGGGACTGGGACTGCATCAGTTTTCATTTTTGTATCCATAGTACTTTGCACATAATTTTATAATTGATTATAAAATAAAAGGTCTGATTTCTAATAATAACACATAAAAATTAATCTCAGTTCAATCATCTTGTGCATCTATCACTACCTGGGTCCTGAAAAATCATGATTGAGTAATTGAGTCAAAACTTACAGTGGCCAGGGTCATAGGGAAAGCACTTCAAAGTGCCGAATACTGGTATGAGCCCCAAACTCACAGAGTGTAAGTCAAGCTCAAGGGGAGCATGTTATGAATTAACATCTGTGAAGTGTTTTTACAAAGCTTAAAACCCTATATAAATGCTAGCTATTATCAGCTAAGTGTTACAATCTTCAGAAAATATTACTGCTTCAGCATATTGGACTCTCCTGAGAGAGTTAATGAGTCCTTAAGTGACCCTCTTACTTCTAGGGACTGATTTAGATACCTGGTAATATACTATTCAATATGAAATCATGGAGAAATTAACACTGGTAGTAATATTTAAGTATAAACAGGTACTGCACAGCAAAGAATTGATCCCTATCTCTCCCTATTCAAGTGTAAATACTAAAAATTGAACATAATTAGAATAAGGCAGAGACAGGGATGTCAAGTTAGCCTCTGGAATATTGGTTAGCACTGGTGGAAATAACAACATTGCAAAAACAACTTTGAAAGGCTTAAGAACTCTGATCAGTTTACTGGAGGAGGATTTCTGCATCATGTGACCAAGATGGAGGACTAGACACTTTTCCCAAATCTTAGGGCCTTTCAAACCTCTCAAAGGTAAGAATTACAGCAAAAGATAGAACAAAACAATTTCAATTGTCTCACTTGTCTAAGATACCAAGAACCCAAGGAGAAAACAACCCAATGAATGAAAGGACAAGTCTGGAGAAGTCTACTTCCTATTGTGCTCATTCATCACTCTTTTCCCCACTAGTTACCATTCTCTGCCAGGATTGTACTCACAAGTTGATACACAGGCTTGTAATAGAGCTCCACTCTGAACACCTCTTTTCCTACTTTCTGTATACTAAGGAAAACCAAAACGCAGAAACTTTCTTTGGCAGTAATGGCAACACTCTGTGTTGCAACAATATTCAATTTAATAACTGAGGAACAAAAGAAACTGGGGCAGGCCACTAGTGTGCATGAGGCTCTGCCATATTTGACACAAAGGGGGCTGGCATCCAATTGGGACAAGTTCTGTCATCCCAGAAGTCAGATGGAACAATGACATAACTGATGAAATGTGAATTGCCCATTGTGAGAGGGAGCTGGAACAACTGTGAGGTCCAGTCCCTGGAGAAACTTGTAATCAAAGGAGAGTCAGAAAGTGATCAATGGGGAACATAAGGAGGGAATATAAGGAATAAGACTGAAATTATGAAAGACCTCAGAAGGAAGAAAACTCAGGAAAAGAACTTAAGGATAAGTAGATAAACCAATGGAAGACATTAACAGAAAGGAAAATGGTCTTCAGTTAATATAAATGAATCTAAACACCTGTGAATAACTATAAGACATAGAAAAATAAATTGATATCTGATAAAGCATAATAAGAACCTATATATTCTTAAGAGAGTGTAGAGCCATACTATAATGTTCCTTAATGATTCAAGAGAGAAATGAGAATTGTAAAATCAACATTTATGGCCTTTACAGCAGAATTGGCAGAAGAGAAAAAAAAAACTTTAACCCACGGTGGCAAATTTCACCAAAAAAAAACCAAAACAAACAAATGAAAGGATAACTGATTAGGAATACAAATACACAGAAGTGAAGGACAATCTGGAAGAAGAGAAACAAAAAGTTTGTGATTGATAAAATGACCAAACACAATTTCAGACGACTGATGATAAACCAGGACACACGTTTCCTAACAGAGAGGTGGAGGATTCAAGATGCAGAATGAGAAACACATCTTTGACAGAGCCAATGTGAGAATTTATTTTGCTTTACTATGTATATTGTTTGTAAAGGTTTTTTTTAAATTTTTTTTTCACTGAAGGAGGTGAAAGGGTGGTTAAAATACCTTTTAATTAAAAAAAAATGAAAAATCAAAGGAAAGAACATAAGCAGGAAAAAAAAAGGGTGTGGACTGGTGAAGAACAGAGCTCTGAGACTTCTTGGCCCTGGTATTAAAACTACTTCCTCAGAGTTCACCCATATCCTCCTTATCTCTCCCTATCTTAATTTAGTTCATTATATATCAATTGATGTATGGAAGGCAAAGTGGATAGAAAACTGAAGCCAAAGGGAAGGAGATCCGGATTCAAGTCCCGTCTCTGACACCAATTAGCTTTGAAACTTTAGGATAAATCACTTGATCTTTTAGTCCTAAGCAATTCTCAGAATTGGAATATGGGTTGTCATAATTGGGGAACTGCAAGTAAGCCTGTCCAGCTGAAGTGTGGGCTAAAAGACATAATGTACAAGAATACTAGAAAAGTCAAAAGTGGTTTATGAAGGGCTTTAAATGCTAAAAAGAATTTTATATCTGATCCTGGAAGTAACAGGGAGCTGTTAAAGTTAATTTAATAGATGGGAGTGTTACATGGTAAAAGCTGCATTTTTAGGTCAAAGCCCAGCATGCATCATACAGTAAGTGGCAGAGTTAGGATTCTGAGACCCTGAGGTACTTGCTAGTAACCAGGTGGGGTGAATATTGCCTGCAACCTCTTTCTGCTAGGAATCAGAGTAAAATGGGATCAGAGGGCATGAATGGCCTTATGGAATAACTAAATTGATGCAGATTCTTTCCCATTTACATGCATAATAGATTTTTAGAATTAATTAGTGCTGTACAGAAAATATTTTTAAAAACTTAAGAAAGTGTCAATATATGCAAAAGGCCCCCTAATGATTATTGTCATCTTATACAATTTCATAGTGAATCATTAAGTATCTTTCAAGCCAGCTTTGTCCTTTTATTTATCCTTATGCTCTTTAAAATTTTTTAAATTAATAATTTTAATAATTTAATAATTTTAAAATAATTTTAAAAATTATCTCTTTAAAAAATTGAAAAAAAAAAACCAGTGGTCCAAGTTTAAATTCTGGACTGACAAACAAAAATTTCACAAATTCTAAGATGAAGTAATCATTTTTTTTGTTATACTAGCCAAGGTCCCATGATTTTCATCTCAGCAACCAGTGCTTCCTTGGTGAAAATCAAATGTAGAATAAAAATTCCTTTATCTTGGTTCTTCTACCTTTTAAAGGATAGCATTATCATTAAGACAAGATAAAATTATTATCCTTTTTTGCTTTTGCCAGAAATTGAACTTTATCATCTGTAGAGAAACTCTTTCATCTGAAAATCATCCACAAACATGGCAAATACCTTTGGTTAGCACAGTATCTTTTTAAAAATTATTTCTTATTTAATATCAATGCTCAGAAGATGGTCCATTTTCTCCATTATGCATAAAAAATAATCTCATATGATTTTAATGTAGCTATCTATCTATGCATATATACACATATATGAAACCCACAGAGAAATGTTTTTAAGAACATAGTTTTTAGGGACAGCTAGCTGGCGCAGTGAATAGAGCCCTGGCCCTGGAGTCAGGAGGATCTGAGTTCAAATCCGACCTCAGACACTTAACACTTACTAACTGTGTGACCTTGGGCAAGTCACTTAACTCCAATTGCTTTTCCTTCCCCCCTCCAAAAAGCCCATATATATATATATATATAATATACATATTTGGGCTTTTTGGAAATTATATATATATATATATATATATATATATATATATAATCTTTTAGGTACCATCTAGATGACAGCTAGGTGGTGCCATAGTGCATAGAGTGCTGGGACTGGAGTTGGGAAGACTCATTTTCCTGAATTCAACTCTGACCTCAGAAGCTTACTAACTGTGTGACCCTGGGCAACTCACCAAACCCTGTTTGCCTCATTTTCCTCATCCGTAAAATGAGCTGGAGAAGAAAATGACAAACCATCAAGAAAACCTCAAATAGGGTCGTGAAGAGTCAAATATGGCAGAACAACAACAAATCTAGGTGGCAAAATGGATAGAATGTTGGACTTCGAGTCAGAGAAACCTGTGCTTAAATCCTGCCTTAGACATCATGGTGTGTGAGCCTGGACAAATCGCTTAACTTCTATGGGCATCAATTTCCTCATCTGTAAAATGAGGGCGTTGGATTCGGTAGCTTCTAAGAATCCTTCCACCTTTTTATCTATGATATTGTACATTTCATTCTGCCAAATAAACTTTAAAAAGTCAATGATAATAGCAATATCTAACATTAATATTGTGACTACTATGTGCCAAGCACTGTGTAAAGCAGTTTAAAAAATATTATCTCATTTGATTTTCACAATAACCCCGGGAGATAAATGCTATTACCATCCCCATTTTACATTCGAGGAAATTGAGGTTGAGTAACTTTGCCAAGTTCACACAGCTAGTATCTGTGGCTGGATTGGAATTTAAGTATTTCTGACTGCAGGTCCAGTGCTCTATTCACTGCACCACCTAGTTGCCCATAAGTACAGTGGGATCTTGTGTTTTTAAACATAATTAATCCATCAATCAAGAAGCATTTACTTAGCACTTGCCACGTGCCAGTCACTGTGTTAAATGTCAGGGATGCAAACAAAGGCAAAGGTACAAAACAGTTTCTCCTCTCAAAGAACCCAGATAGCTAGGAAGGGGCAGGGGGAGATTGTGGTAGAAATAATATGTATAAATATGTATATATATATATATATATATATATATATATATATATGATAGATATAAAGTAGAAGGAAAGTGAACATAGAGGGGAAAACTCAATTGTAATAATAATCATTATTATTAATCATTTTGGTAGCAAAACTAGGGATTTTAGAGATTCAGTCATCACTCATAAAAACTGAGAAATTTCCTCAGACTCCACCAGAACTGGCAGCATTTGGTATTATTTCTGATGATTTGTGCATTTTTGAGTGAATTCTCGCATATAGTTCATCTCACTTTGAGCACATATAGTGGCTTTCCCATTAAACTTACTTATCACAACTTATACTTTATATATAATAAAATGATGGACCATATCCAACCTTTTGTTCTTATTGTTTTCTTTTTCCTCTGAAGTTGGAAAAAATGTTTAAAAATGCTTTCTGAATAAAATATTCAATGGAATCCATTGGACAAAAAGAAATGGCATGAATAGTATAAGAATATAAGAGTATCCCTATACCAAAATCTTGCCCTGGTGCCTCAACATGGAAAAGTTGATCATGGCTCCATGAAGGCTATGTTGGAGAGAACAAGTTTTGATGGGTTCAACAAAGCTAGGAAAAATTCAAGTAAGGACCTGTTAATAGATTGTTTTCCTGTTTTAGTAAGTATGGAGATGTTCATTATCAGAATATTAATCACCAGGGGATAATATTTTCGCATCTCATGAAGCATGAAGAGTTGTGATCTTTGTAGGTGAGAGGAGTAATCATACCTATGAAATCATAACTTATTCACATAATATAACGGAAATGATTTTGGCAGTGAAGTCAGAGGGCCTGGGTTTATCCTCTGTTACTTATTTCCTGTACTTTAGATAAGTTACTAAACCTCTCTGGGTCTTAGCTTCCTTATCTATAAAATGAGAGAGTTGGTCTCTCAGTTCCCTTTTAGCCTCAAATCTATTAATCTACAATCCTGACTTGTTCTTATGGCCCTGAAATCTCTCTTCACCTTCTCTTTTAACAAATTTGGATATTCCTCTTAAAAAGATGAGGATTTAAATTTTATCCCAAGAAAAGCAAGTTAAATATGGATTACTTTGATACTTCAAAGAACTCCTTTCCCCCCTTCCTCAGATTTTAATCCCTCCATACCTTAATACAGAATCTTTATGAATTTTTGCAGAATATATACACATACATACATACATCATTTAGTATTGTTCATTTTTATGTCTATATCTATATATTTCAAAAGGTCAACCACTAGAATATCTATCTATCTATCTATATATCTATCTGTCTGTCTGTCTGTCTGTCTGTCTGTCTGTCTACACACACACACACACACACATACACATATGTAAAATCTAGTGGCTGGCCTTTTGAGATATAGATAAAGAGCTGAACAACCTGTAATGATGTGTGTATATGTGGGTGTGTATACACATACACACAATCTACTATACACCCATACATACATATACATATACACAGATATTATTTCTAATGACTGCCTTTTGATGATGAGCTAGGCTTAACCAGGATAACCCATAGATGAAAGACACACAATTTGAGGCGGTATTCAAAGCCTTTTTATCTTGGTAGCACCTGACAGGATTTATGCCCCATCAGCATGGCCTTCAACCATTCAGGTTCTCTATTCTGGCATTTGGAGGCCCTGAATTAAGACTTTAGAGGAGACAAACAAGGAACAATGCTGCTAAATAAGGCTACCTTTCTAATCCCAGTAAATCTCCCTATTCAGTAGTGGTACCTGTATGTATGAGGGGGATTCTCCTGGTCTTATGAGCAAAAACCTAATCTCAGAAAGCCTGGCTTTATGCTTCAAGAAGATTAAGGAGACTTAATAAAAGTTAAAAACCAGTGTTCATTTCCACCTCTGACTATTCAGAACAAAAGATAGGCTTTTCCCTTGAGCTACTGGGTGGCATTATAGTGTTACTGGACCATTTACAATTGAGTAAAATAGTAAGTGGCTTATTAAAAGAAACCAAGCAGGCAGGCTGATGCAGAACAGAGAAATGCTGGCAGGATTTGCATACTGGTGGGTGGCACAGTTCACTGACTAAATTGTTTCCCACCCATTGGCTTTAATTCAGATTTACTTTGATCCTTGAAATTCTTGCTCCCTTCATAGACAAAGGGTATATTCATATTCATCTGACACATAATATACATAATCTGTCAAAACAGAAGCTTGCTTTATTGCTTTCCACATCCTGTAGCTGTATGCCACCTACAGTTGAGTGAGTGCCTTCCATATCTCAAACAATGAATGTGCTTGTTTAGAAGAATGGGAGAGCTAAATCATGGCCCCCAGGTGACCTTGAGTGGACATTTGATCTCTCCCTAAAACCTCAGAGCTGAACAAGACCTTAATTATGTCTAATGCAGCTCTTTCCTTTTAAAGATGTTTGACCTTTATTTTCAAGCAGTACTTTAGGTAAACCTTCTCAGGTAGATGGGTGTTTATTACCATCAAGCTTTTTAGTGAAAGACATTTCTTCCTTGCTTCATTGTTTATTTGCTTCCTCCTTCTCTCCCTCTCTTCCCCTTTCCCTTTCCCTTTCCCTTTCCTTTTCCCTTTCCCTTTCTTTTCCCTTTCCCTTTCTTTTCCCTTTCCTTTCTCTTTCCTTTTCTTTTCCCTTCCCTTTCTCTTTCTCTTTCTCTTTCTCTTTCTCTTTCTCTTTCTTTTTCCCTTTCCCTTTCCTTCCCTTCCCAATAGATGTTTCTCAGTTTCACCTTATGATATCTTTCCCATTCCCTATGCATTTACCTGGGCATATGTACCTGGAATAAACTCTTTCCTTATCTCTTCCTGTTAAAATCCTTTTTCTTCTTTTAAGCCTCATCGCAGAGGCTACTCTCTCCATGAAGTCTCTTCAGTTCTCACAGCTGCAAATTAACTCTGATTCCTCATATTTGTTGAGGGAGGATCTTTGTTCCCCTTTGTCCTGATCACAAATCACTTTGATTCAGTCTCATTCATGTACATGCCTTATTCCTCCTATTAAACTATAATCTCCTATAAGGTAGGGACTATGCCTTTTCATCTTTATGTCCCCAATGCTTAATAAAGTCTAAGAGGTGAGACAAGACATGTGCTCAAATAGTTCTAAAGTACAGAAGAATGTAATGGTACAAAGAATGAGAGACCAAAGTGCTAGGAGAGCTCAGAGCAGTAAGAAATCACTTCTGATAGGGAGAACAGGGAAAGATTGATGCTTGGTAAGCATAAGATACTCAGAACTGGAGTGGAGTAGAAAGGAGAAAAAAAAAAAGGTATAAAAAAATAGCCTGATTACAGATCGGAAAGAAGGAGTACATTCAGGTATTATAAGAAGCACAACCTGGCAGGGGCATCCATTTGGTAACAGGGGACAGTGAGGAAGTGACTGGAAAAGTTGGTTTAAGGTAAACTGTGGAAGGTCTTGAAAGATTAAGTAATTTGGATTTTATTTGGTAGGTAATGAAGAATCAGGCAGTTGGGTAGCTCAGTGGATAGAGTCAGGACCTGGAGTCAAGAAGACCAGAGTTCAAATCTGGCCTCAAACACTCACTAGCTATGTGACCCTGGGCAAGTCAATTTCTGTTCTTAATCCATTGGAGAAGGAAATACAAACCCTCCAGTTTCTTTTTTTTTTTAAAGCAATCAGGGTTAAGTAACTTGCTCAAGGTTACACGGCCAGTTATTTCTGGGTGTGGTGCTAAGTATCTGAGCCCGGATTTGATCCCCAGGTCATCCCAACACTGGGGATGGTGCCCTTACTCGCTGAGCCACCTGGCTGCCCCTACGCAATTGGGGTGAAGTGACTTGCTCAAGGTTACACGGCCAGGTTTTTCTGGGTGGGTGCTAAGTGTCTGAGCCTGGATTCGATCCCCAGGTCATCCCAACACTGGGGCCGGTGCTCTTACCTGCTGTGCTACCTGGCTGCTCCCACTCCAGTTTCTTTGCCCAGAAAACCCCATGGACAGAATGGTCCAACACAACTGACCAATAACAATGAAGAATCATTGAAGGTGCATGTGCAGGTGTGTGTGTAGAGTAGATAAATGGGTAACATAGGATTTTAGTTTTCTGTAATTGCCTGCCAATCTTTTTCGTAGGTGTGATTCTCTAATTTGTAGTGAGCAAAATTCCTGAGCAAAGGTTAATCTGTTAACAATATGTTTTAATATCTAGTAATTGGTTCAAGAGAGGTAGAGTTAAGGAATACATCCCATGCTACTTGCTCCCCATACTTCAAGGAACATACAGATAAAATGGTTCATACACCCTCAGCTCAAGGTCTTTAGGCCTGGCATCCTTCTCTGTTGATAAATTCATGAGATCAGCTATGCGGTGAGACAGATTATTCTTTTTTTTTTTTAAGCAATCAAGGTTACAGTTATTTCTGGTTGTGGTGTTAAGTATCTGAGCCCAGAGGATTTGATCCCCAGGTCATCCCGACACTGGAGCTGGTGCTCTTACTCGCTGAGACACCTGGCCACCCCTGAGAGATTATTCTTGATTCATTTCTCCTTCCTTTGCCCTTTCAATCAATCAATCAATCAATCAATCAATCAGTGGATAAGCACCTATTGTTGTTGTTTAGTCCTTTCTGAATCTTTGTGACACCTTTTGGGGTTTTCTTGGCAAAGATCCTGGAGTGGTTTGCCATTTCCTTCTTCAGCTCATTTTACAGATAAGGAAACGGATGCAAGCAGGGTTAAGTGACTTACCCAGGGTCATAAAGGTAGCCAGTATCTGAGGCCAGATTTGAACTCAGGTTTTCCTACTCCAGGCATAGTACTCTATCCACAGAGTCATCTAACTGCCTCCAGGAAGCATATATTACTGTTTACTACTTATCAGGCCTTCAGGCACTGTGCTAAATGCTTTTTGTTATTGTTCTGTTGTTTCCAGCTCTTCCTCTAAGGCCAGATTTGAACTCAGGAAAATGAGTCTTCCTGACTCCCTCTAACTAGGTGCCCAATGCCAAGTGTTGGGGAAAGAAAAAAGGGTGAAATCACAAAAACGGTACCTGCTTTAAAGGAGACTACATACAAAATGAGGCGATAATATATAAATAAATCAGTAGATACAAAATACTTGCAAAGAGAAAGGAAGGTAACCTTAGATAGGAAGGGTCAAGTGGATTGGAGGGCCAGGAAAAGAATAACCATCAATTGGCCTTTCTATTGACCCTGGAAGGAAGCCAGGAATTTCAAACAGTTCTGGGAACAGAACCAACAGACAACACCTTGACTTCTCAAAAATTATTGCCTTAGAATCCCTGTGAGGCAGGGAAACTGATGGAGCATCACCAACATATGCCAGAGATGGGACTTTTTCTGTATATAAGGGAAATGCTTAAAAGCCATTTTCCTGCTGTCAGCCTACAAACTGGGCCCCTATATTATGTTTAATGGGGGAATGGATCAATGCCTGGTGTAGTATTTAGGAAAACCACAGGCTAAATTGAAATACTTTTATTCCAAGGAATTATAGAGAAAACCAGAAATTGTGTCCTTTAGCCTAACCATGAAAGTCATTTGTGATGAAAAATTTTGCTTTAGATCTGTAAGCTTTAAGTATGGGATGACCTTGACTTTTCTGGGGTGGCCACTGGCTTACCACAGAATAACCCTGTTGTATAACTCATGCTTCCAATTGATGAGGAAAATAGACAAAAGTCCAATCGCCTCATGTGGCCTCCAACAACCCCCTCTGAACCCCTAATTTAAGCCAAAACTGGAGATGTTCTAGTTAGGACGTGGGGGTCCTCAGAGAAGACTGCTGCAAAGTCTGAGGGGGATATATAGTGCATCTGAGCCACTGAAGCTGTCTATACTCATTGAAGATAGCTAGGTTCTTTCTTCACCTGGATTCCAATCCTGACTCTTCAACTAACTACCAGTATGATGTTGGGTGAGTCTCTTACAGTTTCTGGGCTCTGGTTTCTTTATCTATACAATATATGTGGATCAGATTATTTCTAAGGCAAGGGTTCTTAATCTAGGGAGCTTAAATTTTGTTAATTTGGTAACTGTATTTCAATGTAATCTACATTGTGATCCTGTATATTTTATTTTATGCATTTAAAACATTATTCTAAGAAGGGGTACCTAGATTTCATCAGATTGACAAAGGCATCCATGACACAAAAAAGGTTTACAACTCTTGCACTAAGGTCATGGGAGCAGAATGTCATAGATGCAAAAATGACAGGGAATTTAAACATGGTGAAGTTGAACCCTTGACTTTATAGATAAAGAAACCAAGTTCCAGAAAGCTTTAGTGACCTGTTACACAGTTCCCAAGTAGTTGAGCCAGAATTCAAACCTAGATCCTTTTCTAATACCAAATCCATCACCTTTTTATCATCCCACATACTTGGCTTTCAATTCCTTTTTAACAATTTTTGTTCTATACTTCTGTGTACAATGCCATTCTTCTTGGCAGAGAAAAAAAAAAGAAAAAATGTGAGTTGAGTCACACTCTGTTTTCTGTCATCTTGTCATTATTCCATCCCCAACCCCTACCCCAATGTAGCTCTTCTTGGAGCTTCTTGCCCCCAGCATAGCTTTAAAAAGGTCATTTATGTTTTTAATGTTTTCATTAGTATTCATTGCAAGCCTCATTTCATTTGTGGCTTTGTCGTTCCTCACATTATTCTTATAAGATCCTTTTATATTCAAACTATTCATCCTCGGTTATCTACCCTTGCTTCCATATTCTATAAATGTCTTTTTAAAATATGCATTGGTTAATGAGTTCCCTGAGCCACTAAAATGGTCTCTTTAGACAACTCCATCTTTTCTTCTTCATTGGCATCATCTGCATTTATGTCTTCAGACTTTCATTCTTGAAAATTTCTCATTCATCTTGAGCCAACTTCCCTAGAAAAATTTTGCTCTATGATATGCTACCTATTTTTAATCTAGGCTTTTGGACATGTGATCTTACAAAGTCTATTCTAAGACCATTCTACTTACCTACTTACTCACTTACCTTCTTCTCTCCCTCTTCTTTCCTCCTCCCTTCCGTCCCTCCCTCCCTCCATCCCTCCCTCCTTCTGTTCCTTCCTTCCTTCCTTCCTTCCTTCCTTCCTTCCTTCCTTCCTTCC
>NW_027186304.1:72795816-72843431 GCF_028583685.1 Petaurus breviceps papuanus | reverse complement strand
TCCTTCCTTCCTTCCTTCCTTCCTTCCTTCCTTCCTTCCTTCCTTCCCTCCCCTTTTCCTTTCCCTCCTTCTTATTCCTGGTAAAAAGGTGATCTAGGCTTTTCTTTTATGCAATTAATGAACATACATCACTTAGCAAGATGCCTCCCTTTCTGTTGCTCTTACCAATACCCCCATTACTTGGAAGATAGTAACTGAGTCAATCTGTAGAGATTGGTAGAGGTATGTTATGATACAGTGGACAGAACCCAGGATTTGAAGTCAGAGGAGTTGGAGGAGTGGAAAATTTTATCTCTCCCACTTACTGTTCCTGTGAACTTAGGCAATTTACTTAACCTCTTCTAGTTTTCTCATCTTTAAATATGAGTATTGAACTAGATGACCTATGAGGTCCCTTCTAGCCCTAAATCTGATCCTAAGTGTTCTCTTTATTCTTCCTGTAGTTAAAGAAATGATTTAGATAATGAAATGATAAGCTATTCTTTGAAAATAATAATACATGCTACATGTAAAATGTCTCTCTTTAATATCAGTGATTATAAGTTAATATAAAAATTAGTAGCAATTTGCCCAAATTCATTCTAGTTCAGGTTAGTTCTGGCCACATTAGAAGGATTAATATTTTCCAGCTCATCACAACCTTACTTACAGGTTTAACAGGCTTTAATTCAACATGATCCTGTGGGGACTGATGGTAGGAGTGTGTGTCAAGTCCACCTATGAAGTCAACTGAAAATATAACAGTCCAATATAAATATATAGATGGAAATGAAAAATACACATAAAACTGAAAATTAAAATAGAATATACAGAACTAAAATTATTCATGTATGAAATTTACCATAAAATGGAAAATAAATGTTTTTAATACATGACTAAAATCAATACAGTCAATGAATAAATAAATGACTGGTGAAATTTAAGAGATATTCAATGTATGTAGGAGCTTTTAGACTGAAAAATAAAATCCCCCATTTTTAATGGTTTTGGTAAAAGATAAAATAACATCAGATTATCAATTTATTTATGATGGTCCCAGAATAGTAATTTACATTTAATTTCTCTTTGTATGTCAAAACCTATGTTTTTTTTTTTGCTACAGATGCCATACTCCACTTTTTCCTAATATGTTTTTGTTCATGTTTTTCAAAAGGCTCTCAAGAAGTCTTTGACTGTTGATAGGACTCCCTTGAATATTTTAAAGTTCCCTGAGAGTGTTAACTTTGTCTTTAAAATATTCAAGGGAGTTTTCATAACCTCCTTGGTAAAGTTATCAGATGTCTCACTTCCCCTAGAGTTAGAATTTCCTTTCTAACTATTTGTTCTGAATCCCTCCTGTATCACTCAAACTCTTCTTGTCCAATACTCATTTCAACAGCTAATTCTAATGCGTTTCAACTGTAGTTCAGCCGTGCTTATGTTCTCTAATTATCAATCAACTTGAATTAGGATTAAGTTATATTACATAAGTACATATTTAATAGGTATGAATCAAATAATGCCCCTGTGCATGTCTGAATTAGTACCTAAAAGTAAAGGAAAAGTCACTTGCTCTCTCTAAGTCTCAGTTTCAATATATACAAAACGAGTGGGTTGGCTTAAATGATCTCTATTTTTTCAGCTCTAAATTCCATAAACTCATCAAGAATCCCTCAAGTCATTCATTGTTCCTACAATGTTTTCTATGTCTATTCCTACATTTGTGGACATATATCTGTGTTATAATATAAATATACATGTTTCTCTGTGTATATATACACATATACATACACAAACCTATTATGCACATATTACAATGTATCCAAAATTTATACAAAGATTTATTTATAACCTTATCCTAATGCCAATCAGGTGAACCAACACTGATCCCCATTAATAAGAACTTGACTAGAAATTAGATTTGGGCCTGGATTTTCCTTGATCACTCTTCCCCTCTCCCAAAATAATCATGAGTTATTTTATTACCATCACGAAATTGTATAACTGTTTCCCTGAGCAGATCAAATTCTAAATTGACTAACTGTTCTAATTCTAATTTTAAAAAGTTAAAGACTAATTATGATGGAAGAACAACTGAGGAAGGGGGGGGGGCTCTAGAGCTGAAGAGATAATACCCCAGGGAAAGAAGCATTTTCTTGAATATAATTTTGTACCTGGGGACATGATCTTGTCTACAGCACATCTACATTCATGTGATAGCAAGGTGTTTTATAATGGGGGCTAACCACTGTGAAAAGTACAATGTCATGTTAATAGAGCAAAGCATAAGCTCTTAGTGACCATTTTACCTCCCCCATCCCTACCTTTTTTCTTCAAATCATCTAACCGAGTGCTTCCAATCCTACCCTCCATTTCCACTAATCATATCTTCATTATACTTTTAGTTTTTGATAAGTAGGTCCTTGTGAAGATTCTTGGCAGACTTTGTGAGGAGTGGGAAAGGGGAATGACTAAAAAAAATGTTGAAACTAAATAATTTTGTGTCAATTATGGGAAAAAAGCTGATCATTGAAAAAACCCTATTTCTTACCCATTCTGGGAAAGTGAAATGTTACATATAAACATTGGCTGAGGAGCCAGCAGGAATCTCCTTTACTTTTAGATCTTGCTGATCTATTTCCTGGGCCAAACCCAAACAGAGCACATAGCTGCCAAGTCATCTCTTAGAAGAAACAATGTTTCTTGTAATTGAGTCTCTTTGTGATGACCCCCTCCAGTCACCTCAAATCTCTGACAAGGATGTTAACCAAGTAGGTGGATGGATTGTAAGAGTTGCTGTATGTTTATAGCGACATATTGCATTTTCACCTTGTAAAAGATACAAAACCACTCAAAACTTTGCTATTTGTCTATTGGAAAGCTTAGGTCATAAACTAAATTTCCTTTGGATAATTCAGTACTCCAGAGCCATACTTAATTCCCCACCCAGTTTTCTCATACCTAGTTTGCTTTGTATATAAGCAAAAGATCTCAAAGACGATTGATTTCTGCCCTCTTTCCCCCATGCTGGTCTTCAGGGTAAAAAAACATGCAAGGTGAGCATAAAGAATGCTGCTGATTGCTGACCCTGACAGCTTCACATGACAAATAATTCATCACATGCCCTGTGAACTTGAAGGCTCTGCTCCTTAGGAGCTAGGAGAGGAATTGCCCACAGCTGAGTGTTTCTTGGTGTGGTTCAGACCCAATCTAAGTGCTAATGCCTTCCTGCCCCTATGGAAATTAGATTGGTTCTTACTGTAAATCTCTAAGTAATATCTAGAGAGATCTTTGTGGACTTTATTCTCCATTTCTTTGCCCATCTGTGGAACTCTTCTCTAAAAGAGTTTTCTGCAGTTAGAGCAGTAGAGAGTATCTCTCTCTCTCTCTCTGTCTCTGTCTCTCTGTCTCTCTCTGTCTCTCTCTCTCTCTCTGTCTCTGTCTCTCTGTCTCTCTCTCTCTCTCTCTCTCTCTCTCTCTCTCTCTCTCTCTCTCTCTCTGTGTCTCTCTCTCTCTCTTTTTGTCTCTCTCTGTCTCTGTCTCTCTCTGTCTCTCTGTCTCTGTCTCTGTCTCTGTCTCTCTCTGTCTCTCTCTGTCTCTCTCTCTCTCTCTGTCTCTCTCTCTCTCTCTCTGTCTCTCTCTCTCTCTGTCTCTGTCTCTGTCTCTCTCTCTCTGGGGGAAGTGAACTAATAATGAAACAAGACCATTTTTGTTGTAGTGTGATAGCTATACTTCAGATTTTATAAGAGATGGCTATCATTTTAAAAAAATAGGAAGTTCCATTCATTTTTGCTGCTTTTAAGATATCTCTGATTTGAAATATGAAAAAAAACCCTGAAAGTATCTTGGATTGTTGTACTTGTCTTCTCATTTTAATTGATTTGATTTATAAATTTGGGAAATTGGGTTCAACAGGAAGGCAATTCAGTGAATATGTACTTAATGCCTTCCATTAAGGACACTGAGTGCTCTACCATTATTCCATAGGAAAGCACTATGCTAAACTCCAAGGGTAATGACACATAATGCATTTGGAGTGGGAAGGCCTGAGTTCAGATTCTGGTTCTGTTACTCACTCACTGTGTGGTTTGGGGTAAATTATTCAACCTCTCTGAGTCTTTGCTGTTGTTGTTATTCTATCATTTCAGTCATGTCTGACTCTTCATGACTCCATTTGTGAAGAGATATTGGAGTGATTTGCTATTTCCTTCTCCAGCTCATTTTAGAGATGAGGAAACTGAGGCAAACAGGGTTAAGTGACTTGCCCATTCATTTTATGAAAAAGGAAACTCTGGGACTTAGTTAATTTTTTTTGGTAAAATGAATGGATTGAAGAAAATTATCATAAGGTCCCTTCAAATTTGAAATCTTAAAGTTTAGATAAGATTTGTATCTCTGCTTTCATGGAGATGATATTCTGATAGATAAATATCATATGTGTCTCAAATAATAAATAATTGCATTAGAGAAGTGAAAAAAAGTATAGTGTAAGATTTGGGGAAAGGGTTTGTGGGGAAGATGCCTCTTACTGGGGCAGAGGGGGAGGAATGAGAAGAGGTTTCCTCGAAAGAGTTTGGCTTTAAAGGATAGATAGGAATTCAATAGATGAAGAGACAAAAGACAGCACATTCTAGAAATAGTAAGCAAAGGTTCAAAGGCAGGAAAGGGTGGAGCATGATTGGGAGACAAGTATCATAGTTTAATTACAGAGAAGAGTATGGATGGAGAGGAATATGAAATAAGGTTGGAAGGGTGAGGTGGTTTTAGATTGTAGAGGGCCTTCAATAAAGACTTTCAATAGGCAGATATCATAGGAACATAGATTGGTAGCTTTATGGCTCAGTGGATAGAATGCTGAACCTGGAGTGAAGAACACCTGAATTTAAATGTGCCCTCAGACACTTCCTAGTTGTGTGATCCTGAGTAAGTCACTTCACCATTATTTGCCTCAGTTTCTTCATCTGTAAAATGAGGAATCATAATATCACCTACCTTACAGGGTTGTTTACAAATGAGATATTTGTAAAATACCTTGAAAACTTTAGGCATTATATAAATATTGACTATTATTATTTAGAGCTGGAGGAGACCTAAGAGTTCATCTACTTCAACCCCTAATTTCATGGATAAGGAAATTGAGGCAAAGAGATGTTAAGTCACTTGCCCAGGGTCATAAAACTAGGAAGAATCTGAGGACAGTTGTGAACTTCCTGACAAAATGTGGCAAGTCCTCTAAGAGAGGAACATAGACTAGATCATCTTACTTGTCTCCTGAGGAACCTGTATGTGGGCCAAGAGGCAACAGTTAGAAATGAACATGGAACAACTGATTGGCTTAAGACTGGAAAATGAGTATGACAAGGCTGTAAATTCTATATTTAACTTACATGCAGAGTACATCATACCAAATGCCAGGCTGGAAGGATCAAAAGCCAGAATTAAGGTTGCCAGGAGAAATAACGATCTCAGATATGCAGATGATACCACTCTGATGGCAGAAAGTGAAGAAGAATTAAGTAGCCCCTTGATGAGGGTGAAAGAGGAAATATAAAAACTGGCTTGAAGCTTAACATTAAAAAAATCCTAAGATCATGCCAACTTGTCCCATCACTTCCTGGCAAATAGAGGGAGAAAAAAATGGAGGCAGTGTCAGATTTTATATTCTTGGGCTCAAAGATCACTGCAGATGGGGACCACAGCCAGGAAATGAAAAGATGCTTGTTCCTTGGAAGAAAAACTATGGAAAATCTGGACAGTATACTAAAAATCAAAGACATCACCTTTCTGACAAAAGTCCATATAGTCAAAGCTATGGTTTTTCCAGTAGCAATATAAGGCTGTGAGAATTAGACTACAAGGAAAGCTAAATGCTACAAAATTGACACTTTCAGATATGGTGCTAGAGAAGATTTTTGAGAGTCCCTTGGACAGCAAGGAGGTCAAATCAGTCAATATGTAAAGAAATTAATTCAGGTCATCCACTGGAAAGTCAAATATTGAAGCTGAAGCTTAACAACTTTGGCCACATAATTAAAAGACAGGACTCATTGGAAAATAACCTGATCTTGGGAAAGACTGAAGGCAAAAGGAAAAGGGGACAACAGAGGATGAGATGAGATAGTGTCACAGAAACAATGGACTTGAACTTGGACAGACTTCAGGAGATAGTGGAGGATAGAAGGGCCTGGTATGCTGTGATCCATGGGGTCACAAAGAGTTGGATGTGACTGAACAACAACAATAACAACTTCCTGACTCCCAGCCTGGCATTCTATCCATTGAATCACCTAGCTCATAACTCTCAGAGACAGGATTTAAACCTGGGTCCTTGTGAATACAGGTCTCAGTATACTATCTGCAAAATTGCACTTCTCTCTGCTAAGGAAAGCTATCATAGGCATGGTTGCAGTTTTCATAAATGTTGAGTGGTAAGAGAGGATAGAATGAGATTGGCAAATAACTAGTAATAGTCCAGTTTGGTTAGAATGTAGAACACAAGAAGGGGAATAATAGGGAATAAAGAGGGAAAGTTAAATTGGAACCTGGTTAAAGAACCATAAGAGCCAGACTAAGAAGCTTGATTTTTATCTATTGGTATCAGATGCAGCTCACTGTCATTTGGGTGAAGTACAATAATTTTGACAACATGAAAGACAGACTAGAGATAAGTGAGGCCAAAGGCAGATAAGCGGTTGTTATACTTGTCTGGTCAAGAGTTGATAAAGTCCTGAAGTAGGTTAGTGGAAGTGGGAGTGAGAAGACAGGTTAGAGAGGCTACAGAGGAAAAATCAAGAGAACTTGGAAATTGGTTGTAGGGGATAAATAAGGGAGAGGGGAGAGTCAAAGGTGACTTTGAGGTTTCAAGCCTGGGTCAGTGGAGGATGGGGCTACTTTGAACAAAAATAAGGGGGTTGGGAGGTTAATTTAATTAATCAAAAAAAATGCATTATTCTACTACTATGTTCAAGGTACTGGGCATACAAAACTAAAAATGATATAGTTGATTGGGGGGAAAAAGATGCATTTTATTTTCAACATGTTGAGTTTGAAGTGCCTTTAGTACCAGTTGATAGTTGGAAATATGGGAATGGAATTTATGAGGTGAGAGCTTGATGTGTACATTGGGGAATCACTGCACAGAGGTCAAAACTGAGTCCTTGGGGATGGCTAAAATTACCAAAGGTGAGAGGGTAAAGAGAGAAGGGGCACAGGTCTATAGATTTAAAACTGGAAGATACATCAGAAGTCATTTAGTCCAATCTCTTTATTTTCCATATGGAGAAATTGAGGACCAGAGAGTCTCAGCGATTTCTTTAAGGTCCCACAGCTAGAAAGTAGCAGAATTGGAAAGTAGTAGAATAAGATTTCTAGTGCTAGAGTTCTTTGGACTGCATCATGAGGACCAAGGACAGAGCCTTTGGAAACCACAAACATATTTGGGCAGTGGGAGAAGGACCAATCAGTTAATGAATCTGAGGAGCAGAGAGGAAGAAAACTTATTTTGAGCAATGTTATAGAAACCAAAGGAGGACCAGGTATATAGAAGGAGAGAGTGGTTGACAGTGTCAAATGCCATGAAATGTTCAATGAGGATGAGAACTAAGAAAAAGCGATTGGATCCATAGCTCATTGATGGGTGACTTTGGAAGGAGTTGTTTTAGGAGGATGGTGGACTCATAGTATTACAAAGGCTTGAGGATTGAATAGGTATGAGGAATGAGGAAGCAGAGGCCCTGGATACAATCTATTCCTTTAAAATGTTTAGCAGGTAAAGAAAAGAGAGATTTTACTGGAGGAATATAGCATGTAAAACAAATTGGCAAACACAAGATAACTTATGGGAGGAGTCTTAAAGAGTGGGAATGAGGAAAGGGTTCTTCTGGAGAAATGTACAGTGAACCTGGAAGAAACTAAGTATTCTAAGGAGCCAAGGCACGTCATTTTATCATAGCCATGCCAATGAGTTGAGAGCCAAGGAAATCCTACAAGAATACAATTGGAGATCTAGGGATTCCAGGTTTGTGAGGGCAGGGTAAACAGGACAGAACTCTTAATACTCCTTGTATTTTATGCCCTGGAGCAAACAAAGCCACAGTCTCACCAGCCTAGGTACAGCTCTACCAGAAAGAGGAGTCTAAGAGGAAGAATTTGAATAATGAGAGATTCATTAAATCCCTCACTTTGTCAAATAAAGCAGGATTTCAGAGGTCACAGTAAAACAGAGAAGGTTGGCTGACTGGGTTGAGCTAGACAGGTATGGGAAGAAGGGGATCATAGAATCAAAGGTTTAAAACTGGATATCTTAGAGGTCATTGAATTCAATCCCCTCATTTTTAAAGAGGAGGATACTGAGGCTAAGAGAGATTAAATCACTTGTCCACCATCACAAAGCTAATATGTGTCTAAAGTGCAATTCAAACTCAGGTCTTCCTGACTGCAAGTCCAAAGCTGCAGGGAAAAGGATTTTCACCTATGGTAGGGGGAGGATTCTGAATATTAGGATTAGAGGGTTACATGGTTAGAATTTGCTAGGAAAAGGGCAGGAGTACACAGTACATGTATATAGTGCTTTAAGGCTTTTTAAGACACATAGAATAATAATACCCTTGTGCTTCTAATTAGAACATTGATATGATGAAGCCTCTGCTAATGGAATCTCCTGGGTAATCAGCTCAGGTGATTGTAGTGGGAGAGGGTTAAAGCTTATGGGGCCCACAGATTTGGATATCCTCATTAAGTGCTTAACTAGAATAGAGGTTATTTTTAATCCCCATAGAGCAGAGGTTCTAACATTTTTTTTTTTTGGTATCATGGATTCCTTTGACAGTCTGGTGAGGCCTAAGGACCCCTTTCTCAGAATAATCTGTTTAAATGCAGAAAATTTAAAAAAAAATGCAAGATTATAAAAGTTATATTGAAATAGATTTAGCAAAATATTTTAAAATAAAAGTTCATTGGCCCCAAGTAAAGAACCTCTATCTTTTATGCTACATGCATGCTTACTTGTCACTCTGCTAAGAAACAAGGAACAATAACATAATGCTTATTATTTTTTTAAGAGAGACTATGCAACAATGAAGACTAATTAGCTTGTGTGTTCCAAGCTCAGTGGAGCTGATAGAGTGTTCCCATAAGTGCTTATTTTAGAAGTTGCCAGCTCTAGGAATAAAGTCTAAAGGAGCCATTGTTCATGCTTCTAAGAACCCACACCTATCAGAGCCATTAACATTGCAGTTTAGCTGTTGTATGATGTGAAGTCACAAAGAGGAAATGCCAGGGTGAGCTGAGTAGTCAACAGATGTCTTGCAGGGAGGCGCTTAAAAGACTGGAGAGAATTTGGTAGCATCCTACTGATAAGGAATGACTGCTTACAGAAGAAACCAGTTATTTTAGCTATAGCTGGCAGCCAGAACCTATCGTATTTCCCAAGTTGCTGCATTACACTGCAGGGTCACCTCTTTGGCTGACTGCTACCCGACCAGTGGAAAATTTCCATTCAAAATGCTCCACCTGCCCAGTGGGGAAGAGGTATGGCGGCCAGCACTCTTTGCTGTGGACAGGGCATTAAAGACACTGTTGAGTCCTTTTCCGACAGTTCTGAAGGATGGTGATCATAGTTTCCCTCAATGGTCAGGCTGTAAAATACTGCTGACTCAAGGAGGTGGTGCTGATGTTGTAAATAATTTGAAGAACTTTCGGAACTACTCAGGCTGGATAGATGACACCCAAGAGCTGTTTTATTACATCTCATTTCATTTTTACTCGGATGCAGGGAACTTCAAATCTTTTCTTGGACCTGGGAAGTTAGGAAAGGTTGAAAAGAGGAGATAGTTTGAAAAGGTCGGAGTCTTTACTTCTGAACAATGGGATAAAGGAGCCAGAATTTGGAGGGACTGGATATATAGTCACCATGCCTCAGGGTTGAGAAAGGTAGTGAGGTCTGACATACCTGATTGAGAGTCACGAGATTTTGGAGCTAATCTCAGCTCTGTCTCTGATTTGCTATTATTGTCCCAAACCATATCCCAGCCTGTGCCCAGAGCATCAGACTTTATCATAGTGAATGAGAGAGGGAGAAGGGTAAGGAGAGATAGTAATAGAGGGAAACATGCAGTGTGTATTTAGACAGAGATGGAAAATAAGGAAGAGATGAATAAATGCATGAGTAAGCATCATGTATAGGCCAAGCACTGTGCTAAATGTTGGGGATACAAATAGAAAAACTGAGAGTCTCTGTTCTTGAGAGACCCCCACATTACACCAACATAATTGCTAGTTTTTATATAGTGCTTTAAGGTTTGCAAATCACTTTTCACATAATCTTCAAAATGATCTTAAGAGGTAAGTGCTATTATTATCTTCATTTTATAGATGAGGAAACTGAAATCGAGAAAAGTTAAGTGACTTGCCCAGGCTCCCACAACTAGTGAGTATCTGAGGCAGTATTTGAACTCATGTCTTCTTTGACTCTAAGTCTTAGACTATCCATTGGGTCTCCTAGTTGGAGGAGACACCATAGAAGAGAATGATCAGCTTCAGGGCAGATGGTCAAACCTGGAAGTACTAAGCGTTCAGGGAAGGAGCACATGGCAAAGCCCATGGGCCTTTAGGTTATGTCTCTAGGTCTGATGATGGTGCTGGAGTCTTCAGGGCAAAGAGGCAGGAGAGATTGTAAGGCCTAGTAATTTTCCATCTCACTGGAAGGAATAAAACAGTGACTCCCACCTCATCTAAGACATGTAACTGGATGGGTTTTGGGAGGCTGGGTTAGGGATGGTGTGAGGGAAAAGTCAAAGGGGTGGAAGAGCCTAGTCATGATGGATCTTCTCACTGCCTGGTCATCCCATATGGGTTTTTTCCACACTCTCATAACCCTCACCACCCTCAAACTTCCCTATTATCTTGCTCTTTTTTTCTTTCCATCTCATGCTGTGGTGAGAAGGCCCTCCAGGTTCATTTATTCATCATTATTATTGTTACAATAACAATTCTTGTTGGAAATATGTTCTCCTTACTTCTCCCAATTTCTCTCTTTGTTTTTTCCCACCTAAGGGTCAGAGAAGAGGAGATAACCTTATCTAGTCCAAGCTCTGCCCACAAATCTCATCTACTATATTTCCAGCACAGACTTGCAGTGACAGGGAAAGCACTGTCAGCTGAGGTAGCCTGTTTTATTTTGAGATGGCTCCAGTTGTGACTTGATGTCCCCTTAGTGGTGTGACTTTTGGTAATCTTTACTTGTAGGTTCTTGACTTCAAGTTAAAGACTTTCTATCCATTGGGTATCCTAGTTGGAGGGGTCAACATAGAAGAGAATGTTTAGCTGCAGGACAGATGATAAAACATGGAAGTTACTAAGGGTTCAGGCAAGGAGCAGATGGCACAACCCACTTTAGGGTATGTCTGTAGGTCTGTAGGTAATCTTTAGTCATAGATCCTCCTCCTCCCCTCTGGTGCCTGTTCTTCCTCTTGACAAACCTTTAAATACTTGAAAAAGACAATTATCTTCTTTTCTCCAAACTAAGTTTCCTCAGTTTCTTAACTGAATCTATAATGCATAGTTCCCTGTCATCATATCATTCTGGCTTTCTTCTGGGCAAACTACAGCCCACAGATAGGATACAGATCTACCAATGTGGTCTGAGCAGAACATAATATAGTAGGACTATTATCTCTCTCTTTTGAACAGGAGACCTCTGCTAATACAGCATTAGCTCTTTTGACTGTCACATTATACTGTTGATTTGTATGGTGTCTGCAACCCACTAAAACTATGAGATGTTTTGTTTTTGTTTTTGTTTTTTGCACTGATTGCTTTCCAGCTATGTCGACACCATTCAGCTATACATATCACAGGCCAACATGTTCTCTTTCCAGACAATTATGGCACCGAGTCCACCTGCTGAAATCCCAGATGACCTCATCTATTCCTGAAGATACCAGTCTCTAGAGTGAATGTGGAAACTGATGGCATTTTGGAATTGGAAAAGAGGGATTTCATTCTATAAAATTGAATATTGCCAGTTGCTGTCAGCATGCTGTTGCAATGCACAGTCATTGTAAAGACATGTGAAGACACAGGTGGTTGGGCAAGGTTTTCATAAGCTGAAAAAGATGTACTCGCATGTGGACACATGGGCAATCAGTGAATTGGCAGCTAGGAGGTACAGTGAATAGAATGCTGGACCTGGATTCAGGAAGACCTGAGTTAAAATCCAGTCTTAGACACTTACTAGCTATGTGGCTCTGGGCAAGTCACTTAACCCTGTTGAGTGAAAGAGGTAAAAACTTTTCAGACTATGCTCTAAAATCTAGTAAGGCTTCTCTGGGGAACAGACTTGAGTTCCCTTCACGAGAAATCTCATGATTTACACGGACTCAAAACTCAGAGCAGTAGGAGTCATCTCTCTCCTCAGTGACACCTCAGCATAAGATATACCAAATAAGGACAGAAGTGCTTTCTCAAATGTACATTGGCTGGTCTACTGTTTCCTTGTTCTGGGTATTTGGGGTAGATTGCTGTGCTTAGATTGTGTACCTGACTTCCAGCCAATGGAAGGAAAGGGTCAGCAGGGAGGTGGGAGGAATTCCGCTAGGGCTATATAACTGTGCCATTTCCTTTTGTAAATCATTTCTCTTCCCTGACTTTTTGTCAGAGGGGGGCTTGCCCTTTCTCGAGATCGTAAGAAACCATTCCTTTCTGCTTTCTACCCTGAGAAGCCTGTGTGTATTATTTGGGTAAGGATCTCAGTTGCACACAGTTTTGGGGTGCACACATTGTTTCCCCGAGTTTCCTCATCTGTAAAATAAGCTGGAGAAGGAAATGGCAAATCACTCCAGTGTCTTTGCCAAGAAAACCCCAAATGTGGTCCCTAAGAATCAGACATGACTGGAATGACTGAACAACAACAATCTGTGAGTAAGGCGCTTGTTCCAATGTGTACCCACATTCAAGTGTGGAATTAAGATTGTGTAATAGTCTACAGTCACTTCACATCAGCTGCAGTGTGGGATCACCAAGAGTCAAACATGACTGAAGAATGACTGAAAAACAACAAAAACAAAGAAAGTATGACGGCATAAGGGCATAGTGAAGGGGCTTCCAAATGAGGTAACCACTGAAAAGGGGTAGTCAGATGGAATGGTCCCTGCTTTATCTGGATCTCTTCACATTTAGCCCAGAGATGGGCAGAAATAGAATAAATTTCCTGAGGTTTCAACAGCTTAACTCAGGGCCATAGCTACCATAGCATTCGATAATAGCATTTATTAACATAATATATATTAATATCCTACAATGTGTAAAGCATTGTGTTAACTTCAGCATTCATAGAAAAAAAACTGAAATAGTGCCTGCCATGAGGAGTTTGCACAGTGTGCCTTTAGCACACTCTACCTCGCAGCATGCTTATTTTCCTACATGATGTATGTGCAGATTAGAAAATAAGCTCCTTTAGGGTCGGGTCTTTCATTCTTTTTCCTATTTGAGTCCTCACTGGCTAGCACAGCCCCTTGTGCATTTTAGGGACTTAACAATGTTGAATTGAATCTGTGGAGATGCTTGAAAAGGATCTAGATAGGTGTAACACCTCTCCCTGTTGATTTTTCCTTCCTCTTCCCTTATCCTGTTCAAAGTAAAATAAAAATGATTTGTTTCACTTTGTTTATTTGGGCTTGAAAAAATCTCATTGCTTTTCTTTGTTTTTATGAACTGTTAAATTTGTTCAGCATTGAAATATTGTCATCATGATTTTATATGTATATATGAGCATTTCCCCTCCACTAGATAAAACATCTTTTCCTTGCTGACTACCATATAAGTATTGTTTTTGTTTTCACTTGCCTAGAACAATATTATTTCCCCTCTCTGCCAAAAAAATCATTGTCTTGTATATATCTCTTGGATAAAATCTATTTTTTTTTGTTTTTTGAAAGGCAGTTGGGGTTAAGTGACTTGCCCAAGGTCACATGGCTAGTTTTTGTGTTAAGTGTCTGAGGCCAGATTTGAACTCAGGACCTCCTGACTCCAGGGCCGGTGCTCTATTCACTGTGCTACCTAGCCACCCAAATCTATTTTTTATTGGAACTATTATCAACTTATTTAAGCTCTGAATCTGAAGGAAAACATGATATTATCTTGAATTGGATTTGAACCCAGGTATTCATGACACCAAGGAAACAGATTTCTATCCCTTTTTGCCACACTGTTTCTCTCTGTGTTTCTATCACTCTCTTTGAGATAGCTTTTCCTAAAAAGTTCTATGAAAGTAAATATTTTAAACCTGAGTTATGTCAAACATACTGCTTGACAGAACAACATGGTCAGTTCTTATTTTATGCTAATAATCATTCTTAGAGAAATAGTGGATTGAGGGCTGGCCTCGGAGTGGGGAAGACCTGCTTTCAAGTACTGCCTCTAATATTACTGTGTGACTCTGGACAAATCACTTAAACTTTTAATGCCTGAGGCAACTTCATAAAATGGTAATTTGCAGAAGATGTGCCCACTTACTTTGGTATATGAAGTACCTTGCACTGATGATGCATTGATTTGCATAGGTCCAGTTTAAAAAAAAAACTGTTTATTGGTCTTTATCTTTGAGTTTCTGTCTTCTGTGTTTATTTGAAGTATGACTTAACTTTATATATGTATATATGCTTTCAACACTTTTTTATTTTGTTACAGGGGGAAGAGGAATTAAGAGTCATGGGGAGTCTAATTCTGTTTAGCCCTTTTCATGATGCTTCAGAAAATAAGCATTCTCACCAAGCTGACAAAAAGAAAAGGGTTAAAGTGGGGAAAGTGTATAGTTCAGGGCTAGAAGTGATTTAGGCTGTGACTACTATAAGAACTCTAGAGAAAGGAAGCTTCAAGGGGGTTGGAAGAAATGATGGGCATGGAAGACATCTCTATACCTGGGATCACTTTTGAGCCCACTTTATCGCTTTGCTAGTAATGAATTCCATGGGAAGGGATTGTCATCTTATACATTACAACTGAAATGATAAGCTATCCATGATGAGAAAGAGTTAGATAGCAGGACTTTAGAAGTCTCAACCATCAAAAGGAACACGACGAAGAAAGCTGGCTAGAAGAGGAAATTGGTACCCTGCATCCTGAGTCCTCTCAATCAACTGAACATTGACCCTCTGAGTTACCATGAGTAGAAGAGTATTTGGAATTTGTGCTAGCTTCTGGTAGAAGCAAATAGTTGTGAGTCTAAGCACCTGAACTGAACTCCTGGCTTTGGTATCTCCTTGTAGACTAGTTAAAGGATAAGTGAGTCTAGGGAATACCATGGGCATGTGGACTATGTGGGAGCTGTTTTGATATATTTAATTTTTTTTCCTTTTGCTTCCATAGTTATGAGTAAATATATGCATATAGTTAAATCGTGCTTGTACAAAGGACTTTGTTATGCTACATTATTATGATTTTAATGAAATGTAGCATTGTCAAAAGAGAATTTTCCCACTGGGAAGAAGTTTCATTGAATAAATCTGTACACCCATCCTTGGACTAATAAGATGACTATCACACTCAAAAAGGGCCAAGCTAGAGCACAGAGTTAACCATCTCTCTGAGAACACTGATGGGCAGCTAGGTGCTGCAGAAGATAGAGCCAACCTGGAGTCAAAAAGACTCATCTTCCTGAGTTCAAAACTGATCTCAGATATTTATTAACTGTGTGACCCTGGGCAAGTCACTTAACTCTCTTTGACTCAGTTCCCCATCTGTAAAATGAGCTGGGAAGGAAATGGTAAACCACTTCAGTATATTTGCCTGAAAATGAAACCAAAACAAATGGGCTTGAAAAAAGTCAGACATGACTGAAAAAACACTTAACAACAACAATTGAGCATTCTGGAGGGCTCAACTTTTTGCTGAAGGGTTCTTTGGTGTTGAATAAAGTTCCAGAGCACCAATGATTCCAAAACTTGGCCCTTATTATTGAATAGGATCAGAGAAGTGGCCAGAAGTGCCTATTAATGGTTAAATGAGCAAATACAGGGAGATGTGGCATATAAAATGTGTGTATATACAGAATCAAAGAAATACAGAACTTTATAGTTAGAAGGGACCCCAGATGCTATTGAGTCCAACCTAAGCCAGAAAATAACTTCCTCTATAATATACCCAGAAGAAATCATCCAGTTTTTTTGGACATAGATCTACATATATGTATGCATAGGTTTCATGAATATGTGGATTGTGTGTTTTACACACATATTAAAAAAAAACCTGAATAAAAGTAATTCCTGTTCTGGTTTAGACTGGACTAGATGGTCTCTGAGGTTTCTTCCAACTCTAAAGTTCTAAGATTATTTGATTCTAAATATACATATATTTCATATGCTGTGACTCCCAACTAGTAGAGACATAAGATATGGTTAGATATTAGCACCACTAATGCGGTCCTTGTATCCAGAATATTGGGGACTCCATGAAACTCCATGGGGTAGTGAGGAAGGAGGTGGAAGTAGAGACTGTCTACTCCCAAGAAGATAGCAAGATACTGGTATTTGATGTCCTTATGCACTTCATGAATGTGTGGAGTTGAGGAACATACATAAATAATTTCTGGATAAGTTTTCTACTGCTCCACACCTTCATTTTCACTCCCCTTTCCCTGATTAGTATTGATTTCCTCCCAGTATGGGGTTTCCATGGCCACATATTACTTCCTGCTTCCTTTGGTATTTCTTATTTAAGAAGTAATCATATTGTATAGATCAAAAAATGTTTACTTGATATTAATTTCATTCTTTGAAATTCACTATGGACTTAAAAAACTTTATTTTTATCTGTCTTCCTTTTATTCTAAATGGGGAGGGGACTTCCATGCAGCGAGATGGTAATTAGGGGGGACAAAGGGAAGTCATAAATCTCAATGGAGGGAGAACAACTTCACAGTCATGTGTACTACTGAATCTGAAAGGGGTTTTGGATGCCAGGGAGGTAAACAGGTACCCACAGCAGCACCTAAGGGAAAAAACGAGGCCAGATTGGAATAAACAAAACTAGGGTGTGGAATGAGTAACTAACAAGGCTCTAAGAATGTTCATAGCAAAGCAGCTGTGGCAATGAGACATACCAAGTTTAAATGTCCCTGGGGAGAAAATATGAAACACCCCCTTCCCCAAAGCATTGGACTCACAGCCAGAACATTGGAGTTTGGATCCTGTATTGACCACATACTACATATCTGTCTTTAGGCAAGTTTCTTAATATTTCTGGGGCTCAGATTCCTGATCTGTAAAATAAAAGGTTTTGGTGAGATGACTCCTAATGGCTCTTCTTAGTTTAAATTTAATGGTCCTTTGAACTACTTTAAGATTCAAGGTCCTTAGGTTGAGAAATTACTCTGGGAGGATGACCTAGGACTGAACTGGAATTGAGACATGGACAGCTGGCCTCATCATCTACCACCAGGATACATGTAATTCTAAATCTTCTTAAGGCTGGACCTTAGAAGCTTTGTTCTTTGTCACAATCATGAAAACAAATGGGCAATCGTTAGAATTTTTCTAATCTCCCCTGCAAGGGATCAAGAGTACTGATTTTAAGGTTTGCTGAAATACCTATTGGTTTTCTTGAGGAAACAGACAAAAACCAAAAGGTCAGATAAGTTGAAATTCAGAATTAAATCAGTTTTCTTTTGGCAATTAGGGCCAGAATTGAACATTAAAAGATCGGTGTGGACTTTATTCAGAAAATTATGAAGGACTTTGAAGAATTGTAGGGTGCTTGATGCTGTGATTGTTATTTAGTCATGACTGACTTTATAACCCCATTTGGGGTTTTCTTGGCAAAGATATAGGAATGGTTTGCCACTTCATTATCCATATCCTTTTACAGATGAGGAAACTGAGGTAAACAGGTTTAAGTGACTTGCCAGGGTCACATGGCTAGTAAGTGTCTGAGGCTAGATTTGAACTCAGGAAATGAGTTCCTGATTCCAGGCTTGACACCATTGCACCATTGAACTACTTGATGCTGCAAAAGTCCATCTTTAACACCAAAATTCTTTTAATGAAGACATATAGTTGTGAGTCATGAAATAATAATCTTATAATCATTAGAATCATGAATAATCCCAAAGACAATGGAAAGGCATGTAGTGAGTAAGTAGGCAGTGCTACCAACTATGGTTTGCATGTGAGAAAGATTGTAAAAGACAAGCAGGTGGGACATCATAAATCAAAAATGAGATACAACAGATAGTCTGAGAGGTACATTGGCATATTCAAAGGAACAGGGCAGGCTTCTGGTGCATTGGTTGGATCCTCCATAAAGGATTTATGGAAAGAATCAGAGGATAAAACAGCATGGAAAGACTGTGATCTGAACCGCTAGTGGCAGAAGTTCCCACATGACTGAAATCATGGATTCATTGAAATAGCAAAGTAGAGTTGGTCAAATTAAGAAGGAAAATCGACTCCTCCTTCTTTATCCCAGTCTTCATTCACACATTTTTAGTTAAGTCACGAGTCTGTTACTAAATGAGACTTAAATGCCCATATCAGATACTCTTAAGAAATATCCTATCTTGGCCTTACAACACTTAGCATAGGAATGAATGGGAGACAGCTTTCCATCATGTCTTTTTGCTTTTGGTACCATTTGCAGTATGTTTTCATTATATTTTGGAAGGGAATGTGTAATTGGAGACATATGTGTATGTATATGTGTGTGTATTCATACATACATTCATATCTCCAATTATATATACATATACATATACATATTTATAGACTTGGAAGGGGATTTTGGAGAAAACAGTGTTTTATCTTTACAGATTCGATACATTTAAAACGGAACTGATTCTTCTCTCTCAAATCTGTTTTAGTGATTCTGGATTTTGCAGATCTTTAGCTGGAGGAATTAACTGCTTAACCATAAGACTGGATGTGTAAGCAAAGAATTTATGGGAAAACCTTCTGGAATACTCATAGAAAGCACTTGCTTGGGGTTGGTAGCCAAACCCAAACCGACAGACATCATAAATAAGGCGGATTCTCCTCTTCAATCTGAGCTACAGAGAATGGGGGAGTCTTAGTTGTAAATGCAGATTCATTCCTGAGAGTCTTTTAAACCAAGATGCCAGGATAGGCATAATAGGTAGCAAAGGGAATATTATCTGAGCTGAGAGGATGAAACCTTTCCACCAGCATAGAATCAGGAAAATTTACTGAGGGTCCCAGTTCTGATGCAAGGCCAGATTAATTAACTTTATAATCTATCCTACTCATTAGAGTGTCTTATCATGTATTATTACATTGTCATCCGAATCCTGCTCATACCATGTTAAAAACAGTTTTCAAACTAGGAAGCCGCAACTCTTAGAACTCATACCAGAACTGTGTATGGAAAGCTATCACCTAAAAATGGTCATGCTAAGATCTATGTGATTTTTTTTTCAAGATTCATAAAGTCTTTATTTAAAGGAATTTCTAAGAGTTTGCAAGTTAATGAGGTTAAAAAAAAGATTCAGTTAATATGTGCTGCTGTGTATTCACTACAAACTAGTACAAAAAATCATCCATTTGTTCAGGAAAAGCCTCCTAAGGCAGAAATTAAAGCAGAAACATTTGACACTAAGTCGAATAATCATTCATTCATCCATAGCTCCTGCCAACTGAGCTCTTTGGTGGAAGGAGATCCATGAAACTCAAGCTCTTGACTATAGGAACTGGGGTCAGGGAGAGGGGAATGTTAAACTCACAAAAAAGCACTTAGGTTGAAAAACTTAGAGAATGAATATCCCACCTCCATCACCATAGTTTGGAACTGAGTCCCATGAGCCAATGTCAACTTCTTAGACATCTCAAATAGCATTTCCTGAAGTTAGTCTCCTTGTGGACCCTCCCTATGTTAACTCTACATAGGGAATGCAGATGATAGTTCACACATGTACTGTTTGGGCTCATAGTGTAATAGAAGCACAGTTTTTGATCCTGCAGTGAGTGAGGATCTAGGTGCATAAAGAAGAATATTTGAAACCCCCTTTTTCATATGTCACTGAGCTTGTTTCAGGTTTCATCCTTTCCCAACAATCCAACTGCCCACCCTCACCCCCTCTAAGCATCCTGGGATAAACATATTGGTGGAGTGTAGCTCATTGGCTTACGCAATTTCTGTTGTGGTCTTCAGAAGAACAGAATATTTACCCTGTCATCCAAGCTTCCATTGCACCACCATCTCTATACTGGGGTATTCACTCATCATTGGTAGTTTGTTCAAGTAGTTATGGGTCTTGTCTTTTTCAGTGGAGCACTAAATGCCACTCTTACATTCATTAGACTGAGGGATATGGAAAGGTATTTCAACCTTCAACATAATGCCATGCACTAAAACTGTGCTGTTCTCAGACCAGACATCACTGACGAAGGTGACATTGACAGTGTAGGATTCTCCTCTGTGCAATTTGCAGGGCTGAGTGGAAAAGGGATTCACTCCCATTTCGTGGCCTCTTCCAACATCAAAGCAGCATTTCCTAAAGTGAACTTGCTTGGCCAGGGCAGTGACCTGAGGGCCAGGAGCGGCAGCTTCAAGTTAAAAGAGGAATAGGTCATTGCCTATTGTATAGGAAGAGGGAATAACAAGAGGAAGCACTTGGTCTATGTGATTTTGACTGAAGACTAAGAATAGGAACAATTCTTTTGTGGAAGAAAAAAGCTAAGGTCCAGCAAGACTCTGGAGTTTCCACATTTGTCGGTAAAGACTTTACTCTTTCCTTCAGTTTGCAAAGTGTGTTTTCACTGTCCCCCATTGACTTCAATGTGATACAACTTAAGGATGAGGATAAATCCTATAAAAAGCTAAAGAAACAAGATGCAATGCATTAGATGAAGAGAAAGCAGCATGTTAAAGCTGTATCCCAGAGAACTTCAATATGCTCAATGTGAAGCTTTCTCATCATGACTTTAAAAATAGAGGGTATTTCCTCCATTAAACAGAAGTTGGGGTGATATACAGAAAAAAATGAAGAATCGCAATGGGGAGAAAAGGATGAAATAGGAAAGCAAATACAGGTGAAGTTAGGAAGACACAAAGTGGAAACAGGCACCTTCTAGGTTTTAGATATGATTTAAAAAAGAAACAAACAAACACACAAAAAGAAACAGAACTCAGGAGAGGGGAAATTGGAACCCAGATAAAGATTAATTTAATGCAAGTCAGGGGATGGGATAGCATCTATATAAGAGCAGATAAAATTTAAACAGAAGATACAGGAGGTGGAAGGTGGCGATTAAGTCAACTTTAACACATCTAAAGTTAGGATATTGGAACCTGAAAAAACTGGAATCAAATCAGCTTATGCAAACAAAAAGCCACATATAAATGCTTGAATATATGAAAAAAAGGGAGGTGGGTAACCTAAGTTTAGCCTCATAAAAGGTTCTGGGTGAGATTATGAGAGCAGGGATCCAGAGCACTAAAGTTGAGGCCAGCTGAACAACTGAGTTGATACTAAGAGATGGTTCACACTACCCTTTCATTAAGGATTCCAACTGCAGTCACAATCAAGGGAGCAGGGAGGTTCAGCTGTGAGAGCTGGAAGGCTGCTGCTGCTGCTTCCAAAAGCTCTATAGATGCACCAGGCTCTGGAATTATGTTTAGGCAGTATTCAATTTCATACCACCACAATAAAGCAGATATTGCAATAAAAGGAGTTAACATGAATGTTTTGGTTTCCTGGTGCACATAAAAGTTATGTTTACACTATACTATAGTCTATTAAGTATGCAATCATATTATGACTACAAATGTACATAATCTAATTAAAATAATTTATTGCTAAAAATGGTAACTATCATCTGGGCATTCAGCAAGTCATAATCTTTTTGCTGGTGTGGGGTCTTGCCTCAATGTTGATGGCTGCTACTGATCAGCATGTTATTGCTGAAGGCTGCTAAGTGCTTCACAAATATTATCTCATTTGATCCTCAAAATGACCCTGTTAGATCAGTGCTCTTATGATCCTCATTTTATATGTGATGAAACTGAGGTAGATAGAGGTTAAGTGACTTGTCCAGGATAACACAGCTAGTAAATGTCTGAGGCAGGATTTCAACTTAAGTCTTCCTGATTCCAGGCCCAATGCCCTATCTATTGTGCTCCCTAGCTACCAGTAAATCATAGAATCATAGCTTAAAGTTGGAACACACCTCAGAGGTCATCTAGTTCAACCTTGGCCCGTATCATGAGTTCTCTCTACAGTTATCTCCATTAAGTGGTCAAAATGTTTCAATCGAAGTAACAGAAAAGATGGATCTTCCACTTATTGGTGATCTGGACAAGTCAATTAATCTGTAATTTTGGTTTCCTTATCTATAGAAAAGGGTGAAGGCAATAGCTAACATTTATACTCCAATTTACATATGATATCTCATTGGGTACCCACGTCATCCTTGGAAGGTAGGTCACTAATAATATTCACATTTTATAGATCAGAAAACCCTGTCTCAGACTCGTCTATGTTTGTGCAACCAGCAAGTATCAGAACCAAATATCTTCTGAGTCCAAGTTCGATTATCTTGACGCTATACCTAACTTGCTACCTCATTTGATTTTTGTCAAGTTCTATAGAAAAAATTTGCTGAATATTATTATTGATTATTATTGATCAGACAAAAATGCTTAAATTCAATCACTGGACAGACTAGTTAGCTATGTATATACTGAGACAAATCTCTTATTTGACCACATACTAAACATGGTAAACTATCTTTTTTTTTTTTACTTTTTTTTGGAGGGCAATTGGGGTTAAGTGACTTGCCCAAAGTCACATGACTAGTAATTGTGTCAAGTGTCTGAGGCCAGATTTGAACTGGGGTCCTCCTGACTCCAGGGCCAGTGCTCTATTCACTGAGTCACCTAGCCACCCCCATGGTCAACTATCTTTAAAATGAAATGTTCAAATTTTGAAAATTTTAGGTACAAGAGAGGCTGGGAGAGAGAATTCAGCATAATGGAATTATTTCTACTAGGATAAAAATCCAACATTGTCATCCTAATTAAAACAATATCAATATCTTGTTAAATATAGGTTTGTACACTTTGAAGTACCTCTTGGTTAGAAGTTGCAAGGAAAATTTCCCAAGGCTAACTGAGCCTCATGAACAGCATCTTATTAGGTGCATATGATAATATATCCAAGGACGTAGGTTTGTATGGTCAGACGGCTTAGGTGACATTCTCCACATGTGTCAGAACACTAACAATTCAGAGATATAATGTATTTTCCTTGCAATATCCAGATGACTCTGGAGGAGAAAGTGAGGCTGCATAGTCTTCCCTCACTTAAATCCAATTCACCTGCATGTTGTGGCATCACCTCCCTGATGTCATGGTCCTCTTCAAGAATGAAGGGCAAACAAGTACCACAACAATTTTGAATTAAGTTGTTCAAGGACGATGACTTTTCAGAAAGGGCAACTGAGACTCCGAAGTTAGGAGACTTGAAGAACCCTAACTATAACAGGTTTTCCAACACCATTATTTTCGCTCTGTGATGCTGCTTCTCACATTATGGAATCTCTCAGCTCTGTCATCTACTGCTTGTGTGACCTGGAACAAGACATGTAGACTCTCTGGGTCTCAATTTAATCATCTATAACATGCAGGTGGTTGGACTAAATGCTCTCTAAAGATTCTTTCAGCTCTGAATCTAGGAAATGCATGAGGAGAGACAGAGGAGTTTAGCCAATTTTAAGTTCTATTTCTAGAAAAGGCAGCTTGGAGCAGCAGGAAATGTGTTTGACCCAAAGTTAGGAGTCCTGGGTTTGAATCCCAGCTCGAACGCTTATTAGCTGTGTGACAATGACTTAAACTTTCTGGGACTCAGTTTCCCACTGTGTAAAACTGGGATAATATTACTTACATTACCTACTTTGCAATGCTGTTTTAAGGAAAGTCATATAGAAATGTGAGTTCTGAGTTACTGAGTAGACCTGAAGGATCTACTAGAACCAGGTCAAGATGTTAGGAATGTTTGGGTCATCTTCCTTCTGTAACCTGTCAATATATTATTTCCTATTTTAGTATGAATTAAAGAGGAAGCACTGGGGACTCTATTAGAGTAAATGTGAAAATCTGGCAGCCTTTTTTCCCTGTGGTCTCTTAAATTTCATCCCTAATAACTCAGAATAAAATTATTACACAAGATACTCATAAAATCCTTATAGCTCATTTTTTCTGAGTATACATTTGGGGTGAGGAAAAGTCATTTTTTTCCATTTTGGCTGTTACTCCTCCCTCATAATCACATCTGGATCCCAAATCCCCCATCTTCCATTCTGTACCATCTGGATGGTATCTCATTCATTTTCTTGGCTCTTTGCAGGGACATGCCACACAACCTCTGAATCGGGGGGAACTGAGAAGCCAAGTGCCCAAACTCATGGTTGTACACTAAAATACTGCAGTTTTGAGATATAATATCAACACAGTTCTATGTGCACATGTCAGTTAATATTCAATAGCATTTATTAAGTTCCTAGGTGCTGGGAATACAAAGAAAGGCAAAAATCCCCCAAACAAAAAACCAACCCCTGTTCTCAAGGAGCACATGCCAATGAGTATTTATTTAGATATGATGTTTTCAGTTTGAGATAGCTGTGTTTCATAGGCCATTGACCATTAATACTGAGCCCAGAGATCAGGACCATTTTTCAAGATCAAAGGAATGTGGGTGTGGGAATGACATCCCCCTTGCTCTATCATATGCTTATTCCTCTGTCCAAATAGTAGCAACATTCTTTGTTTTAATATTTGCTTTGACTTTTTGGTTTCCACAATCTTTCCCTTTTCTGGTGTTTGTGGTGGGAAGAAGAAGGGATCATGTGTCATTAATTACTGACAGCATTATATAGTGGCTAGAGTGCCCATCTTAAGGTTAGGAAGACACAGGTGCAACTCTGACCTCTGGCACTTATTATGTGACGTTGGGCAAGTTACTTAATTTCTGTTATCAGTTTCCTTATCTGTAAAATGTGACTAATAAGGTCCCTAGGTTATTCTGATCTTATTCCAAATAAGATCATGTGTGTGAAGTGCTTTGCAAGCCTTAAAGTGCTCTCTGTGTCAATAATTATTCCTGTTACCTTTGCCTCACCTAACATTAATGAATTTTATAAAATACAACATTTGGTAAAATATTGTCATAAGGGCAGTTAGTTCCACAGAGAAAATATTTAAAATGGGGTACTGGGCAAATGTTGTTACAGCATGGTCATAGGATTAGAAATTTGGAGCTAAAAGATATCTCAAACCAGTTTAACCCCCCCCACCCCATTTAACAAAGGAGGAAACTGAGGTTCCAAGAAATAAAGTGACTTTTCCAAGTTCCATTGGTTGTTAAGTAGAAGAACTGGTTTCAAACTTTGGTCCTTTGGCTCCAAATTCAGCATTCTTTAAAATACATTGATATCTTTTATTTTTAAATCACCTACATATCCTAAGATATCCTCCCTTTCCCCCTCCCAGAGAGCCATTTCTTATAACAAAGAATAAAAAGGAGAAAAAATAATTTGTTAATAGAAACATCTTAAAAATTTTAGTATTTTATGCAGCAATCCACGCCAATAGTTCTCTGAAAAGAGGAAGGTCCAACATTCTTTCTACTGTCCTATACTTGGTTTCATGGGAAAATAATAATATTATTGAAAAATGATGGTGGTCATTATATATCTGTATGTACAAAGTCCATTTTCTATTATAAACTTTCCTAGAAAAAAAATCCCTTGTGGGAGAGTCCCAGAGAATGAACACTCAGGAAAGTAAGTAGTACCGATCATATATACTATGCTTATCCATTGAGCACAGGCTCTATTTATCCTTCGAGTTCTGCAAATGCATTAGGAGCCGGACAATAAGGATGTGGTGGCAGGTCTGTCAGGAATTTCTGGACAAGAGAAATATGCTTGGGGGGGGTGTGGGGGGGGGTGGGGGAGGCAGTGGGGGGACAGATAAGAAGTGAGGGGATGGGGAAGAGGGAGTGAGGAGGAGATAGAGAACTTGCTAAAAATGTCATAGGAGGAGGAGACTCAGGAAGAGAGATCCCTTCAAGATGGTGGCCTAGGCCTCATGGCTTTAGGCCATATGGCCTTGAGAGAGAATGAGGGATCAACTCCAGTCCTGGCCAATAGGTAAAGGAATCAAACTTTGACAGAGAGAATTCATCAAGAGCAAATTAAAACTTCCAGAAACTGAAGTCATTGAGATTTCAAAAAAAAAAAAATAAAAGAGGTATGAGAAGGCCTGGAAACTTTGGGGATAGATATAACTTCTGCAAACTAGGTAAGTTAGGAAGATTCTAAAGATCACCTTGCAGGATAAAGTACCAGACACAGGTCCTTACTCCAAGCATTCAAACTGTTTCAGAGAGTGCAACTCTGATGGGTTGGCCACATTTTTCAAATGCAAAACCTACACTTGCCAAAAAGACTATTTTATGGAGAACGCACACAGGGCAAGTGCTCACATGGTGGTCTGAAGAAATGATACAAGAACACTGTCAAGGTCTCTCTTAAGAACTTTGGAACTGATTGTGACACAGGATATACTGGCACAGGACTGCTGGGCATGGCAGGCCCATATCAGAGAAGGTGCTATGCTCTATGAACAAAGCAAAACTAAGACAGTTCAAAGGAAATGCAGGGTGCTCAAATTTAGAGAATCCACCCCAAATATTCACATGGACTATTTTTGCCTGACCTGTGGTAGAGCAGTTCGAACTTCTATTGGTCTGATCAGCCACAGTTGGACTCATTGAAACTTGACTTTAGCATAGTGATATCATTTTGGTCCTCTTCAAGATTGAAGGACAATAACCATCCAACCAACCAATGAACCAATCCCACATCTGGGATGTGGAGAAGCAGATGTGGGGAAAAAACCAAAACCAAAACCTGAGAATCCCAGCTGCCTTGGTAATCTTAATTTCTTTTTACATAGAATATCTATAATCATAAGATCATAGCTGATAGTTAGAATAGACCTTAAAAGCTATCAACTTCACACCCTGCCCCTGTCTTTATTTTATAGGTGAGGAAACTAAGGCCCAGAGAACTGAAGGGATCTACAAGGTCACACAAGTATTTAAGGGACCTAACAGTCTTCCCACAGTTCTACTAGATACCTCCATTTATCTACCATCTAGTCCAAATAGAATCAAACTGGATGATTCTGGAAGCGAGAGTTGGAAGGATGACATTTTCCAAGAGTATACAGGTTAATTCCCTGAATGTCTGCGTGAAAGATGAGAGCTTGTTTTAAGACTTCTCTATTTTTTCCCTTTGCTATTTTAAACCTTCATATGTCATTTCTTCCCCATTTTCTTTTACTCCCTCCTGTTCCCTCCCTTCTTCCCTCCGTTTTCTTTCCCTTTGCAGACCAGCCTCTCATCTATAAGTCATCATCTTAGAGAATTGCCTAAGTCACTAAGATATTAAATAATTTGTCCAGGATTGCACAATTAGTAAGTCATAGATAAGACAAATTCAGATATTGCTGACTTGAAGAATCATAGATTTACAGCTGAAAAAGACCTCAGAGGGCATTTTGTCCAAATGTCTGATTCTACAAATAAGCAGCAGTTTGAAGCACAGAGAGATTATGTAACTTGCTAAAGGTCACACAGATAGTAAGAGGAAAATCTTGGTCTTGACCTCAGGTCTTCTGGCTCCAGATCAATAAGGCTTGGCTAGGTTCTATCTACTCTACTATAACATTTCTGAATAAATAGCTATAACAAATTTTCAATAAAAATAGGAAGGGTCGGGTGTCAGTTTCAAAGACAAAAGAACAGGATGGAGATTGAAATCTGTGCCCCTTGCTATAGGCAAATCTACTTAGAGAGGGTAGTAGGGTGATGTCAACCACAAACCAACTGGGAAAGCCAGTAAGTCAATTCCTAGTTGTTGGTGGAAGAAAACTAGGCGTTAAGTAGGCTCATGGTAAGCCTACTCATTGAGTAGACTATAACGCCTGTTCTCAGGAAAAAACAAACATTCAAGCACATCATTTTTCCCTATTAAGTCTAATAAGGCATTCACATTAGCAGACATTATTATTGCTCAGGAACAAAATAGAGACAAACCCACAAATGTCAAAGAGTTAATTCAGTTTTTAAATAAAAATTTATATAAAACATATTCCTGCCATCACTATTAGGAATGCACTAAGAAAAAAGCTAATAGAAAATAGAATATTTTTACATTTCAAAGGCACAAAAACTACTCCACCTTTTTTCTAATAAGAAATGGGCATAATGAGGTGATTCCAATTTTCTGCAAATGTCCTGGATTCCACTTCAATCACAGGATTTAGGAGTGTATTTTATCATATAATATCCTGACAGAGATTGTCAATAAAGATGCATGTATGATAAGTTTAAAAGAAAGTCATTTTGGGGCGGCTAGGTGGTGCAGTGAATAAAGCCACTGGTGCCAGAGTCAGGAGGACCCAAGTTCGATTCTGGCCTCAGACACTTAACACCCACACACACACCCACACACACACCCACACCCCCCCCCCCCCCACACACACACATAAACACACACACACAAACTAGCTGTGTAACCTTGGGCAAGTTACTTAACCCCAATTGCCCTCCAAAAAAGGCAAAAAAAAAAGTCATTTCACCAATTGCTACATGACTTTTGAAATGTGCCTACAGTCAAGTGAATTCTGATTGCATTTCAGGGTCATCCTGTTGGATTTTTACCCAAGGGCCTGTATCCATTTGTAGAAGAAAATGGCCAATAATGACTAACTGGGTTTGAATGACTTATCACTGGCAATCTATGCAAACTAATCACACAGGACTCCAATGTCCAGTGGTAATCTGACATTCAGCAATTGTTAGCCTGCATATCTGATTCTATCCTCTATAGACCATTTAATCTTGAATTTCAATGTTCTGTTATACTCCATGCACCCACAATGAATGATGTGCAAGAATGTGAATTTGGCCATCTATTTTGAGTTCTTCTTGTAATGAACTTTTTGTAATGAGCTATAATTCCAGATGACTGCGCTTCTGAAGCATTCATCCATGTAGCAACAGTAGTTCTGAAAATATATAACACTACTTATAAAAAAGTCATTCATTTAATAAAATTACATAAAATTATACCACCATTCTGTTTGACTAGGGATTTCTCTGACCCATTTCAGTCATGGAAATCTCTAGAGGTGATTAGTACAAATTCTTCTTTCTTTTTAATTGGGTTAAAACATAATAGATGGAATAAGCCATCATGGTGTGGTTTAAGGGGCAGCACAAGGGTTAGTTAGCTTGTTCCCAAACATGCTGCACTCATATCTCACCATGCTCAAAATTCTAGCACTACAGATTCAGGACTTTGGCCCAATAAGCATACTTTTAAAAAGAAATATTCTAAATGATCAGTGCATTAAGCCCCTATCAGACATTCATGTCTTAATGAAAATTATTTTAATTAGATCCTTAAGATCCATAAAATAAGAGTATTGATTTGTAAGTGGGGAGGAGGAATTCCTTCATGCATGAAAGATGAAGCAGGGGTCATTTGGAAATAGGGGACCTTGTGCAGGGTGGGTAGACCTAGATAATGTACTACAAAAGGCATCGCCTGAAAACAGCAGGAGGTCATTTGGTGCTCCACATAAGAGGAGGATATGGGAAAACTATGAATAAAAAGCAGGTGGCAGATTTACAAAGATACACTTCTACTTTCCTATGTTGTCTACAATGAATAGAAGATATCTTGAAAAGGAATTTACCCTAAATACCTCAAACTTTCAAAAAATATTTCCTTAATGTGTCACTCAGGATATCCCTCAATACAGCTACAACAAACCTCTTCAGCTTGATAGGTCACTATTCCCCTAGACAAACACACTGCTTCTGTCCTATCGACTTTCTTACTAATGCACCTTTCTTCTTACCCATCATGTTTTTCCTCAAATTATTCCATATAGGTAGACTATTTTCCTTCTTCCTTACAGTCCATCCAAATGCACTACTTTATTACTAATTTATTGTTAATTCTTTATGAATCTGTCTAGTCAACTCAAAAATCTTCCCCGGCTCCCTGTCATCACTTGAGTAAGTTCAAATTCCTTTGCATTAAAGGCTAAGACATAACCCGACCTTATTCTACTTTTCCACATCTAATCTTAGCGTATTTTGTTCTATACACCTTAGACTCAAGCTGTTTGGGACTCACTGTCCCTTGAACAGGCACTGTGTTTTCTTGCGTTGGTAACTCTGTTCATATTCCTTATGACTTGAATGTGCTCTCACTTCTTTTCCTGTTGAATAAAGCCCAATTCAAAGTCAAATCATCTATGGAGCCTTTCTTCATTCCCCTAGTTTTTAATGACTTTTTCTCAAGAGGACTTCACATAGAATTGTATTTGAATTTCTCTAATATGCTTTTAAGATTCAAAGGAATATTTCTATAGCTCGAAGAGACCCTAGAGACCATCTAGTCTTGCTCTTTAATCATATAGTTGAGTAAACTGAGGTCCAGAGAGGTTTAAATAAGGTCACCACAAGTAATAAGTAGGATTTTAAACCCAGGTCCCCTGTTTCCAGGTCCTGTGCTCTTATCATGCATTCATTTTTATCATAGTAATTGTGTAAGTATCATACCCTTTACTAGATTCCAAGTTGAAAGAGGATCGAGATACTCCTTAACTTTGTATTAATCAATAAATGCTTACTCTATGTGAGCTAGGCAGCTAGGTGCTGCCATGGGAAGAGCCCTGGGCCTGGAATCAGAAGGACCTGAGTTCAAATTTGACCTCAGACACTTACTATCTTTGAGAACTTAGGCGAGTTACTTAACTGTTTGCCTCAGTTTCTTCATCTTTAAAATGAGCTGGGGCTGGGGAGGAAGGGGGTGGATGGCTAGGTGGTGCTGTGAATAGAGCACTGGCCCTGGAGTCAGGAGGACCTGAGTTCAAATCTGGTCTCAGACACTTGACACACTTACTAGCTGTGTGACTTTGGGCAAGTCACTTAACCCCAATTGTCCTCCAAAAAGCAAAAAAATTTAAAAAATAATTAATAAAATAAAATAAAACAAGCTGGAGAAGGAAATGGCAAACTGCTTCAGTATCTTTGCTAAGAAAACCCAAAAATGGGATCATGAAGAGGCAGACATGACCGAAACAACTGAACAACAACAAATGTCAGCTGCTTTGCAACATGCTATGGATATAAAATTATAAATGAAATAGTCCCTGCTCTCAAGAAGTTTACATTCTCTAGAGAAAAATAGGCACATGAAGAAGTTTATACAAAATAAGTATCTATACAATAAAAACTGCATAGACTGGAGGGGAAGTTGACGTTCGCAGAATCTGCAAAGGCCTTTGGTGGAAGATGGAGTTGAGCTAAACTTTGAATGAAATGAGGGATTCTTGGAGGCAAAGGTGAGGAGGGAGTATATTTGAGGCATAAGAGAAAACCAGTGCAGATGTGTGAAGACAAGGGATGGAGTGTGCTGAGCAAGGATCAGCAAGAAAGGCAGTTCGGCTGGACCAAAGAGAGAATAGAGTAAGGAGTTATACACCATGACAAACAGGAATTTATATTTGATCTTCTCAAGTACTTAGCACAGCGCCCTGCACAGTAGGCACTTTTGAAATGTTTGTTATATTAATTGAATTGGATATCTGGTACTTCTTGTACTGAAACATAATATATTCTAAGTAAATATTTGTTTTTGATGTGATTGAAATCTTATTTGATTTTAAAAGAAGTGGGGTGGTAGGAATCAGTGAAAGTTTAGGAACTCTTCTACTCCAAATTCTTAAAATTACTAAAATGCATTATTCATTTTTAAAAGCTTCAAACTCCCCATGTCTCATATAATTTAATAACTCGTTGAATTCTAAATACAAAATTACATCTAGCCCAATTGACTGGTAATTGAAGTGATTGGTTTATGAGTAACAAGACAGATTTGAAATGGGTGGGTGCCTCATTTATTTTCTGATTTGAACTGCTGGGCCAAATAGTTAAAGATCAGATTGATTATTCCAAGGTGGCTTTGTCATTCACTCCTTGGTTCCACTTGGTTTGCTCAATCACAGCCCTCCATGTCCCATCTCCAGTACTTTTGTACTGGCTGCCCCCTCACACCTGGAATTTACTCCCTTCTCAGTTAGCATCTTTAGTTTCCTCCAAAATAGTTCAAGTGCCACCTTCTGCCTTTCCTGATTGCCCAGCTGCTAATGCCTCTATTCCCCCTGTTTCTGGTGTTTATCTTATATATGTGTGTACTTATTGTCTACCCAATAGAACATAGCTCCTTAAAGATGAGGGCTTTCATTTATGTCTTGTTATTTCCAGAGCCTAGCACACAGTAAATGCTTGACAAATACTTATTAATTGATTGATCACCACTTGCCAGAACTAGCAATTGAATGAATTAGCAATGCTGAGTATGGAGAAGAGAAGGTTTTGGGGGAGGAATGTGGAACACAATAGTTATCTTCAAGTATCTGAAGAGCTATCACACGGAAAAGAGATTAGAGTACCACTATTCTTTCTTATTTTTTATTTTTGCAGGGTAATTGGGGTCAAGTATCAATTATCAAGTGCCAAGTGTCTGAGGCTGGTTTTGAAGTCAGGTCCTCCTGACTCAAGGGTCAGTGCTCCTAGGTGTCCCACCACTGCCCCCCCTTTTTTTTTGCTTTTTCAGGGCAATGGGGGTTAAGTGACTTGCCCAAGGTCACAGAGCTATTTTTTTGTGTTGTCTGAGGCAGGATCCGAACCCAGGTTCTCCTGACTCCAGGGCCAGTGCTCTATTCACTTTGCCACCTAGCTGCCCCCACTGCCCTTTCTTTACAAACATAGGGACTATGGGTTTGGAAAGTGTCCTGACATAAACCATATTTTTATGTGTTGATTTTATCAAACTATTTTTTTTTCATTATCATGAGGGAAGCTTTATTTGTGGGGAGAGGGGTAGAGAATGTCCAGAAATGACTGATAAACATCAATTATCAATAAAACCATTAAAAAAAGATACAAATAAAAAGAAAAGGAATTCAACTTATTCTGTGTGCCCCCAGAGTCCAGAATTAGAAGACAAAGGTAGGAAGTGAGAGAGGTGTATTTAGTCTCAGAGTCATAGGATATGGGAAACCGGGGGATTGGCTCCAGTCCCTTCCCAAATTGTAGTGAAGACAAGTCTTGCTACTTTTAGGGATCAGAGACTCTTCTGTACAATTGGAGAGTGGGGAAGCTTCCTAGCAACATTGTCCACATCACAACACAAGGTAATTTACTCTTCCTTTTAGGCTGCAGGTGACCTTTGTTGTGTCTCCGCCTCTCTTCTTTATTGTTGACCTTAATGGTAATTTTAACCAGATTTTCCCCTATGTAAAAATGATGATACAGGTATCAAATAGTGTGATTCCCCCCCCTGCTTAGTGTTAGAATGCTTTAGGGATCGCTCTGTTTTGCGTCACACCAATAGAGTAAGGTTATATTTAGTTTTACGCCAGAGATATTTATCAAACATAAAACTGTAGAGGGGGAGGGACCACCTTTTCCTCTTTCAGTCAATGTAACTGATGGGCAAACCTCAATAAGCAACATGTGGGCAAGAGTTTTAATTGCTTGTGCTGTGTATACTGGATGGCTCAATGTTGATCAACAGCTCAAACAGCCAGTGACAGAGATTCAAGAAAGCACTGTATGAGGATTTAGGGCAAGAAGATGATTGCAGGCAGGAATATGCAAAAGCAAATTAGCCTCTGATGCTTCAGAAATGTTGGAGCAGTGGGCACCCTCTGCAGTTTCAGATTGTGATTTAGCATATCCCTGAACACCTTTACAGCAGGATAGAGGCTAACCTTCTAATTGTGGTTTGGTTGTCCTTATGTGGGGCACTGCTCCCCAATTCTCTCATGCTATGATAACCTAGTGCAGGGTTTTTGCCCCAGAATGTTAGATAATGAGTGTGCTCTCTAATCCTGGCTGGTCCTTCTGGGGCCATTATCCTGTGTGTGACTCATTCAGGTCTTTCCCTACTTTCTCTCTAAGACACTGCACTTGACCTAAGTCCTTCCACTAGAGAGTAGGCACAGGCAAGGAGAATAAAATTCAAATTGGGAAATTTCCTTACTTTTGTGCAGTTCCAGTGAAAGGTTTAGAGAAGAGGGAAATTATTTTTATTTCCAGTTCATGTCGTTACCATGGTAATGGCTGCCAGGGCCCATCAAATACATTTGTGGGTAGGCAGGCAAATACATGAACCTGAGGGGAAGTAGATCTGTAGAACAATTTTCCAATATCCATTCTTTCTCTGAATGGAAAGTTTCCTGAAAGTGCACTGGTTCCTCTTATAGCAAGGTTCTGACAGTCAGGCAGGAAGTCAACAGGCATTCATTATACACTACTGTGTGCCAGGAATTATTCTCTATCCTGGGATTACAGAGAAAGGGAAACCCAACCAGTTCCTTCCATCTAGGAGCACGCATCCTGATGGGTGAGGCAATATGCTCCTTGATGGATCAATGGATTGAGCACCAAGCTGGAGTCAAGAAGACCTGACTTCAAATCTAGCCTCAGACACTTACCAGCTCTATGACCCTGGATAATTCACTTAACCTTGTTTGCCTCAGTTTCCCCATCTGCAAAAAGAGCTGAAGGAGGAAATGGCAAACCACTCCAGTATCTGCCAAGACAATTTCAAATGGAGTCATGAAGAGTCAGACATGACTGAAACAACAACATAGTTGTTGCTCATATGGAGTACATTAAAGGCATTAGCCCCTGGGAGGACAAGGAAAAGTCTCTGCAGAAGGAAGGCAGAGCTTGAGCTGAGTCTTGAAGGAAACTAGGGAAACTAAGAGGTCAAGGTAAGAGAGCAAAATATTATAGTCCCAGAGACAGCAAGTGAAAAAAATGGAGGTGGAAGAGACAATGTCATGTTTGAGAAAGGGCAAGGAGGCCATTATGACTAGATCATTGAATGCGTGAAGGGTAGTAAGGTACAAGAAAACTGGAAAGAAAGGAAGGAGCCAGGTTAGGAAGAGTTTTGAATGTCAAACAGAGGACTGTACATTTAATTCTGAAGGTAATAAGAAGTCATAGGAGCTCACTGACAGATCATCTTGGCAGCTAAGTGGCAGACAATATAGCTCATAAAGGACTATTGAGCAGCTAGTTGGTTCAGTGTAGAGTGCTGGATTTGGAGTTTGGAAGATCTGAGTTCAAATCCTGCCTTAGATACTTACTAGCTGTGTAACCCTAGGCAAATCAATTCATTTTTGCCTGCCTCAGTTTCTTCAAATGGGGAATAGAGCACCTGCCTTTTAGCATTATTGGGAGTACCTAATGAGAGAATACTTATAACATACTTAACACAGTGTCTGGCACATACTAGGCTCTTTATAAATGCTAGCTATCATTTTTATTACTGTGATTTGTCTTGATATTTTAAAATACTGGACTGTGCCTCATACCCCTGTACAAGGGGTATGCGATCTCAGACATTCCTCATGAACTCATGGAGAAGTAACATTTGCCATCTAATACCAGAAAGAGTAATGTTAGCAATCGATCGACTGAGGGAATCTTACATTAATAACAGTTAATAATTCCCCCACACTATATTTTGCCTCTCCTTCATACTCTTCTTTATTAAAAACATTCTTTTCAATAAGTCTGACAAGTTGGTAACAAGCTCCAGAGTTGGTTTTTAAGAGCAGATGATTCGCAAACAAGATGGTGACAGGTTTTTATGACTATAGATTCTATACCATCTCCTCTCCCAGAAGCACTTTGCACAGATTGATAGAGCTACAGAGGAAGAAATGGAAAAAAAATGAAAGAAGAGGATATAAATAGGTTTTTTCATTAGGATGAACAATCCAAAGCATTAACCCTGTTCCTGTAATGTGCCTTTTATGTGCCTTTCTTTTTGCTGCATTGACCTGCAATCATCTTCTTTATAAGTAACAGTTAACTATGGGAAAAGAAATGTTAAGGAAGAAGTAAAGAACCAGCTGGGAACTACCTGTTTCCTCAGGCATTCATTACCCTTCAGAAAGTGTCCATCAGCTGTACCATTAGTCCCATAGATCCATTTAAGCAATGCATAGCTGGCTATCGAGTGGCTGTTATTAATTTTTAAGCCCATCTGACAGGTTTCTTTCTAGGAACAAGGCTTATGCATATGGAACAATGCCGTGGTTTCATTCATGCAATCTGTTTCATTAGAGTCTGAATCACAATGACTAGAGATGTTTCCTCTGCCAAAATGCTATGATATTATATTCCATTCAATATTACCATACAGATTGGGATTTTCAGAAACATGGAGAAGAGAACTCAGAAAACTTAGAGGACACAGGAAAGTCACCTCTGTAATTATTTTATGTTTATGCTTACATACTGGAAAAATGACTCAAAACACATGGGCAGGTCAGGAATGTCCTCTTCATCTGGTAAGGATAGCTTAAAATTATTCTGCTTGAAAGCTAATTGTTGGCCCAGATTGTGCTAGTCTATGAGATCACTGCTATTGATTTTAGGAGTCTCTTGTTGCCCACATCTGCCTTCTGAAGGCACCTGAATGATTTAATTATAAAAATGCACTTTGGGTTTCCACTCTTTATTTCCATTTCCTTTAGCAAATTTTGCATCGTGACCTTAGCCTGAAAAGCACTGAGCAAAAAGATATTTGTTTCTGTTCTCCCCTGTCATCTCTTCTCCAGTGTTTGATCATTTCAGGTTTTTCTTGGGCAAATATATTTTGTTTGGATCACTCCAAGATTTCTCTGTTTCTAAATATTATTTGGATTGACGGTACTACATCACTAATATATTCAGTTGGTCCCCAGAAGCTTGACAGACCACAGAAATAATAAATACCACAAAAAAGTAGATAATTAACAGAGACTTTAGTGCCAGGTAAGTAAGCAGTCTAGTCCATTAGCTAGATTAGGTATTTCTGTTTGTTCTTCAATCATTTCAGTCGCGTCCGACTCTTCATGACCCCATTTGGGGTTTTCTTGGCAGAGATCCTGGAGTGGTTTGCCATTTCCTTCTTCAGCTCATTTTACAGATGAGGAACTGAGGCAAACAGGGTTAAGTGACTTGCCCAGGGTCACACAGCTAGTAATACTCTGAAGCCAGATTTGAACTCACAAAGATGAGTCTTCCTGTCTCCAGGCCCTGTGCTATATGCACTGTGCCACTTAGAGTACCTTAAGTCAATGGAAGCTACCAAATTCAGTAGAAATCCCCCAATCTTTCAGCATCAATATATTCTATAGGATGCATGGTTTCAGATATTCCTACCCCAAAAGAATGCTGGCCTGAAAAAGCCTGATGGATTCAGAATTGGTTTTCTAATTCACTTTTCCTTTTGCACTGTTATAAATCTCAAAGAAAATGCCATCCAGTTGTATTTCTTTCCTCCAGGGGAAGGCAGAAGAATGACTAGACTTTAATCTTATGAAATGTGCCAGGAATGGAGTAATGTCAAAACAATGGCATTATGGAAATTACAATGGTATCTACAAAGCTCAATTCGAATTTGGAACAGAGAAAGTTAAACTGGTGACAAAGGGGGAGACATATATAAAGGCAGAAGCGGAAAGTACTGCAAAATTTTGGTCCCAAAGTAATAAAAAATAACATCTATAGAGAACTTTCCATATTAAGAGATGTATATTAAGAACATATTCATCCAAATTAAGGTACCACATGCTACTTTTAGGATTTTTAATTCCTAGCTACATTTTTCAAAATAGCAATTATTTTTTTGCTTTTTGGAGGGCAATTAGGGTTAAGTGACTTGCTCAAGGTCACACAGCTAGTAAGCATTAAGTGTCTGAAGTCAGATTTGAACTCGTCCTCCTGACTCCAGGGCTGGTGCTCTATTGACTGTGCCACCCAGCCTCCCCCCAAATAGCGATTTTTGAAAGCGAAATAGTCAGAAGGAGAGTTAACAAGACATAGAAGAAAAAATAAAGAAATTGGGACATGGGCATGCATAGAGCATGATCCAAGTGTGCCTTGGGCATGCCAGTACAGTATATTCTAGGATGAGTATTGTCTTTGGCCTTTAGGAGAAAGGGAGGGGCTCTAAGCACTTCTTAATTTGGGGTTGGAAGATCTTGGTTTAAATTCTTTGTTTGCTACCTATTACCTATATAACTTTGGGCAAATCATTTTACCTCTTCCCTCTAAAATAGTAATTCTCAAAACTTTTTGTCTTAGGACCCCTTTAAATTCTTAAAATTATTGAAGACACCAAAGAGCTTTTTAATATGGTTTTTACTTATTGTTATTTACTGTATTAGAAATAAAAGTATTTTAGTATTTTTTTTTGCTTTTTTTTTTTGGAAGGGGAAGGTAGGGCAATTAGGGTTAAATGATTTGCCCAAGGTCGCATGGCTAGTTTTTGCATTAAGTGTCTGAGGCCGCATTTGAACTCAGGTCCTCCTGACTCCAGGGCCGGTACTCTATTCACTGTGCCACCTAGGCACCCCTATTTTAGTATTATTATGAAAAATAGTTTTGACCTTATGAACCCCCAAAAGGGTCTCAGGGACCTTCAGGAGTCCCCAGACCATACTTTGAGAATAGCTAGCTGCAGCTATGTAGCACAAAGGGCATCTAAGTGGCACAGTGAATAGAGTGTCCAGCCTGGATTCAAGAAGATCTGGTCTCTGACACTTACTAGCTGTGTGACTCTGGGCAAGTCACATAACCCTGTTTGCCTCCATTTTCTCATCTGTAAAATGAGCTGTAGAAGGAAATGGCAAACCACACCAATATTTTTGCCACGAAAATCCCACATGCGGTTATGAAGAGTAGAATATGACTGAAAAACAACTCAACAACAACAAAATTGAATCTGTTATAAAACAAGGGGATTGGATAAGATGATTTTCCAGCCCCAAATCCTTAAGGGAATACTGAGTAGGAAGGAAACTGTTGAGTTGTAGATACATGAAGCAACTTGAAAAGTTGATCCTAATAGTCTGAAATAATTGGTGCCCCTTGGAAAAGTCTTATATCTACTGACTTACTTCCCTTCCCCACCCTCTAATTAAACACAAACATATACACAATACACACTAAACAAATACAGAAAATGAAATAAGTGTATGAGAATGTACTCAGATGACTATAGCTAGATGAGATAGCCTCAGTTTCTAATAATTTTTATTCACTAAAATATATTTGGAAGTGATTCTTGTTTGGGTAACATGCAAGACACATGGTCAATGATTCTTAAGTCTCGAAAACCTAAACCTTAAAATGATCTCCAGTTATTTGAAAAAAGAATAAACAAATTAGTAAAGAAAATATATTCATTCTCATAAATATACTAGAACAATTTTCAGTTGATTGAGCTTTTATTTTAAACCAAAAAGTATTGTTTATATGGAAAGCACTGAAATGATATATTCTAAATGATTAAAGGTGCTTTGGCATTATAGTGAGAATGTTATAGTTTTTGGTATAAGTACTTAAGAGAAAGGATGACATATAAATGGAGAGGGGGAAGGAATAAGCATGAATATAGTGCTTACTATATGCTATACACTGTGCTAAGCACTTTATAAATGTTTTCTCATTTGATCCTTACAACAACTCTGTGAGGTAGTTGCTATAATGATTCCCATCTTTTCAGCTGAGGAAACTGAGGCAGACAGAAGTTAAGTGACTTGTCCAAAGTCACACAGTTACTAAGTATCTGAGGTCAAATTTGAACTCAGGTCTTCCTGATCAAGGATTATCATTCTATCCACTGTGCTATCTCGTCACCTAGAATCTTAGAGATTACATAGGAATATATATATATGTATATACGCACATATATATAAATTTACATATATATGTGTATATTTATTCATATACATATATGTGTGTGTTTGGCGAGAAAGTGGAAGAAAGGGATAGTTTTATATTTAACAAAAAATTCTAGGGGTAGAGAGGGTCCTCCTTGGGCTATAAGTTTCTTTCTCTCTATATGTGTGCATATTGCCTACTTCCTTCTTTCCTTTATCTTTAAATTATTTTCTTAACAAATCTATCACTTTCCTCTTCCTGCCTGAGTATGGTCTCACTTGGCAAGAGCACTCAATAAGCCTTAATCTTTATAGCAGGGATGGAGAGGGAGAGAGGAACATGGAGAGAATGGATCAAAAGCAATTTAATTATAGAATCTTGTATATATTCATGTATGTGTATCTACGTATAATATATATATATATATATATATCAGTACAGTGTTAAAGCTAACTGTGAATGCGATTTATCATAATTTTAGTGAAAGACTACCAGAATACACTTATACAAATATATAATATACTTATACAAGAATATATAAGTATATAATATTCTTATGCAAAAATAAAAGTGGCAAGACAAATCATTCAATTAAGCAAATTTTCCTTCCTTTTAATTATTTGATTTAGTTTCTATATAATCCCCTAGCTTCATATAGAAGGCCCTACAGGTAAGGAAAAAAATTCCTATATAATCTCCCCTTCACCACCCTGTTCCCAACTTTTTAAAGGGAAACAGCATTTTGTGTCTTCCAATGATGGTGGCAGACCCTAAGCGATATCTTCAAAATGAACTAACCTGATGGTAAGCTAAAATTATATATTACTCACAAGTGAATTTAGAACTATTTCCAAATGTATCCATGAACAGAGGGCAATATTCAAACATTTGTGAAATATTTAGACAAGAAAACTGAGCCTGCATCTAGGTGACATGAATCACCAGAAGGTAATACATGTTGTGTTGATAAATTGTGTTTTTTTCTGACTCTCTGAAATATCTAGTTATTTGAATAAAAATAAATATTGAGCTGCAATAAATTGCCTGGTATCCCATCTAGACTGTACCATAGGAATTTTGTTTGTTGCAACTGGGGACAGTTTCAACATAGAATACATTTTTGGAACCAACTCTATATATTTTCTCCAAGTTCCATATCAGGATAAGCCCAGTTTCATTTCATCAGTGCTATCTTCCTCTTTAGATACCCCAATTTGGTGAAGCCACCATTGATTTAGTAGGTTTTCATGATATATTGTTGGAGAAAAAAAATCCATTCCTCTTTCTTGCATCCCTCTTCTAATACCAAATAAATCTGATGGCAGCAGCATAGCACAGAAGGATGCTCTTGGAGTCAAAGGGCTCTGCCATTTAATATCTGTGTGAACCTGTACAAGTTATTTAACCTCTTTGGGGATCAGTTTTTACAACTGGAAAACGAGGGGCCAGACTTGAAAACCCTTAAGGTTTCTAGGCTCTAGATCTGTGACATACAGTGGCAAGTGTACAGGGATTAAAGGAAACCCCAAGCTGTATCTGAGCCAAAGATAAAAAAGAAAGACACTCAGACTGGCTTTGATTGAGTCAAACTCAAAACCATACTCTACAAAAGAATTAACTGCTTGGGTTATTTGCTTATTTTCACTGACTTTTAAGGCTATCGAATGCCTATTTGGTGTGATTTGGGCACAATTTTACTCAAGCATGATTTGTATGGTTCTGGTAAGGTCCTAAAAGCATCTTCAAATAGAGGAGAATGAATCATCGTCTATTAGCTTGTTTCTATCTCCATAGTTCTAAGTTATCTTTGCTTCTTATTCTGGTAGCTAGCTCACGATTTGCTGTGAAGCATTTTTATACTTGCTTTCTTTTTGGCATTAACATTAATTTCCAAAGTTCTTTGGAGCTCCTCCCCCTTCTTTTCCATCTTAGGCTCTTAAGTTGTATTTCATTGCTGCTATTTTCTTCTTGGCCCTCAAATCTCTCCAGACAACATATTAGCAGTGACTTTTCAAGGTGTATTCACTGTGACAACTATCTATTCCCTTTTTTGCATCCCCCTGCTTATAGCCATGTGCAAGCCACTGTTCTACTGATGCAAATACAAAACAAGATAGCCCTTGCTTTTAAAGAGCTTATATTCTTCTTTGTGGATATAGGTTGTTGTTGGGTCATTTTCTGTTGTGTTTAACTCTTTGTGACCCCAAAGGTTTTCTTGGCAAAGATACTAGAGTGGTTTGCCATTTCCTTCTCCAGCTCATTTTACAGATGAGGAAACTGAGGCAAACAGGGTTAAATGACTTTCCTAGAGTCACACAGCTAGTGTTTAAGGCAGGATTTAAACATAGGAAGATGAGTTTTCCTGACTTCAGGTCTGACACTCTATCCACTATGCCACTAGCTTCCCAGATGCATGTTTACATGTCAGTAAGTACAGGATATAATCAAGATTTATATAAAATTATTTGGTGGGGGTACCAACTGCTGGGGATGATCAAATTCCTCATTTTCTATTATCTCTAGGTTACCAATGAGTAGGTAATTTTCCTGTCCCTTTTAAAAACTTGACCATTAATTAGTCAGTGGTACCTGTTCAGTGCCTACCATAATACCTTGCACCTAACAGGCACTCAGTGCAGTTATTTTAATGGACTAAGGATCAAATGACTCTAGCAGCCAGCATTATTCAACATAATATGGTGCATTTCAATGCAAACTTTGCATAGTCAGCTTTCCATCAGCACATTATTGATCCTGATTTGTGTCCTTTTTAAGTCCAAGGATGAGCAATTAAGTAGCTCCGCAAACAATCAGCTGTAGGAAAGTGCCTCACTCCTAGTAGCTCCAGAGATCAGAGTGTATTCGGTACTCACAGCTGTCTTCTTCCTCCATGAAAACACTGATCACATAACAGGCATACACAAAGCCAATCAACTGTGGAAGAAAACAAAACAATACATGTCAGAAAGCTGCACTAAATTTGTGTAAAGCAGGAATCTCAATTACAGCTTGTGCAATTAGCAGATAAAGGATGCCCTGAATTAACTACTACCATTTGATAATAGAAGCCTTCTTGTATTTTTTAACTAACAGCTAGCATCTTGAAATGCACATTCAATTCCCATTAGTGTTAATAGGATTAGAGAAAGTTACCCAGGTATAGCCTGAACAGACTCCTAGGTATTTAATTGAAATCTGAGACTATAGTTACTAAGCTGTAAATGATTGGACTTTTCAGAATATTTATTTTGGAATTAACTGTTGAAGGAAGTGTACTATTTATCTCACAGTACTATTTTGAGGATCAATCAGCAGGCATTTATTAACTGAATACAATGTGCTGTGATTGGTGATAGGTGATGAGATTACAAAAATGAAAACAAAGCAAAATAATCCCTACACTCAAGTCAACACTCGTTTTGGGGAAGCGGTGTCTCTTCATCCATAGATTGAGGGGGCTGAACCTAACAATCTCTAAGGTACCTTTCAAATCTAAACCTATGGTCCCATAATGCCATGTAAACATAAATAGATACAAAATATACGCAAAGTAGATATAAAAGTAATTTGAAAGAGAAAGCCCTGGAAGCTAGGAGGATCAGGAAGGGACTTGAGCTAATCTCCGGAGAAAGCTAGGAATTCTATAAAGCAGATGTGAGCAGGAACTGCGTACTGGGCATAAGGAAAAGCTTGCACTGTTTTGCCTGAGGAATAGTAAGTACGACAGCTTGGCTGAACGAAGAGGAATAACACGTGTAGGCAACAGGTGGCGCTAACGAGCAAGGCAGGCTCAGTATCAAGGGGGTGTGGAGGGCGGGCCTGGGGGAGAGTTAGGGGGGAAGGAAGAGAAGAGGGAAGGAAATCTCTTTTTTTGTGACTTCCTTTCAGATTCTCCCCCCCCACCCCCACATCCCCAGGGGAATGCTTGTCTCTCTACCTCAAAGGAAAGTCACTTGCAATACATGCCAGGAAAGGCTGATGGGAGCTGGATTGTGAAGGGCTATGAATGCTAAACAGAGAAGATTGTATTTTATGGCTTCTGAGTAGGTTATGACAGGAGGATCTCTTGATATTCTAAGAGGCGGTAGTAGGGAGCCAAGGGAAGTTTTGGAGGGGGGAGAGTTTTGTGCTTTAGGGATATTACTTTGACAGATGTGTGGAGGATGGATTAGGGGAGGGTATAAAGAAGATTGAGGAACTATTGTTGTAGTCTGGGTGAGAGGTGGTGAGGGCCCAGATGAGGGTGCTGATCATGTGAGTGTGGCACATGAAGATGCAAGAAGTGTTGTGGAAGTAGAATTGACCATACTTGTGAATTGGAGGGGAGGAGGAGTGATGAGTTCAGGAATCTGGGTTTGAGTCTTGCCTCTGGCACTTAATAGTTTTGTGACCCTGAGCAAATCACTTAACCCCTAGTATCTTGGTTTTTCATTTATAAAAAGGAAAATATTTGTAGTCTAAACCTTGAGAGGTTGTAGTGCTGTTTAACTCAATCAGCAAGCATTTTTTAAGCTCTCACTGTGGTGTCAGGCATTTTGCTAGGCCCTGGAGATACAAAGACAGAAGTGAAATATTGTAGTTCATATTCTAAAGATACATTGTCACATACTATGATCTTAAATCAAAGAAGATGATGTATGTAGAACAATTAGTAAATGTTTAGAAGAAGGTGTTACATAAATGTTACCTATTTGTTATAAAGCTGGATTAAAGCTTTCACTAGAAAAAATCTTGTCTAATTTTGCTGTCTTGCTTGTACAAATACAGAATTAAGGATTAAATAATAACTGGGGATGGGGGAAGGAGGGGTAGTCTGCATATTGGATAACTACTGTACAGTCATTTTGTTGGTAACTTGATTTTCTCCTCTGCACCAAGTTCAGATTGAAGGATGTTCATTTAGAATGTCAGGAGAACTCTGAAATCACCATGAGAATTCCAAGCATGCCCCTTGTACTGATCTTGTGTATAAGCAGGAGTGCTGAGGGACGATTTATCACAACTGCAGTCACACGATGTGTTTTTCATCTCAGTTTTGGTGGGAGGGAAGTGAAGATACATCAAAATGTTTTGGCTCTGTGCTAGGGTCCTTTTCAATTGTGAGTCCAAGGTCTTGTTAGTACCTTGGTTCTAGGAAGTCTATTAATTTTCTATAGTTCTAGTATAATATAATCTTCAAGTAAAATATAGCCCTCTTTCCTTCACCTTTCTGCTAAGGAGAGCGTTTTTAGTGTCCCAGTAAGATGAATTCTTATTCTGTTTTCTTGGCTGTCTCATCATAACTAAATGACAAGCAAAGGTATGCAAATGAAGAATTCCCACATTAACTACATTACTGACTTCTAGCAAGTTGCAGAGACCATGCAGCATGCAAATGAGCTCCTTTCAAGATCTGAACATTTCTTCAGCAAGACTACCAAGTGCGATCAACATTGTAGGATTAGATTCTTAGGGATATGAAGTGTATCCCTACATTGCACTTGGAGAAGAATATTGGGGAAGAAAACCAGAGGGTTGATATAGGGATCCCCAGAGATGGAACCGGGAAGTGACTGTGCCAATATATTCACATCATATATCAGTACAAAGAAGCTGACTCAGAGAATCAGAATTTCAGAGCTGTAAGGGACCCCAGAGGCCCTCCACTATAACACATATCTGAATACAAATCTCCTTTACAACATGCCTGAAAAATGGTCACCATCCTTCACTTGTAGGTCTCTGATAAGGGAGAACTCAGGTGAACTTCACCTCTAATTTTTTTTTCGTAATTAATTAATTAATTTTTATTTTTCAACATTTACTTACATAAGGTTTTGAGTTTTGAATTTTCTCCCCCACCTTATTTTCCCTCCTCCTCAAGAGAGCATGCAATCTGATATAGGCTTTACTTACACATTCATATTAAACATATTTTCACATTAGTCATGATGTAAAGAAGAATTAGAACTAATTGGAGGAAGCATGAGAAAGAAGAAACAAAATAAAACAATGAAAGAAAAGGAGAGCAAATAGTATGCTTCTATTTGCATTAAGTCTCCAAAGGTTTTTTTTTATGGATTAGGATAGCATTTTCCATTGTGAGTTTTTTCAAGTTGTATAAGATCCTTGCATTGCTAAGAAGAACTAAGTCTATCAAGGTCAAGTCATTACACAGTGTGACTGTTACTATGTACAATGTTCTCTTGGTTCTGCTCATTTCACTTAGCATCTGTTCATATAAGTCTTTCCAGGTTTTTCTGAAGTCTGCCTGCTCATCATTTCTTATGACACAATTGTATTCCATTACCTTCATTTGCTACAACTTGTTCATCCATTCCCCAATTCATGGGCATCCCCTCAATTTCCAATTCTTTGCCACCACTGAAAGAGCTGCTGTAAATATTTTTGCACACATGGGTCCTTTTTCCACTTTTATGATCTCTTTGAGATACATACCTAGAAGTAGTATTGCTGGGTCAAAGGGTATGTACAGTCTTATCTATGGTACCCTTTATCAGGATGTAGTTTCCTTCCTTATCTCTTTTAATTAGATCTATTTTTGCTTTTGCTTTGTCTGAGATCAGAATTGCTACCACTGCTTTTTGACTTCTAAATTTTAATATACAAGTGATGTAGCAGCCCTGAATCCATCTGGGGTGGGATAGACTCTAATGAGCTAAACACTGGAAATTATGAATGAATGCTCCTTCACCAACATCCTCCCTCAAAGCATCTTCATGGCTGAACGTAACCTTGATTCCCTGAAACCAGTGGAACACAAAATTTGACCTGTTCTACTAAACTAGAAATACTTTGAGTACTCACTATCATTCAAGAACATAATCACAGAATCATGGAACTTTAACCTTGGAAGGAACCACAATGTGTATTCATCTTATCTGATCCCTAACCTCCAAGAGAACCTCCACTTCTAGCTTTTGCATGAAGAAATCTAATTAGAGGGAAACCATTGCCTCTAAAGGCAGCCCATTCCTCTTTTGGATGTCTCCAGTCCTTAGTCAATTTGCTCCTATGTAACTTTCACTCATTGCTCTTAGTTGTTCTTCCTGGGGTCATTTCAATTGTTCTTCCACTTTACTACCCTTTAAATACTTGAAGAAAGCTATCATATCCCAAGGGCCGCTAGGTGGTGCTTGGCCTGGAATTAGAAAGACCTGATTTCAAATTAAGCCTCAGACATTCACTAACTTTGTGACCCTGGACAAGTCACTTAATCCTGTTTACCTCAGTCTCCTCATCTGTAACATAAGCTGGAGAAGGAAATGGCAAACCCCTCTAGTATCTTTGCCAAGAAAAACCCAGATGGGGTCAAGAAAAGTCAGACATGACTGAAACAATTGAACAACAACCACCACAACAAGGAAAATCATACTCCCATTAAGTCTTCTCTTCTAGAAGCCATCCAGCATCTCTGCTTCCAGTTGAACCTCACATGGCATGGACTCAAGACCATGATTGTTCTACTCGGGATGCTTTTCAACCCTGTCAATGCCAATCTAATTTTGAAAAATTTTTTCATCAAGTTTACCACGAGGTTACTTTCTTTTGGTAATGGAAATTCATGAAGACAATTTATTAAGGTGTGAATCAGAGGGATATGTTCTGCACTGGTGGAGAGAAACCCCATGTCAGTGACATCTCAGATCTTTAGAAGGAGAATATGCATTATGCATGGGAAAGGAACTTAGTAGGACTGTCTAGGAATAAGACAACGGGTATGTATTGGCATATAGGAAGAAGCTCATTTGGATGCTTTTTCCAAGAAGCTTGCTCTCTCTCTCTCTCTCTCTCTCTCTCTCTCTCTCTCTCT
>NW_027186304.1:72756237-72790816 GCF_028583685.1 Petaurus breviceps papuanus | reverse complement strand
CTCTCTCTCTCTCTCTCTCTCTCTCTCTCTCTCTCTCTCTCTCTCACCATACACATGCACACACACACGCAAATAGAATTCTCATTTATTTCTACTATGATATGAAAGTCATAGACCAATCCCAAAATGCACAACCTTTCCTGTCTCAAGTATTTCCTCTTGACCATTTTAACCATATAACTCCTACACTCAATAAACTCTAAAGACTCCCTATGGCTTCTAAATTAAAAAAAATTAATAACAACAATAAATTTCCATGTTACACTTTTAAAGCTCTTCAAAATCTGGCCTGAACTTACCTTCTTAATCTTATACTTCTTTCCTCTTCCCTTACTCTTCAATGCTGTCAAACTGACTGTGTTATGTTCCCTCAGCATGAGAAGACATCTCCTGTGTTTGGGCCTTTGCATGGGCCCCATATCTGGAATGAAATCTCATCTTATCTGGCCCCTTAGAGTTCTTTATTTTTACCAGTATTCTACTTAAAGCAACACCTTCTACTTTAAAGTTTTCCTGACCTCCCCCTAGTTATTATCTCCCTCCCCTAAAATATATTTTGTATTTATTTTGTATGTACTTATACTAGCTCCACAGGCATAACTGTACAAGCACACAGATATATATGTACATACACACGTTTATAAAATAATATACTTTTATATTTATATATATGCTTATTTGTTTATATGTTACCTCTCACTGTAGAATGTAAGCACATTGAGGGCAGGGACATTTCCATTTTAGTTGTATATCTTTAGAGTGTAGTATAGTGCTTAGAAAATAAATAGTAACCACTCAAAAAGTGTTGAATAATTAGTTTTTATGTAATGATTTATTGTTTAGCTGGAGAGGAGCTAGGGAATTTATTTATTTCTTCTTTGCCATAGTTATGTGTCAGGGTCTTTTTGACAGGCAGGAGGGAAGTTGTAGATTTTTTTAATTCCAGTGACAACAGGCAGTTTCTCTTTCTCCTATGTCCTCCCTCATGTGAACATTTTCCTACAAATTTAATTTGCAAATTTCTGTTATAAGAAAAATGAAGCAATATGGAACGAGAGAAGCCCTTAAAATTCCACTGTCAGATACAATAGTTCATTAATGGACACTATTGTTGTCTTGAAAGATGTTGCACTAAGAATTTAGACCATGCACCAGAAAGGTACAGTAACATTAGCAGAAAATAAGGCAAAGACACACCACCATAATGTAAGTCTTAAATCCAGCTGTCTGCAGTCCTCAAAGAGATTTTCCCCAGCCATAACCTTAATATTATTACAAACAAATTAATTGAAATTTCTGCTTTTACTTTTGTATTATTGATAGGTACATTAATAAAATATTTATCCTGGCAAATTACTTTTGCTATCTTGATTAACTAAACTGCTATTTAATTAATAATGTTATGCTCATACAAACCTGTCTAGCCATCATGTTAATCACCAATTTGCCGAGGGCTGATTGTTGTGTGGTTCTTGGTTTCTTAGTATCTGAGCTGAAATAGCCCCTGTTGGCCCTCTGCTTGGCGCCAAGAAATAGATCCAGAGGCATGTTAGCCAATAGGAAACCCACATGATGTAAATCATCTAAGGGATAATTATCCTGATCATCTCTGGTTTTAATAAAGCTTTGAGAGAGACATTATCGTGAAGATATCCTTTTCTTTCCCATTAAAGGCAGGTAGCTGCTGTCTCATTCGGGGTATTTCTTCTCTCTTCCTTTTCTCCTACCTTACCTTCAAAATCTGGATCCATCAACCCCATCTTCTTTGATGTATTTGGGGAACGTAAGGGAAATAACATTAGATACCAGCTTCCCACTGGGCTATATAAGAGAATATGATTAGATTTTACATGAAGAGTTTGTAGACAGAATTGATTAGTTTGTCTGTGGAGTTTGTGTAGGGGATTGATTAGTTTATTTTCACATTTGCAGATAGCAGAACTTTAAAAAATAAAAGGCGGAGGAGGGTGCTCTGTTGTTCAGGATGTGTATTATTAAGATCAGATCAAAGCAATGAGTCATGGCTGATATTTTATGAGTTTAGGATGGGATACCATGAGGTTAAATATAATGAATGAAATTCTCATCTCTGGTGACAATTCTGAGACAATAACCCAAGCAGGGCTAGACTTATTCATATGTGGAATTTGTTGGTATGATTCAAGGGAGCATGGAAAGACCCTATCCTCTTAGTCGAAAAATACTTTCCTTATCAGTTTTCCTAAAATTTGAAGTGTTCAGATCAGACTTTAAAGACTTGCCTAAGGGATTTATAGTATCATAGGTTTAAAGCATAAAGTTACATGGCAGGGAAAACGTATTAGGCGACTAGCACATTGGAGTTTTCTTAATGCCATGCCTATTTTAAAAAAGAGAAGGGAAAAAACATCTATCATTCACCTACTATGTGTCAGGCTCTGTGCTAAATACTTCAGAAATTTATTTCATTTGATTCTAATAACAACTCTGTAAGGCATGTGCTATTTTCATCCCCATTCTGCAGTTGTGAGAACTGAGGCAGACAGAGATTAAGTGACTTTGCCCAAGGTCATCACACAGTTATAGTAAGCGACTGAAGCTACATTTGAATTTTGGCCTTCCTGATTTAGCTTTACCTCTCTATCCACTATGCTAACGAACTGCCTAACAGCTTTGAAGATAATCTTTGATAATGCTGCTGATTCATTTATGCCAATCGTTTTTATACAACAGGCATTTCTTAATTTATAAGATTGCTTAATATATAGAGAGTTTGGCTTAATTTTATTGTCTGTTTCATTTACATTGTTGTGGCTATCTATACTGCCTAGTCTAGTTTCTTTTCATTTCTATTTTTTGTCAAATCTTGCCTGCTTTGTAGGATGGTTAATGGGAAGAACACCAGTTGAGTCAAGGGACTTGGACACTAGTCCCACTCAGTTTGGTCATAGACATTCTGAGACCTTGGGCAAGTCATTCATTAGTCCTTAGTCTTTCTATCTATGAAATGAAAGGGAAAATGTAGATGTTCTGTCTTTGAAGTTTTATGATTATTTTGCACTTCTCACTGTTCATGGTATTGAAGATGGGGTTAGAGGAGACCCTCAGTGCCCTAGGTGATTTTTCTCAAGACTTGAACAAACAGTGAGTTTCTAATATGGATCAGTTGAGGGCATTTTCATTCCAGGAATTCATTTTACTGATGAAATAATCAGTCTAACAAAAAGAAAAAAAGAAAGAAAGGAGAGACAGAGAGAATATATGAATACTAATTTTAGTTTGACTCCTTTTTTTTTTAAAGCAATCGGGGTTAAGTAACTTGCTCAAGGTTACATGGCCAGTTATTTTTGTGTAGGTGCTGAGTATATGAGGCCAGAACCGATCCCAGGTCTCCCAATGCTAGGGCCTGCTTACTCACTTGCCACCTGGCCCCCCCCGTTTGACTCCTTTTGGCCAAAAGTTTGTTAGATTTACTAATATATTTCATTTATTCTTTCAGAAATTCACTTTTATCAGTCAGAAGGAAAAGAAGTGGATTTTGTGGGTTGATTATGTAAAACTCTGAGGTTGAACCAGCCTAGTCATGTACTGCCATGTGCCAGTGAAGCAGGCCGTCCTGTATCTATCATCCATCTTCTTGCCCATCCCTGCTTCCTTCCCTCTGGGATAAAGACCATCTCCTTCCCACTCCTTTCCTTCCTCTCTACTCTGTGCCTGCCCCTATCTCCACTCCCTGCGTGGACTGCACTATCTTGGGAAATATCTGTTGCCCTTTATGAATAAAGGCAAACCAGCTTGCTTTATTTTATTTAATTCTCCTGCACACCTATTCCAGTTCAGTGCAGCTCTTTCTCTGATATTTGGGAATTGTAGAACTCCTGTTGCTCACTTAGAGGTTTTAAAAAAGAAAACAAAAAGGCAGGGGAACCGAATTGTGCACAACATGCTTGTTCCCCTCCATTGGGCATTTGTCTTGCCTTTTAATTCCCAGGTTGAAAGGCTTGCAGAAACCTAGCCCTAGAAGCAGCCTACAAACCACTGAGTGGTGGAGCCAAGCTGAAGAAGGAGGAAGGGTTGAATTGAGATTGTTTTAAATTTCTTTTTAAAAAGGAATGATTGACAATGTAAATCCTAGGTGTTAGTTTGTTGAGAAGGTCAAAGAAAGGGCAATGCCTATTGGTTTTCAGTGGCCACCTAGTCCCATGTTTTTGTACTATCCTAAGGTAATTTTGATCATATTAGAAGGTGTCAGAATCAATGAAAATCACCTGAGCTAGAGAAAAAATGGACCCCTATTTCTTACCCCTCCATCTTCTCTTTTTCATCATTCAGGAATTGGCAGCAAAGGTATTTCCAGGAAGATCACCAACTTACATGGTTTGATATTAGAGGATTGCCTCTGTCCCTTTAGGGAAAAGTATCTTACTTGTTCTGCCCTTGGATGAATTTATATTCAGCTTTCCAGAGGGGAAGTGCCAGTGTGTTTGGAAAAAACCCTGGCCTCTGTGGTAAATGAAAATGCATTCACATTTATAGCAGGTCTGGCTCTCTGACCTTTCCCAGTCCACCTTGACCCTGCTTGACCCACATAGTACATACACAAGGACCTCACATCATTCCCACTCAGTCAGATGGAATTTAGATCTGCTGTAACTTGGGATCCAACACACCCTTCTTTACCTGGAAAGACTGGTTTTATCTGCCCATAGTTAATAAGTAAAAAAAAATCATACTTAAAGCATCAGTAACATGATGCCTGGCTTCCCCTGATGCAGTGAAAGGTGGAATATTGAATGGGTAAGAGATGCCCCTACCTTTCCTAGATGGCAGACCAACTTCTTCAGTGCCAAGTCACCAGTGAGGGATGGTAGCTTTTTGGCTGCTGGTTGGTAGGAATCAGTGGACTTTTGAGGGGGTGTTTTCTGGGCTCTGATTCTTCCCTGATAATGCTGAGGTCCGAGAGATCTGTTCCCTTCATCTCTTTCTAGCTTAACCTAATGTTAATCTGCTTGTATACAAATTGCTTGGAAGTAGCTTTAAAAGAATGGTGCTTTTCCTGACCCAAATGATCAGCATTTGTGTGGAGAAAGGAAAAGTGAATAAGAATATTACCAAGAATCCCTCCCTCCCCTTTTTAAAAATGGCTGAATATCATGCCATATGCAGATCCAATGGGCACATGAACTTTGAAACTGAAAAAGAGGATAGACTGGGGCAGGAGAAGATTCCACTGGGAAAACAGAGTGTTTTTTTTGCAAAAAGAGAGATCTAAGTTTGATGTAAGATAAAAAACAACAACAACAAACAAAACTTTATCACAGTACTGTCCAAAATTGGAATGGTCTGCTTTAAGAGGAATCCCTGATCTTCAGCCATTGGCTGCACAGCTATATGTGATGCATGTTGTGGAGAGGAATACTTTTTAATTATGTGTTGGACCACCTGAGGTCTCTTACAATTCTATAATTCTATGGTTTTTGACTCCGCTGGATCAGAACTCAGTTCTTTACTAGTTACTTTATGTGACCCCTGATCTTGCAGGATAGACTCCCCAAGAGATGTCAGGTTACAAACTGCTAAGCACATTGACTATGCTTACATATTTTAGGGGGTTTCCTTGGGAAACCCAGTTTGATATACCCATACAACACTTTCCTGAGTTCTTCTCACCTCCCCCCATTAAACAAAGGAGGGGTTACTTTTATGCTTAATCTGATTTTGATAAGTAACTAGAACACTTATTCTGGATTTTGTCCTTCCTCCAGGGACTGAACACTGTTGTAGGTTTTAAGAATAAACCTCTCCCATGTTGTTGTATAGGAAATCAAGCTCTCTTAGCATCTCTCCAAGGGGATACTTGATATCTATAGGACTGGCCTGTGCATGACCATATACTTCAGTTTCTTAATCATGCCTTCTTTTAAGGGTATTGGGCTTTTCTTTCTCCCCAACAAAAGGGTCTGGAGTTAGGAACCAGGTGAACGTGGGTTCTGATTACTGACCTGTGCAGGTTTTTCAGAAGAAGCAGTATAGTATAGTGGAAAGAGGGCCACATTGGAATGAAATTGACTTGAGTCTGAATTCAGGCTCACTTACCATTGTGAACTGAAGGGATTGGGGATATTTCCAGATCTAAATCCTATGAAGTTCTCTCTACGGTAAGTGAAATTATGCATCGCATAGGCTCTGAATGAATTTGGAATCAGCAGGAAGAACATCTATGTCTGATCCTGGATGGTTGGTTAGGTCCTTATGCTTTCCTCTTTGTTAGAATTAGAGGAATGGAAATGGCTGAAACTCCCTCCATGCCCCCTCCCCCAACCCCTCCGATCGATTTGAGCAGACTTCATTTTGGGGAGGAGAGAGTGGACTTAGGCCTTGAGATTTGGCTGCTGCATGTTGTTTTCCTGGTTCTGCTTACTTCATTCTGCTTTAGCTCATAATAAGCTTTCCCATTTTTCTCTGAATTCTTCATATACATTATTTTTTTATGAAGGAATGATATTCATATACCCAAATTTATTTAGGTGTTCCTCAGTTAATGGCTATTCTCTGTTTCCCATTCTTTGCTAAAACAGGCAGTACTGCTATGATTAATTTTTGTACATATAGATGAAATAACCTTTCATTTGAGGGGATACCAAAGAAATATACTACAACGATAATTTTCAGATTTGGTATGGTAGAAAGAAAATACTGGATTTTCAATCAAAAGTCTTGGGTTCAAGTCTACACAATGCTCCTTGCTGAATGACTTAGGGCAAATCACTTAACCTTTCTGAGTTTTAGTTTCTTCAGCTGTAAAATGGAAGAACTGGGTTACATGATTCTAAGGTCTCACCCAACTCTAAATCCAGGAACCTAAGATTCCATGAAAAGAATTCAGTTTTTGATTTGTGTATTACCATCCATTAGAACATAGTACAAAACATACTTGAGGTAATGGCACCTAGAAAAAATTGTTTTGATGGAAGGAAGGGGATAAGAAGCATGGCACAGATATAATAGATATCCAAGGCATTTGGGATGGAAGGGAAGGAGGGACTAATAGGAGTAGGTAAACTTGAATCTCCAAGGGAAAGTTGAAGATACTGAGAAACTGGAAAACCTGGATAAAGTAGGCAAATTTGGTGTAAAGCATGCTGAAAGATTTGTGGCAATGAGAAATTTTAAGGAAATGAAAAATTCACCTAGTCTTGGTCCTATGGGTATGAATTCATCGTTACTTCGCAAATCAATTATATACAAAAATGAAGGATAGGTGGTAGATAGCCTGATGGTACTTTTGCAATGCCAGAAGAAGGTAAGGGAGGCCACCAGCACATGTGGTAGAGTCCCTGTCTTAAAGATGTGGGAGAACATGGCCAAAAGTCATATAGACTGTGACATACATCAATGGATGTAATGTCCATACCAATGACATGAGAGATCTGTTTTCATATTTGAGTATCCTGAGTTGTGAAAATCTAAATTGAAAATGACTTAGAAATCATAATTTATTTCTTATATTATCTGACTTCTCTTAATTGACCCAATATTATCTCCAAATTAAGGAGATAATACTGCTCACTATCATTCTTTGGAGGAAAGTTTTTCCTCAAAGTCATATACTTTTTTTTTTTTTTTGCTTCTTGTAGGACAATTGGGGTTAAGTAACTTGCCCAAGGTCTCATGGCTAGGTTTGGTTTTGTGTGTGTGTGTGTGTGTGTGTATTAAGTGTCTGAGGTCAAATTTGAACTCAGGTCCTCCTGATTTCAGGGCCAGTGCTCTACTCACTGCACCACCTAGCGGCCCCTGTCATATACTTTCTTTACTACAATCAAAATAAAAAAAATCTTCAATGTTGGGATTGTTACATGAAAATATACATTGAAATTCAGAGTAAAGAGAACATCAAATCTTTTCACTTAATGTATATAGCTTATCAAAGAAGGAGTCCTACCAAATTCCTTTTATGTGTATACCTAAACCAAGAAGAGCCAAAACAGTTAAAGAAAACTATAGATCAATTTCCCTAATGAATATCAATGCAAACATTTTGAATAAAATATTAGCAAAGAAATTACAGCAATATATCACAAGGATCATACACTATGACCAGGTGGGATTTATACCAGGAATGCAGTACTGGTTCAATATTTGGAAAATTATCAGCATAATTGATCATATAAATGACAAAACCAACATATTATATGATCATCTCAATAAATGCAGAAAAAAGCTTTTAACAAAGTACAACACCAATTCCTATTAAAACACAATAAATGGAACTTCCTTAAAATGATAAATAGTATCTATCTAAAACCATCAGCAAGCATTATCTGTAATGGGGATAAGCTAGAACCCTTACCAATAAGATCAGAGATGAAGCAAGGATGCCCATTATCACCACTATTATTCAATATTATACTAAAAAATTAGCTTTAACAATAAAGAAAAAGAAATTGAAGGAATTAGAATTGGCAAAGAAAAAACAAAGCTATTACTCTTAGCAGATGATATGATGGTATACTTATAGAATCTTAGATAATCAACTAAAAAACTAATGGAAATAATTAAGAACTTCAACAAAAGTTGTAAGATACAAAATAAACCACCATAAATCATGGTCATTTTTATATATTACCAAAGTCCAACAGGAAGAAATTTCATTGAAGAGAAAGAGAAATTCCATTTAAAATGACTGTAGACAATTTAAAATACTTGAGAGGTTACCTGCCAAGACAAATCCTGAAAGTATATGAACATAATTACAAAACACTATTTATACAAATAAAGTCAGATCTAAACAATTGGAAAAATATTAATTGCTCATGGGTAGGCTGATTCAATATAAAAAAAGACAATTCTATATAAATTATTTTTAATTAATTCTAATAAATTAATTCAGTGCCATACCAATCAAACTACCATTATGTTATTTTATAGAGACAGAAAAAATAATAACAAAATTCATCTGGATGAACAAAAAGTAAAAAATATCAAGGTAATTGATGAAAACAGTGTGAAGGAATGTGACCTAACTATACCAGATCTCAAACTGTACTATAAAGTGATAATCATCAGAATTATTTGGTACTGGCTAAGAAATAAAGTGGTGGATGAGAGGAACATAATAGGTACACAAATTAGTACAATATTGTACTAATCAGTAATAAATGACCATAGTAATCTACTATTTGATTAACCCAACGACCCCAACTTTTGGGACAATAACTCACTATTTGACAAAACCTGTTGGGAAAACTGGAGAACAGTATGGCAAAAACTAGATATAAATCAATATCTTACACTGTATATCAAGATAAAGTCAAAATGGATGCATGATTTAAATATAAAGGGTGATAACATAAGCAAAATAGAAGAGAAATAGTTTATTTTTCAAATCCATGGAGAAGAATTTATGACCAAACAATGGAGAGGGCATCATTAGATGTAAAATGGACAGTTTTAATTATATTGAATTAAAAAGGTTTTGCACAAACAAAAATAATATAACCAAGATTAGAAGGAAAGCAGAAAGTTGGGAAATAATTTTTTATAGCAAAAATCTTTGATAAAGGTTCAATTTCTCAAATATATAGAGAAGTGATTAGAATTTATAAGAATACAAGTCATTCCCCAATTAATAAATGGTGAAAGGATATGAACAGGCAGTTTTCAGACAGAGAAATCAAAGTTATCTATAGACATATGAAAAAATGCTCTAAATCACTGTTGATTAGAGAAATACAAATTAAAACAACTCTGAAGTACCACTCATACCTGTTAGATTGGCTAATAAAACAGAAAAGGAAAATAACATGTTGGAGGAGATGAGTGAAAATTGGAACAATAATGCATTGTTGGTGGAGTTGTGAACTGATCCAACCGTTCTGGAGAGCAATTTGGAACTATGTCCAAAGGACTATAAAACTGTGCAGAATTGGACTGGTTACAGAATCAGAATTTGAGAGTTGGAAGGTACTTCAATAACCATTTAGTCCAACTCATGCATGAAAACATGAAAGAAATCCCCTCAATAACACCCCCAAAGGGATGATGTAGCCTCTGTTTAAAGGACCCCAATTGCTTCTCCAGAGAAGGGAAATCAACCATCCTTAGAAGCACATTGTACCTATGGGTAGCTGCAATTTTAAGGACTCTTTTCCTGACAACAAATCTGAATTTGATGATTTACAATATCCACCCAATACTCCTAATTCTGCCCTGCAGATTCAAGTAGAATAAACCTAATTCTTCTTCCACATGGAAGCCCTACAATAAAATTTGTCTTAAAAAATTGATTGAGGGTGCATTTCATACTGCTTATCCTGGGCCCATTTGGTGAAGCTTTCCCAAGCCCCCAAATTGCCCCAGTTACAGCTATGACAATGTCATTCACAGGAAGCCGGAGTGTAGCATAGTCCTTTGTGTTTTATCAGCATGGGGGCCACAGAGTATGGAAGACAGGTGAATGGTGCTGAGGGGAGAGAGTGTGAAGGGATTAACAGTAGCCATTGCTCTGTCACTTGTCCTTTGAGGGGATTAAAATCTTGTGCAATTCTTTTAAAGAGTGAAAGTCCCCATCCTTCACATATGGTGTTTCCTAGCAGTACTTTAGCCCTACTTTCCAAATAGTTTGCCAGTCCATTTTAGCTGAGGCTGAAGAATGGGCAGCAGGTGCACACTGTCATCAAACAATGCTGTGACGATACATTTCTTTCTGCATGTCTCCCTGGAGCCCTTTTCGATGCAACTGTCACCCAAGCCCATCTGTTTTTTCCTGCATGCACAGCAAGGGAAAAATCTGGGACCCACACAATGCAGAGGACCTAAAAGTGACCAGCTTCTCATTTGCCTCAGTCACAAAGGAGGATGGTGCCCATTCCAAAGTATACCCAATTTGCTTTAGTCTAAATCAAACTGCTCCTACTTTCTGTTCCAGACTCAACCAGACGTAGTTATCACAGCTTATGGAAGGGTCCTATGCCAAGTGAAGCTTGAAATTATTTGAAGACATTTGGTTCACCCTCCTAAGAGTTCCCTTGGCACCCTGGACTCCAAATGAATTAATGAATATGGAAATAAAATTGTTTTTTCAATGATGATCATAAAAATGCACAACGGCGGACCGCATGCCATTTATTCCCAGCTCAGGGGACTTCTTGCCCTTATGCAGACAAGCAGCATTTGTGCAGACAGCTTCAAAATGGAAAACAAATGGTTGGCTTGTTTCTAAAGTCAGATAAGACTTTTAACCAGGCTCCTTTGTGAAGCAGATACTCTGCAGCTTCATCAGCTCGCCCAGTCTCTTCACAAGGGATCCAAATGCAAGCAGATTTCACTAAGAGATTCACTTTCCTTATATTCAGTTAGCCAGGAAAATACTCTTTCTAGTGGCAAATCCTTGGAGAATGAAGATAATTATTAAAAAAAAAGGTATCCATTAAATAGACCAGTCCATCTCAGTCTTTATTAAATGTGCGTTGTCCAAACACTTGATCATCTTTCCATAGAACTATTAAAATAGCATGTTTAGGAACTACTAGCTCCATATGTCAAGACATTTTGAGTTCTTTGGAAGAAATATGCTGTGTCAGGACAAGATATTGCTATTATATTATTATTTCTGAGACTAATCTCATCTATATAGATTACAATACCCTTCCATGTAAACCAAGAAGAGCCAATGAATTTATGAGACCAGCATAAGCATATTTGGGGAAGAAGGGTTATTTTTAAAAATTATTATGGGAGAGCTAGGTAACATAGTTAATAGAGCACCAGTCCTGGAGTCAGGAAGAACTGAGATCAAATCTAGCCTCAGACACTTGACACTTACTAGCTGTGTGACCTTGGGCAAATCACTTAACCCCAATTGCCTTGCCTTTCCCCCCTCCAAAAAATATTATTATGTATGTCAAATACATTCAGAATTAGCTTGTTTGAATGTGATGGACCCCTCCATGTCTGTGAGATAGTAAATAATAATGATACTTGACATTTATATAGGAGTTGGTAGTTTTCATAGCTCCTTACCACATCTTATTTCTTTTGATCTTCTTAAGAACCTTGTGACATAGGCTATCCAAACATTATTATTTCATTACACAGATAAAGAGACAAAGGCTCAGAAAGCTTATGATTTGCCCCAAATCACAGATTGGAAGTAATAGATCTGGGACTTGAATATGCAAGAGTGAAGTTTCACCTCTATCCCACTTAATATAAAGTAATTAGAAGGTATAAAGTGTAGAAATTGGCATAATGAAGATTTTATAAATGTGATTATAGGATGGTTTTCACCCTTCTGAAGGAGGGCTCCTCTTTGACTAGGTCAGAGATAGAGCCAAGTCACATAATGAAAAAGTAGCTTCTGGTTAACTGGGTTTGTTCCAGAATGGATAGACATTCCAGACCATCCAACAGCCCATTGCCGAGGTTCCCAGGCATGTGAAGGATGGAAAGGCAGAGTTGTTTTATGGAAAGAACACTGGATTTGGGATCATAAGACCAAGGTTTGAGCTGGTCCCTCCCAGTTCTAAATCTTGTCATCCTTTGCTTTCTTTACTTACCAAGTTGGTCTTGGGAGTTTATGGTTAACATTGGACAGTGTCAATAGGGAAAAGGAAACTGATATTAGAGTTTCATATAGAAAGCAATTGGTTCTCTTTGAAAATAGACCAACAATAACAACTTCAACAACAAGACATCATCATCATCAACAACAATAAAAACAACAATGTCAGTGGATTAGTCATTAAAGTCTGTTTTTCAAAACCTTACTAATATGATATTTGGTTCCAGGAACTGGTGAATTTTCAGAGAGGTAATAAGATGCAACACATTCTAGTGGATAGAGAATAGGAATCAGGAAAATCTGGGCTCCAGTCCCACCTCTGACTTACTGGCTTTCTGACAATGGGAAAGTCACTAAACTTCTCAGTATCCCCAGGCAACTTTCTGAGAGTGTAGGTTGCAGAAAAGCTGCTGATCTGCTTTGGAAGATGGACTTCTTCCCTGGGAGCTCCCTACCCTAGTGGAATCATGGGTCTGGCCAAAATAAGCCAACAATAACAAAAAGGGGATAAACTTATATTGTAATTAAAAACAAATAAACTTGTAGTCTAATTGTTCTGCAAAAAGGTAAAGAAAGGGGCATCAAGGTGGCACAGTGAATAGAGCACCTGCCCTGGAGTCAGGAGGACCTGAGTTCAAATATGACCTCAGATACTTGAAACACTTACTGGCCGTGTGACCTTGGGCAAGTCACTTAATGCACTGCCTTACCCCCTGCAAAAAAAAAGCAAAAAAATTTTAAAAAGGTAAAGAAAAAGAAAAGTAGAAAAGATTCTTTGTGGCGATTCTTATATTTATTATCATTATTAATTTCAGGAGGTTTGGGGAAAAAATTCATAAATGACAATAGGGCTGATTGCTGGTCCTACTGAAATTCCAGTCTATGTGTAGTGGACGAGTCCACTTCCACTTGAATGGATAGAGGAGAGTCAGTTTTGTGGTTCATTTTGCTATTCCAAGTTATAAAACCAAAAATGCATTGCCACTCACTCCTATTCAGATGGGACATGGAAGGAAATAGTTTGGGGAAAAGTTTGTGTTGTTTTCAACTCAGCAAGAGAAAACAAAGCTTTGTGAGTTTTAAAAGCGTATCTAAAATATCATGCTGTGGGAGATCCTCTTTAAAGATCCAGTGCTTCAAGCTCAGGAGGAAGGGTGTGCATTATGACACAAAGTACCTATTCATTTCAAAATATGAAAAGTTTGAATTCTTCCACAGAGTAGGAAGAGCAGGGAGAAATCTAGTTTGATGGGTATCTTGACTCAAGATATCTTAATGGGAATATTGTCTATCATTGAGCCTGTAATTAATAAATGCTTATTGTGTCAAATGGACATTGGCTAAAGTCATATTTATAGTAGTAGTAATTAAAAAACAAACAAACATGTTTGTTAAGCACTTACTGTGTGTGAGGCACTGGGGATGTAATGACAAAAAGCAGTTCCTGACCTCAAGGAACTTACATTCTATTCAGGGAAACATGTACATATTATATTAGTCAATTAATTAATTAGCATTTATGAAGTACATACTGTGCACCAGGCAGTGAGCTAAGCAATGGGGATTCAGAGAAAGGAAAAAATAAGTCTTTGCTCACAAGGATCCCACATTCTAATGGGGGACACAACCGATACGATAGACTGCATATAAAGATATACTCAGAATAAATGGGAAGCAATCAACAGAGGGAAGGCATTCGCATTAAGGAGAATCAGGGAAGGCTTGCAGAAGGTTGGTCTTAATATAAGAATTTGAAGGCTTGCTTCAGGTAAGTCAGAAATTAGAGATAAGGAGGGAGAGAATTCCAGGCATGAGGACAGATGGGAAAAGTACTCAGAGGCTGGAGATGGAGTCTGCAAGAAGCAGCAAGTAAGCCATCGTCACTAGATCCCAGAGTACCAGGGTGCCGGGCAAAAGACTGGAAAGGCAGGAAGGGGCCAGCTTATGATGGTATTTAAAAGTTGGACCAATGATTTTATATTTGGTCCTGGGAATAATATGGAATCACTAGTTGATTGAACAGGAGAGTGATGTGGTAAAACTTCCCCTTTAGGAAGATATATTTGATCGTTGAAAGGAGTATGGATTAGAGTGGGGCAAGACTTGAGACAGGTAGATCAACCAGAGGACTATTACAACAATCTAGGTGTGAGGTGGCGAGGGCCCATGCCAGATACTGTCAGAGGTGGGCAGGGAACACCTAGGGGAGTTATTATGAAGGTGAAAATGATAGGACTTGTCAAATGATTGCATATAGGAGGGTGAGAGTGAGGAATTGAGGATGACACTTAAGTTGACTGGGAGCTACTCTCCAAAGAAACAGGGAATTTTGGAAGAAAGGAGGGTTTTAGAGAAAAGATGAGGAGCTCAGTTTGGGATGTAATGAACTAAATATGTCTACTGACCATCCAGTTAGAGATGTCCAATAGGTAGTTAGAGATATGAGATCGGAGGTTGGAAGAGAGATTAGGGCTAGACAAATAATAAATCTGAGAGTGATCTGCAGTCAGTCAATAAACATTTTATTAAATGCCTACTATGTATCAGGTCCTGTGCTAAGTGCAAAGGATACAAAGAAAGGTGGAAAGCAGCCCCTGCCCTCAAGGAACTTGCAGTCTTTTTTTTTGGAGGGGGGAGGGCAGGGCAATTGGGGTTAAGTGACTTGCCCAAGGTCACATGGCTAGTAAGTGTTAAGTGTGTGAGGCTAGAATTGAACTCAGGTCCTCCTGACTCCAGGGCCAGTGCTCTATTCACTGCACCACCTAGCTGCCCCAAGGAACTTGCAGTCTAATGGGGCAGACACATGAAAACAACTATGTACAAACAAGCTCTCTCCAAGGTGATTAACAGAAAGAAGGCACAAAAATTGAGAGGAATTAAAAAAAGACTTCCCACAGAAGGTGGGAGTTTGGCTGGGACTTGAAGGAAGATTTTTAAAAACGTTTTTAAAACTGATGAGCAGCTACCCAGAGTCCACACTAGATGAGAAAGATGTGACATAAGCTTTCTTCCTGTAAGAAATCACATCATTACATGCAAAGATCACCATAACAAATCATCATAACCAGATGTGATGGTCTAGCTCGAAGTGTTGGGAGACCAAATGAAATAACGTACACACAAAGCTTCATGTACTAAAAAGTGCTACATAGATGTGAACTGCTATTATTATTTCATGATTTGGCTCTAAACTTTATATATTATTCCTCTTCACTCATTCTTCAGGCTAAGCAAACGGATCTTCTTGTTATTCCTCACACGCCCTTAAAATCTCCCAATATCATTTTTAACAATCCTTTAAAAATAGCTACATAGGTAGTATCATACAAAGGAAGAGGGTTGGGTTTGGAGTCAGAGTAGCTAAGTTCATATTATGGCTCTGCTGCATACTGTCAGACCATGGGACCCTTAACCTCTCTAGGCCTCAATTTCTATATCTATAAAATGAATAGTTGCTTCTAACTCTGTATGATCTGAATGATCCCATGAACTATGTCTCTTGAGTATATCTTAAGTAATAAGATGAAACAAAAGCCAACCACATATAGTTATTTAACAGTATACCTAGGCTTTTGAAGGACAAGAGATTGAGATGTTTAGGGGAAGTGTCCCTTCTGATATGGGGTATCAACAATGCCTGTCAGTTTTTTTTCCAATTAATGATATCCTTCATAATTTCTAATCTGTACTAGGTACTAAAGGACATTTTCTATTTTTAAAGAATAACATCATCCCTCACTCTATCCTCCTTTCCCCTAGTCTCTGACAGAAAGGTGGATCTTCTCTTTAAAGCTAATCCCTCTTGCACATGTTCTTAATTTCATTCCCTTCACTTCTGAGCAAATTGCTTCCTCAATTCCCTTCCATTTCTCGCAGTTCCTTGGCCCCTCCCTATCAACTGGTTCTTTCTCTATAGTTTTTTTTTTTTTGAGGAAATGAGGTTAAGTGACTTGTCCAGGGTCATACAGGAAGTATCTGAGAGAATGGATTTGAACTCAGGTCCTCCTGACTCCCCAAACCCTAAATGCTCTATCTACTGCCCCACCTAACTGCCCCACCTATAGTCTTCAAACATACACAAGTCTCTCCCATCAGTCACTATTCCTTTCCCCCCTCAAACTATCATTCTCCCTCCCCCCCCTTTTTTTGACTAGGCAGTTGGGGTGAAGTGACTTGTCCAGAGTCACACAGCTAGTAAGTGTCAAAGGTCTGAGGCTGTATTTGAACTCAGGTCCTCTTGACTCCAGGTCTGGTATTCTATCCGCTGCTCCACTTAGCTGTCCCACTCTCCCTCCTTTTCTTAGACAACATCTTTGAAAAAAACTCTCTCTCCTTGCTGCTTCTATTTTGTCTTTTCTTACTTTTCAGTCCTTTGTGGACTGGCTTCTCATGTTATCATTCAACAAAATTATCAATGATCCCTTAATTACAAGATTTTCTGGTCTTCACTCTATCTTCAACCTTCGCAGCCCACCTGCCACATTCCAAACTATTGCCTACCTCCTTCTCCTGAATATTTTCTTTTCTCTGGGTTTCCATGACACTGGCTCTTGTACTATCTCTTGTACTGTTCCTTAAGAATCGCCTTTGCTAGCTCATCATCCATATCATACCCTTAAAGTTATTTCTCACATCCCCAAAGTTTTTTCTTAGCTCCCTTTTTCTCCTCCCTCTAGGTTCTTTATCTTGGCAAATACATCCGGTCCTATGGTTTAACTACCATTTCTCTACAGATGACTCATATTCTTATGTAACCCATATAGGATTTACATAAACTCTCACCCTCAATTTCCAGCCTGGCTCTCTCACCCTAACCTGACCTAACATTGAAGGTCTACATTGTTAGGGTATTGTCATCATGTGGCTAAACTAAAACTCTTTTAAGGTCATACGTGTTGTTGGGAGATAATACTTCCCCTACTTATCACCCTACCTCTCAAAGTCCCATTGGTGTACTTCTATATGCACAAAATATTTTGTGCAACTAATATCCCAGTGATGTTAGGTCAGATCTAAGCAATAATAATGATAACATCACAGGTACTAATATAAGGCAAAGTTAAGAATAATAAATACATTATATTACACACATAAATCTGGGTCACACTCTTCCACCAACACACTCAATATTTGTAAGGGAGAGTGGACATATACTTTTTTTTTTTTTAAGCAATCGGGGTTAAGTGACTTGCTCAAGGTTACACGGCCAGTTATTTCTGGGTGTGGTGCTGAGTGTCTGAGCCCGGGATTCGGTCTCCAGGTCGTCCCAACACTGGAGCCGGTGCTCTTACTCGCTGAGCCACCTGGCCGCCCCTAAGCAATTTGGGTTAAGTAACTTGCTCAAGGTTACACGGCCAGGTGTTTCTGGGTGGGTGCTAAGTGTCTGAGCCCGAGATTCAATCTCCAGGTCTTCTCAACACTGGAGCCGGTGCTCTTACTCGCTGTGTTACCTGGCCGCCCCGAGTGGACATATACTTATGGAAACCTGTCAAGGAATTAACCTGTGTGAAGAAAATCCATAGGCTTTTGGTGATTGACAACTCTGGACTTTATACCTTCATTTCATGGGTCCATTCAGAAATATCTACACCATCTAAAACTGCTTTTCTGCTGTTTTCCTTCTAGTTCTCACTCTTCTAAACAAATCCTCTTTTTTCTATAGTTGAACCAATGAAACAGTGATTAGTATTTTAGATTCACAATCATCCTTAAAAGCATACTGACAAAGAGTTATGCTATTGTATTATCTAGCCACTCCCTGTAAGTCATAGAACTTCAGTGTTCATCAAACTTGACTCTCTTTGTGCAAAGCAGACAAATTTAGTCAGCTCTTTACTCACCCAGATTTTATGTTATATGATCAGCCCATAGCAAACTGACTTCATAGTAAAATTCCCCAGGCTTACTTTCTGGGCAAGATAGAGAAGCCTAGTCAGCTCTTCACTGACCTGCTTTTGTGTTTTCCTGTTAAAATTCAGAATGCCTTCTTATATAGAAAAGCAGTTGCAAAGCCTGTTTTTCCTTCTCCGATTTTCCTTATCAAACCAGGAACACATCAGAGAATAAATCTCCCTTGAGAGGCATCATCCCTCTAAACCTATAAATGGAGCTGAGGGGCAATAGCTATGTTCCATTGAGCTTCAGTCTTTCTCTAGCTACTCAGCCCTGCAGCTGCAGCTGACCTGTCCCCTGGCTCTCTGGCTGTATTCTTCTCTGCCCCCTGTGTTTTCAATTCAGTTCCTTTTCACCTGATTATTCTACTCTCTCCTTCAGGCTTCTTCAACCATTACTCTACTCTTTACCACCTTCAATGGTTTCAATCAGAGCCTCTTGGTACACAATGAGTCTCCTTTCTCTTATAAGATTAAAATTTCATAAACTCCCCTTTTCTGTGACTTATAAAACCAGCAACCTTTATTTAATCATCCCACAATCCCCAAATGATATTTAATTTATTATTTTGTGAGTTTCAACCTCTTAAGACTTAAAAACCATTGCATACATGGACTGAGGGACCACAACCCCCTGCAGCTTCTGTTTTGAAATTCTTAAAGTGTTCTCTTCCTAGTTTGTGACTCTGAAAACTGTTTATTAATGTTTATATTTTAAGGTTAAAGTAAACAAATTTTTTTCTGATCTTTTTGATGACCAAATAGTTTACATAGAAATGAGTATCTTATATCCCTTATAAAATGATATGTATATTTATGCCACAGTTCATTTTCTGCCCTTTTGGCAAACAAGTTGCTCATAAGTTTTCAGAAAATGATGTTTCCTTACACATAGATTTTAGCAATTTTTGTTAAACAAAAGTTCTTTTCACATCCCTTATTATATATTTGTTTGATGGATGGATCACTCAATAATTTGTCCACCAAATGATTGATCTTAAGAATCAATCCAGGGGTGGCTAGGTGGCACAGTGAATAGAGCACCAACCCTCCAGTCAGGAGGATCTGGGTTCAAAACTGGCCTCAGACACTTAACATACTAGCCATGTGACCTTGGGCAAGTCACTTAAGCCCAACTGCCCTGCCCTCCCTCCTCCAAAAAAAAAAAAAAAGAATCAATCCATAAACACCTTCAAAGTTAGGTCATGCAGCCTCTCCCTGGGCAAGGACACCTAGTTTAGGTACTCTTTGCATCTTTTTTTTTGTGAACTTCCTCATGTTATGCATCAAAGTCTGTGAAGTTAGAGTCCAGATATTCTGGCTTAACTATAATTGATAGAGAAAAAAATTTTTTAGAGAAATATTTACAGGGTTTGCCCCCATGCCCATTTTTGACTATTTGTTCTTATTTTAGTTTTAGACTTGACTGCCCCAAGGATAATCTGGCTTCTTTGGGCCTCTCACAAAACTTTCTCTAAATCTTATTTTTCTCCTACTGCTTCTTGTTTGTGAGTCAATTTTTCTCATAACCATCTATCATCCTTCTCTTAGATTTGTTAAACAAGTTTATATTCTAAAAAGTTGTTATCGGGGGCAGCCAGGAGGCACAGTGAATAGAGCACTGGCCCTGGAGTCAGGAGGACTTGAATTCAAATTCGGCCTCAGACACTTAGCATACTGGCCGTATAACCTTGGGCAAGTCACTTAACTCCAATTGCCCTGCCTTCTCCCCTCCAAAAAGCAAAAAAAAAGTTCTTGTCTTAGGCTGCTGAGGTGATCAAATATTTGATCTGGATGCTCAGGTAGTATACAGATTTTTTTTTGTCTTCTGATTTTGTCATTTTATTTATATCTTTTTAATCTTCCTTAGTAAATAGTAATAGCCGTTATTGTTGTTGTTAAGTCATTTCAGTCGTGTCTGACTCTTCCTGACTCTATTTGGGGTTTTCTTGGCCAAGATACCAGAGTGGTTTGCCATCTCTTTCTACAGATAATTTTCAGGTGAGGAAACTGAGGCAAACAGGGTTAAGTGACTTGCCTAGAGTCACACTGCTAATAAGTTTTTAGGTTATATTTCAATTCAAGTCTTCTGGACTCCAGGCCTGGTGTTCCGTCCTCTACACTCTACAAGCCACTAGCCATTATCCACTAACTACCCCAGTAGCCTCTGTAATAAGTCACTTTACAGCAAGTGGAGAAGTTTTGAATGCTATGGATAAGTTCACTTACCTTGGTAGTTCACTTTCCAGGGATGTACACATTGATAATAAGGCTGGCACACACATTGCCAGAGTTAGCTCAGTGTTTGGGAGGCTCCGAAGGAAAGTATGGGGGAGAAGAGGTATTAGACTGAAGGTCTAAAGAGTGTCTGTGCTAACCTCATTGTTGCATGCTTGTGAAACCTGGATAGTCTACCAGTGCCATGTCAGGAAACTGAATGGCTGGCTTCCATTTGAATTGTCTTAGGAAAATCCCCTGCCAGGATAAGGTACCAGACACTGAAGTCCTTACATGAACTAAACTGCCAAAGCATTCAAACTCTGCTTCAGAAAGTACAACTCCAGTGGACTGACCACATTGTTCAAATGCAAAATGTATGCTTTCCAAAAAGACTATTTTATGGAGAACACGCACAGGGCAAGTGTTCACATGGTGGTCAGAAGAAGTGATATAAGAACACTCTCAAGGTCTCTCTCAAGAACTTTGGAACTGATTGTGTGACATGGGAGACACTGGCACAGGACTGCTTACCATGGCGCGACCACACCAGAGAAGGTGCTGTGCTTGGTGAGCAAAGTAGAATGAGATGACTTAAAGGAAATGCAGGATGTGCAGATTTAGAGAATCCACTCCAAATATTCACACAGTCTATGTGTGCCCAACCTGTGGCAGAGCATTTCGAGCTCACATTGGTCTGATCAGCCACAGTCGGACACATCGAACCTTGACTGCAGTATAGTGATGTCATTTTGGTCCTCTTCGAGAATGAAGGACAGCAGCCATAACAAGTCACTACTATTTTATCTCTTTCCCTTTCTTTTGTACAACAACAGGTCATTCAAAAAAGTCAGATTGGAATTGTTCCAGTCTCACACTAGATGCCATAATGGAAAGTGCTCTATACCTTAATAATTGAGAGATTTTAAGCAAATCACTTCACCTCTGATATGATTTAGTTTCTTTAAATAAAAAGGTTGGACTAATAGTCATCTAATGGTCCCTTTCAGTTCTAAATTTCTTATCCTGTGATCTCTTAATCTCATTATTTAACAATTGTATAATTTTTGTATTATGTATTAACAATGATATGACTGTACCCAACTGATTCTGCAATGATTCCATGAGTAATATTTCCTGCGTGTCAAAATATAATCAATTCTTTTTGATGTTATGTAGAGCTTTCTATGTCCAGTGCTTCTCAATTCTTTTAGGAAGATGTAGGAAAATAAGCATCTATGTACATAGATTATATCAGTGGCATTTGATACTCTCTAGGACTTGGGTAGCATCCTGTTATGACTGGGAAATATGTGCTTGGCTGCAGGTTTGCCGGTTTGGTTAAGAGGGCTCTAAATGGAAAATGTAGGAGATGGGAGAAAAATACCTAGAAGAACTCTAAATATAAATATTATATAGGATATGAAGAGTAACTTAGAATTACATTAGCCAAAGTGCTCAGTAATTTATAGCAAAAAAAATAGGAAGAGAGTGGAAGAGAGTGTTGGGAAAGAATATTTTGGCTACAATGAATATCTATCAAGGAACAGCGTGCTATTTGAAAGTTGCTGCTACAGTCTTTTTTTGATTCTTCATTGTGGCATGGAGCCAATCGTGATTTCTCAAAACTCTATCAGTGGAGTATACACTGTAGGTTGGAAAGATTTTGAGAACAAGCCTGTGGTGAATTCTATGTCTCTGGTTCTAGGTAGTGAAATGTTTGGAGGCTCATCACCAAAAGGCTGGCCACCTGCTGATGATTTCTTTTTCCTATTATAGCAAAGAAGATGTAAATTGTCAGTTTAAGTGTAGAGGAGTTTCCATCTACATCAATCAATCAATATACCTTTATTAACACACTAGGAAGTATGAACAAGGATAAAATATCAGTATTGAAATCTATATGAGGCATTGTCCAGTCCTTGCCATCAAGGACACATAATAACATTAATGAGCAAGGATATGCAAATAATGAACATGTACAATTAATGAACATTAATGAATACATGGTAAGTATAAAGGAGAGGTGTAAGGAAAACCATAAGAGAAATTCATGGAGATGTTAGCTCCTATTTCCATAGTGCTTTACAATTCACAAAGCGTTCACAACAATATTTTAAGGTAGGTAATTAAAGTGTTATTATTCTCCCTTTACAGATGAAGACCCTAAAGTTCAGAGGGAAAAATGTATCTAATGCTTTACTTCTATTATCTATGGAAGCTTCCAACAGCCTCGTGACAAGGTAGATACTACAGGCTATCATCATCCCCATTTTTTTAAACAAGAAAAGTGAGGCTTAACGATATTAAGGGACTTGCATGATCACACTAAATGTAATTTGAACCCATCTTCTCAACTCAGTCTTGTCTTCTATCAGACAAAGTTGCTTTTCAATTTCAACAGTATTCTACTTTCTGTTAAAAAAATCTCTGTTCAAGTTCATGCCTGGTTGCTTGTAAGCTGTGTGACCTTGGATAAGATACAATCTTGCTGAGACTCAGGATTATCATTTTTCAAAAGAAATGTAATGACTTGCCAACAGATCAATGGCTAGATAGGATTGCCAACAGACTGATGGCTCAGTTGGGTCTTTAACTCAAGCTTTCTAACTTGAAGTCCAGTCCTCTCTTCGATGTGCCATGTTGGCTTTGGCCCTTGAGACCTCAGATGTTTAGATATAAAATTATAGAGTATTAATAACAAAGTGAATGGTGACCATGACAAAAAAGGGGCTTTATCCCTTATATAAAGTAAAGAGAAGTGATAGAAACTGTGACAGAAGGAAACCCATTGTAAAAATGTATTTACCTAAGAGGGAAAGCATGGTGGAGATTATTTAGTAAAAGATAAAAGGAAGGGAACAAAAGTGATGTCACAGGGGAGAGGTAGTATTTTATAAATCAATCTATAAGAAGAAAATCATTGGGGAATTATTGATACAGATCATTAACTTGTCATGGAGGTGATATGTAACAATTATGGGGAAGTTCAACTACTTAAATAAAATACCATTTTGTCCAAAGCAGAGCCTCTGATCAATTGCTGTTTTCATCTTTAAGACAGAGGAAGCAATGGGAAGAATTACTTTATTGAATCTTATTTTGATCAAAAGTGAGGAAATGTTTGATGAAGAGGAAGCTATGAAAATCATAGGAGAAATTAATTTCCATCTTAGAAGTCTGTGACAGCCAAAAGGGGAAAACTAATTGGACAGTATTAACTTTGTTTTCTTTTTCTTTTCTTTTCAAAAGGAACATTAAACTAGGAGAACAGAGGAAGGCTATAGAAATAGTGGATTAATTCATTTCTCATTGATTAAGTGCCAACTATGTGCAGAGCACTATTGTAAGTATTATGGGAGATACAAAATTTAGATAAGACACATTCCCTTTCCTCATGGAGATTTTGGTCTAGTACAAGGCACTGGATTTAAAGGCAAAAGACCTGAGTTCAAGTTCATTACCAACTAACTGTGACTTAACAAGTCACTTAATATATGTAATTGGGGATAAAAAAAAACCCTGGAAACCAAAAACAAGCCACTTAGCTTCCCTGAATCTCAGTTTCTTTGTCAAATGAGCATATTATTAATTATTGTCACAGAATTATTTTAAGACTCAAATGAGATAATATATGCAGAGTGCTAAGTGCATTAGCATTATCATTAGTACCTCATTTTCTCTCTTCTTTTCTACCTTTCTTCTCTTATGTTTATATTCATTATTACCTTAACTCAAGTGGCAAGCATCTTTCATTGATTCCCTTTGTTTTCATACATTTTCATGCCTGGATTTCTTGAAAATCTCATTTAAGTTTTTTTTACTAGGAGATTGCAAGGTAGTTCTTAACCTTGTAAAATTCTGATAATATCTTCTACTTAGTTCTTTGGATCAGGGACCATTTCTTGCATAGAAACTCAGAATCCGAGGAGGTCCAGAGAGGTATTTTGTAGCTGATATTTGTGACATTAAATGGATCAGGCTGATTCTGTGAAATAGCATTATCTACTACACTACATCATTCTTTCTTAATTACCTGGTGATCTTTAGGGAAAAAATGCCACTTTTCAGAGGAAGAATTGTTAAGTGATTCTGAAACATGGCACTATTATTACTAAATGCTACCATTCATTTATTCAACAAATGCTTGCTTTATGCAAGGCATTCTATTATTCCTTCTTCTGAAAATTTTTTTGTGTGTGTGTCATGGACATGAGTTTTTGCTATTGTGGTACAGTTGCTTCCCTGCTTCCTTTCTGAAGCACAGATGCAGGGGTTGGCAAGAGCCACTGGCTCCTTTCCTTCCTGGCACTTGTCAGAGAAACCACCAGGCTAATGAGATTAGGCTGATCCACCCTCATGGAAGAGAAGAGGATGTAGAAAGGCAAATGGAAAGGGGGAAGGAATGCCTTCCTGGATCTCTAAAAATCTTAATGGAAAGTGATGATCATGTAAGAGGTAGGTTGGATGTGTAACAGGGTAAATTCATGTTGACTTAGCCAAAATTTGGGACAGGGACTGAATTAGGCATGGTGTATAGAAAGGGGCTGTACCTGGCAAGGTCCCCTCTTTGTAGGATGGGGTGGTGGGACCCTATGAAAAAGAAGAGAAAGCATAAGTAGTCTAAAGTATCCCAAAATCAAGGATTCTGGTGAAAACCTGCCATAATTTGCATGTAGAATCTTCTGACTTCCCATATCTTGGAGAGAAGACTAGCTTGGAGCAGTAAGTAGAGGATTTCATACCTTGAGAAGAATTCACAAAGCCAATGAAGAAGAATTAAAAACTGTGACAACAACAAGAAAGACTATGATGCCAATAAGGATCAGAACAGTAACCACAGCAAAGTTCATTCCTATTGGGAGAAAGTTTAGTAAACCAAGGGAAGAAAAACCTACCTTGCAGAAGTCACATCTAGGTGGGTCCTGAGAAGCATGAGGACCATGCAGTTCTCTGAGGTGAGAGGATAGGAATGGGAAATGAAGGTCACACTGAAGAGACAGTTCATTTTATTGTGTCATTAAAAATCATTCTAGATCTGATGCCTTGTCTATCTTCTTGCTTGCTCCCCATAAAGGGGCATTATACACTGACATTCCCAGGTTTGAATGGAGACCCAACAACCATATCATTGAGAGTAATGGTGACTGCCCTTGGGAGAATAACATATATGGATGTCCTTTCACCTCACCGAGGGCAAGCAAGACAGAGAGTTAAGAACTTCCCCAAATGTGCCCTACCATATTATCTTAGGAAGGATACTCTGCCACAAGGGTTACATTATGAAGGTATTATAGGAATTATAAACACAACATATGAAGACATACTAAGAGAAAAGAACGAATGGACAAATGAATACTAATAATAAATGTTGAACCTTAGTAGCAAGAGATCAAAGAACATGGAAGAGAATGGACGGTCAAGGCCAATGTGAAGAGCCAGCATAAGGATGGCTTCTAAATTAAAATTTCAAGTAAGCAACCTGCTACCAGGTTCATTCCATTTTTATTTCAGTTGACCCTCACTCAAGCTCTTTATTTAATTTGGCGATTACCTTATTTATTTTTTGGTTCATTTTATATTTTGCCCTTAGCTGATCCTGGCCTCCTTATTCTCTTTAAATATACATGTACTCAGTGGTGTGCTGGAGACAGATCATTTATAGGAGAAATAATTGTTAAATTTTCAGTATGAGAATTTATACCTCAGAAATTAGCAAACTACAGATCAGGGATTGATTTATTGTTTTGCTGATTGTCTAGATTTAAGAAGTGATGCAGAAAATGTTAATAATGCAGATTAAACTTAAGGGTATGTAGTACAGGGGGCTCAACATTTATCAGCACACCTCTGCATATACTACTACCTACTCCTTGCCCTTTACTTCCATGGTTCATGTAGGACATGCCTCATCGAAAAATGCTGGTCCAGACAAAAACATATGTACTATATAACTTCCTTCCCTCCATGACTCCCTGACTTCCTTCCTTTCTTGAAGAAAGAAGGGTCTAGAAATACCATAGGTGAGGAAGGACAACGCATAAAGATTACTGGAAATCAAGAGATGATGATGAAGCAAAAAAGAACATGGAGAGCAGAGGGAGATGGCAAGAAGTAGAGGATGGGAGATGATAGCAAGGAAAAGAAGAGGCTGTTGGCATGGGGGACAGGACGGGTCAGGAACATTGCTCCCTACAGAGTATTTATGTCTAAAGTATGTAATGTTTACTATGTGCTGGACATTATCCTAGGCTTTAGGGATTCAAGTACAAATAATGAAATAATCTCTTCTTTCAAAGAGAGTACATTCTACTGATAGAGATAGTAAATGCATGTAAATCTATTATGTGTTTATATATATAATACAAATATAAAATGAATAAATACAAACATATACAACATAGTTAGATGATATTTAATTAAATAATGGGTTTAGTTTTAGACATATGCAGTTTAAGTTGTTTCCAAGACGAGCAGTTTGAAATATCCAGTTGGCTACTGATGTTGTGAGGCTGAATCTTAGGGAACAGCTGGATGTATAGATCTGTGAGATATCTGTGTAGAGATGATAATTAAACCCATGGGGAGTGATGAGGGTTCCAACAGAGAGAACATAGGAGAAGCAAAGAAGGCCCAGGAGAGAACCTTGAGGAACACGCATTGGGGCATGATGAGGGTGCTGAGCTGGTGAAGGAACATGAGTGTAAGTCAGGTAGAGGAAAAGCAGGACAAAGTGAATGGAGGGAGGTCTTGAACTAAGAGAGAAGGGGAAGGATAAAAAAGCAGCAACAGGCATAATTCCTACCCTCAAGGCTATGCTAATTGGGTACCAGTCTAAGTGAGGAGACAAAATATAGATGAGAATACTGATAGAGTGACATGTTAAGTTCAGTATTTCTTTCTTTTTCTTTTTTTTTTTGGAGGGCACAAGGCAGGACAATTGGGTTTTAAGTGACTTGCCCAAGGTCACACAGCTGGCAAGAGTTAAGTGTCTGAGACTGGATTTGAACTCAGGTCCTCTTGACTCCAGGGCCAGTAAGCTCAGTACTTGTAGCACAAGATATAAAATCTGAGGAGTCACAAAGAAAAGGATTATTAGACAATTGTCTGTGTGTAAATCAGTGGTGAGTATGCAGCTGCATTAAAAGGATATGAATAAGCAATTCTGGTGAAAAGGAGAAGAGAATTTGATACTTTTTACAAATTTCACTAGCAGGGATGTGTTTCTATAGTAGCATATAAATCCACCTTACGGCCCTATCAGCACCCCTGATGTGTTGACATCAATTGCACTTGCCTGGTTTGCAGCCAGATCCAGATTCGTGTACGGGATTCCAGGATGTCAGAAATGTGTTTGTGGGAGGGACTTTTAAACGTGGATAGATAGGAGATAAGGTGATGGAGTTAGGCCATAGGCTGTTTAGGCACCAACCAGAGTCTGTGTCATAGCAATGACTTCCCTGCTCACACCTGAACTGGTTTAAGCCCCAGGGTGTGTTATCCCAGTAAGTGACTGCAAGGCAGGGGCCAGGTGTGTTCCTTCCTCCATCACCCTTGCCCTTTTTCTTATCTATCCCCCCCCTCCAGCATCACAGCAGATCAGGCAAATAAAGATACCATCAGCACCTCAGAGGGCTGAGAGGGCTATCACACACATATTCACACACTTCTGCTAGTGTAATATATAAAGAAAGATCCTTATTATTATTATTTTTTATATTTCTTCTTCAACACTAATTTCTATGAGCTAGAGTCATCAGTGGATAGAGTGCCGAGCCTCAAGTCGTAAAGAAGCGACTTCAAATGCCATTAAGAGTTTATTTGCCTCTGGGAAAGTCACTTAACCTCCACCTACCTCAATTTCCTCAACTGTAAAATGAGGATAAAAACAACACCCACTTCTTAGTGTTGTTGTGCAGATCAAATAAGTAATATTTTAAAGTACTTTCCTCAGCGCTGAGAACAATAAGTGTTTATTTCCTTCCTGCCTCCTGCTGATTCATCTTTAAAACCAATTCCACCCTCACCACATCTGGAAGCTTTCCCTGATTTTCCCATCTCCACCCCCAGCCCTCTGTGTGAGAGCTAATCAGGGATGTTGGCAGGGTTGTTAGACAATTTAATAAAGGGAGTTTTCTTGTGCAGGGCTCATTTTAAGGAGCATACAGGAAAGGCCAAGGAGTTTCACTCTCTGGAAAGGAAAGCATCTTTTTGGTTGTCCTTTCCCACGCCAGTCCAGAACCTAGTGAGGAACTGGGTTCTTAGTTACCCCATATTCCTACTTCTATAAGACAAGAACCCTTACAGTGGACTCAAGAGACTTTAATGGTGCCATACAAAATTGGAAGAGACTGTGAATTTTAATTGGGCCATACAAAATGAGAGTAGTGTAAGAATTAGTTACTGAGGGATGAATTCCTCTTCTGTTCAAAAGGGCAAATGAGGATTTAATGTCAATGGATTTTCTATTGCTTTTGCATCCCTAGACAGTGGTGAAGTAGTCAGGCACTTAGTTAACAAGCATTTATTAAGTGTTTCCTATGAACCATTCACTGCTCTAAGTGCTGGGTATACAAAGAAAGGCAACCCCCCAAATCAAAACAAAACAACCCAACAAGAAAACATAGTCCCACAGTCCCTGCTCTCAAGGAGTATATATTGGGGAGACACATACAACTATGTAGGTACATACACATTACATACAAATTATATGGTGGTAATCTGAAAGGCAGAAGCCTAGAAGCTAGATCGCTGTGATCTAGTATTGCTCCACTCCATGGGAAATTAGTCTAACCATTTTTTTAAAGTTTGTTCTTTTGGTTTCATAATATTTTATACAAAGTGCCCCTTCTATATTTTGTATTACAGAATGCAGAAGGAAATAAGGACTTTTAAAATAGATTCTAGGGAAATATCTTTCAGTCAACTAGAAAAAGGGATCATGGACTTTAATTCATTCAAGAGGAATGATTAGTCTGAAAAACACATTTTTCCAAGAATATGAACACAGAACGTGAATGAGGCATGTGCCCAAACAGCATAGGCTTATGTGACAGTGTGGTTATCCAAACCAGCTAATACAAGGAAAGCCAGAAAGTAAAACAAGGCCTTTAATATGCTCTGATTGAGGCAGAGCCAAGAGACAGTAGGGGGTAGGAAAGGAAAGAGTCTATTTCACTCCTGACAGAAGGCTACTCCTCAGACTGCCATTAGCTAAGTTACAAGAAGAATGTCGCCTTTCAAAGAGGGTTTATTAAAACATTTTTAAGACCGCTAAAGATCAACTGATTCCAGATGGCGAATGTAGAATACCAATAGCTAGAAATGTCAGCTAAGCTGAAGGCCTATTCAACTGAACAAGATGTTTAAATGTATATCATCTTTGTAGATATTTCTAAATGCACAGTTTTGAAGTAAATGCTGAATGCACAATAATCAATACAGGAATAGCTTTGTAATGAGACTTTCTACTTCTATTCTCTCCCTGCTCTAATCCATCATCTATGCTGCCAAAATAACCTTCCTCCTCATCATAATAATATAATAGCTAGCATTTCTTTTTTATTATTATTTTTTTCTTTTTAGAGGGTTGGGCAATTGGAGTTAAGTGACTTGCCCACAGCTAGTAAGTATTAAGTGTCTGAGGCTGGATTTGAACTCAGGTCCTCCTGACTCTGGGGCTGGTGCTCCATTCATTGTGCCACCTAGGCATCCCAACAGCTTTCCTATGGCACATTTGAGACTTGCAGAACACTTTTACACATGTTCACTCATTTGATCCTCACAATTCTGTGTGGTGGGCACTATCATTATACCAATTTTATAGATGACAAAACTGAGGTTGAGAGGTTAGGTGACTTTGGTGATCTCTAGCCTACCACAAGTATCTAAGATGAAATGTGAACCAAGGTCTTGTTAATCTCAAGTATACAGTATGCACTGAATTATCAGGTTTTTCCCTGCTTGAGGACTTTCCTATGAGTCCTTGCTGTCTCAAGGAAAAAAATATACAATTTTCACCATGGCACTTAAAGCCCTTCATAACTTGGTTTTTGGCTACCTTTGCAGATTTATTTTGCATATATAAAATTTCTTGCTGTTTCTTTCCAAAGCTCTATGCTCTAATCAAAATGGATTACAGGGACTATTTCCCTAAGTATTCTATCTTCTGCCACATGTCTTCGAACAGACTCTCTCTTTATTCCTCAAAATCCCTCTCCTTACTTCTGCCTCTTAGAATTCTCAGTGATCTTTCCAGATCCCTTTAACTGTTAATGTTGTGTCTCTCCTCAAATTTTTTCATGTACTTAATTTTTAAGTTTAATCTTTAGAAAAAAATCTCAGTCATTTCTTGATCATTGAAACCACATCTGGTGGCACATTCTATACTTCTTTTTTAAATTTTACACTTAATACTATTTTATTTTATTTTTTTACAATAGCATGTAAAGATAATTTTCAATAACATTTTTGTAAGATTTCTAGTTCCTAATTTCTTTCCCTCTTTTCCTTCCCTCATTTCTCCCCAAGACAACAAACAATCTGACACAGGTTATATGCACAGTCATGTTAAACATATATGTTGTGAAAGAAGAATCAAAACAAAAGGGAAAAACCACAAGAAAGAAAAAACAAGACAAAAAAAAGTGAAACTAGTGTGCTTTCTGACTCCATAATTCTTTATTTGGATATGGGTAGCATTTTCCATCACCAGTCTTTTGGAATTGTCTTGGATCATTGTATTTCTGAGAAGACCTAAGTCTGTCATAGTTAATTATTAAACAAAGTTGCTGTTACTGTGTATGATATTCTTATGGTTCTGCTCACTTCACTCAGCATCAGTTCATGTAAGTCTTTACAGATTTTTCTGAAATCTGCCTGCTCATCATATCTTATGGAACAATAGTGTTCCATTACATTCATATACCACAATTGTTCAGCCATTCCCCAATTGATAGGCATACCCTCAATTTCCAATTCTTTGCCACCACAAAAGAGCTATTAAATATTTTTGTACATGTGAATCTTTTTTCATTTTTCTGGATCAAAGGGTGTGCACAGTTTTATAGCTCTTTGGCATAGTCTAGGCTTCTTACTCATAATCCCACATCTTTAAAAGGAGGGAAGTGAGATCTGAGGAATTAATCAGAGATTATCTACACTGTAGTATTTTCATTTAGTGTTGTTATATTATTAGTCGTTGTGTATTTTTTTTTCTCCTGGTCTTACTGACTTCACTCTACAGTGGTTCATAATTTTTTTTCTCTGAATTTGTAATATTCATAATTTTTATAACAAATATAGTACATTCATATTCCATAATTTGTTCAGCCATTCTGCAGTTAATGCAGTTAATTAATGCAGTTAATAGTTAAACCTACTTGGTTTCTAGTATATTTTCTATTACAAAAAAAATTAGTGCTGCTCTAAATATTTTGCTATATACAGGGCTTTAATTTTTATCTTTGACTTTTTTTTTTCTTTTTGGAGGGAGGAAGGCAGGGCAATTGGGGTTAAGCAACTTGCCCAAGGTCACATGGCTAGTAAGTGTTAAGGGTCTGAGGCTGGATTTGAACTCTGGTCCTCCTAACTCCAGGGTAGGTGCTTTATTCACTGTGCCACCTAATAGCTCCTATCTTTGAGTTCTTAATTGTCTAATGGTGGAATTACTGGGTCAAAGGAATTGAACAATTTAATTACTTTCCCCCCATAATTCCAAACTGCTACCCCCCAAATGGTTGAATAAATTCATGACTTTGCCAACCATGTGTTAGGGTGCCTTTCTTTTCATTGCCTCTCCAGCATTGACTATTTCCATGTTTTGAAATTTTGATTTAAGTTTTATTTTAACCAAATTATGTTACATATTCCCCAGGAATTCTTATTGCAAAAGGAGTCCTTCCCACAGTAAGTTTTATTGTTAGGTTAAACAAATACTAAGATGTTGGGATTCATTTCTTCAAGAATTATTTATCTAATTTCACTGATCTCTTCTATTTACTCACCAATATTAACCAATACTGAATAGTTTTAAAGTTTTTTTTTAATATAATATAATCTAAGATTTGGTATAGTTATCTTAATTTCATTCCCAATTCCACTTATCACCACTATTTTCCTTTTTGATTCTTAATTTTTGCTCCTCCAAATGAATTTTTTTTTGTTTTGGTATGATATGATTCCTTGGAATCTTGACAAGTTTAACATTAAATCTGCAAACTAGTTTAGGTAATGTCATTGTTTTTATTGTATTGACACTCAACCATAAGCAATTAAGATCAATTATGTTCCTTTATTTCTATAAGTAGCATTCTTCAGGTGTATGTGTGTGTGTGTGTGTGTGTGTGTCTATCTGTGGGTATCTGTGTGTCTGTGTGTGTATGTGTTGGTGGTGACTAAATCCTAGATTTTCTTTGTTTTTGAATTTTGTAGATATTTGAACGAGATTCATCTTTCTTTTTCTCTTAGCTTTTAAACATTGTTCTCTATAAAATGCTTTTTTGTAGATTTTTGTATATTGCACTTTCATGAAAACTAGTGACTTAAGCTAATTAAAACAAATAACAGCTTCAGGAATGTTTTGTTGTGCAGTCATTTCTAGTCATGTCTTTATGACTCCATTGGGGTTTTTCTGGAAAAAGATATTGGAGTGGTTTGCCATTTCCTTCTCCAGCTCATTTTTCAGATGAGAAAACTGAGGCAAACAGGGTTAAGTGACTCTCTATCACTTTCTCAAATCCACACAATCAAGAAAGTAAAGCTCAAGCCATGATTTGTAGCAATTGCTGATTTCTGAGCTGTAAAAACTTACACTGAAAATTTGACAATCAGCTTTCCCAAGCCAGCAAGTGTTGGCTCCAGCAAACTGCTGTCTATAACTCTCTTTATGCTTTATAATTCCTTGGTTTAGGTATAAAAGCAATATTTGATTTAGATAAGAGTTGAATATTATGGGATATCTTAGATATTAGGAAACTATGGCTCCTTGTCTTGTAGCTCAGAATTTTTGTCAGCATCCTGGAAGGTTGGGACTGAGGAAATAATTGGGAAAAGTTGGGATGGCAAAGTACACAAAAATTGAAAACAGTCTCTTGATTTCCAGGAGACTCCTAGTTCAAAACATAAGATATATATGTATACAAACAACTATAATATAAGCCAACAAGGCCATAGAAGTAGCAAAGACTAAGCGCTACAGCATTCAGAGTGGGACAGAGATTAAATCTTTCTTTGCTGATCATAGCAGGTTTAATTCAAGAATTGAAATATGAACTGGGATTTGAAGGGTAGTTTGGAATAGTTAAATACAACAAGGTAGTCCATGACTGAAGTAACACAAACTAAAAGTCCATGAGGAACTCAAAAATAGGAAAGATCAATGTGATATGAATTAGCCATAAAAAGGTTTTGTGAGAAGGTGGGACTTCATTGTGTCCTTAAAGGATAATCTCTATTTCCATATCTATAAAATGAGGAAGTTGATTTAGATGATTTTAAAAATTATTTTCTAGCTCCAAATAACTGTTCCTATGATCGTATCATCTGAATCAGTCCTTCATATCACTGTTAACATCTTCTTTGTAACAATTTACACAAAATCTTAGAATTGAGAGGAACTACAGCTAAGTGGCACAGTAGATACAGTGCCAGGTCTGGAGTTAGGAAGACCTGAGTTCAAATCTGACCTTAGACTAGCTATGTGAACTTAAATGTATTTGCCTCAATTTCCTCATCTGTAAAATGTTCTGCAGCAGGAAATGGCAAACCTCTTAAGAATCTTTGCCAAGAAAACCTCAAATGTAGTTACAGTCAGACTTGACTAAAATGGAAGAAGAAGAAAGAAGAAGAAGAAGAGGAAGAGGAAGAGGAAGAAGAAGAAGAAAAAGAAGAAGAAGAAGAAGAAGAAGAAGAAGAAGAAGAAGAAGAAGAA